>NC_073231.2:66006911-66323235 GCF_029281585.2 Gorilla gorilla gorilla | reverse complement strand
TCTGCTTCCAGCCTGAGCTCCTGCAGGGTGTCCCAAGAGTTCCCAGTAGATAAAGTGGACAGAAGGGCTACCAGCCCAAGTTCAGGGCTGTGCTCAGATTACACTTGGCATTTTCATCATAGCCCAAGAAGACTCAGTTTTACCCTTGGCTGCCATCTCTTAACGATATTAAGATAAGTACGGAAAAGAGAAAGAAAAAGAGTTCTTAGGGGAAAGATCTAAAGTCCTGTAAATTACATCTTTAACTACTCACTAGGTGCAGGTGGAAAAGCAGTAAGAGCTAAAATTGTTAAGGTAATGTTCATGCATTTACATGAATGGAGGGATTGGTGTTCACAAATAATTTTTTGGGGGTGAGAAGCATCAAGCCAATTCCTTCTCTTTCCTCAAGCACACAGATCAAGTGACTGCAGGTAGCAGCTAGTGATTTTTTTTAATTCCTAATTTTAGTTTTTATGAGTACATAGTAGGGGTATATATTTATGGGGTACATGAGATGTTTTGATACAGATATGCAATGTGTAATAATCACATTATGTAAAATGGGGTATTTATTCCCCGCAGCATTTATCCTTTATGTTACAATCCAGTGATATTCTTAGTTATTTTAAAATGTACAATTAAATTAATATTGGCTATAGTCACTCTGTTGTGCTATCAAATACTAGGTCTTATTCCTTCTAACTATGTTTTTTTTTTTTGGTAGTTTTAAATTACCAAAACATTTGGTATCCTTAAACCCTTTCTCATTTTAAAGTACAGGGATGTGGGCCCTGGTGGCAAAATTAGAAATAGAGCTTTGGGGTCCATTACAGACCATTATAGTTTTAAAGTGAACGACAGAATGTAAAACTTCTGCCTAGGTCGAACGACTCTATGTCATCACCAAGTGCACAGACCTCCCCCCACCACCAGCTATGACATCGCCAAACGCATAAATCCCCTCTGTGACATTACCAAGTGCCTGGATACCCCCATGACATCACCAAATATGCAGACCTCTGTTTCCTCAAGTAGATTCAGATGAAGTGACCACAGGTACCAGCTAGTGAATTTTTGAGACAAAATATTAAATCTGTCTCAAGTTTTTACTGTTTTATTTTGGAGACAAATACACATAAAGGATACATTGCTTTTCTACCCATGTGTAATTTGGTACTTTAGAATTACATTAGGAGGTAAGAATCTAGCTCTTTTATGAGCTAAGATAGCCAGACTTGATGCCAGTACAGAATGTGCATGCCTTTGAGACATCCGGAGCAATAAGGAAGAGGGTATTTTTTCCCCCATGAGAATACTGACTACATCTCTATTAAAGCTACCAGGTGGGTCTGATAAATTACAGATAAACTTGTAAATTACTTATACAAGCAGCTAAGAGATAATACAATGAAACAATTTACTTATTATTCTTATCAGTAGATTATTGTATCTTTAGTTTGAATCACGCTGCAGAAGATATCAGCTTGAATTTGTACTGATATTAGGAAAAGCACATACAAGCCAAAGGAATTCAGATAAAACGGAAAGGGTGCAATGAACCAAAAGACATCATCTCAGCCTAACATTTAAAAATGTCCCATTTCATTTTGTTTTTAATACTGTGCCTGTCACATAATAAATGTTCAACATTCCCTTGCTCCTCCTGTTCCTCTTTGATTTGTTTTGACAATAGTGGACAGGGAGAAGTATTTTACATCCATTATTTCAGCACAAATTTATTTTTCCTGCTTACAAGGTGCTTCCTTCTGGGTCCACAATATTCATCTGAAGAAAAATGGCACTGATGTTCCTACCCAGTCCCCACATCTGGAGTAGGCTCAAGTTCCTCCACAGGGTGGGCTCCTAATGGAGAGAGTATTTCTTTAGGTCCTCTGGCCCGGGATCCAGCAGCATCTCAGGTTTTCACCATAACACCTATCCCTACCCTCCTTCTAATGAGAAGGTGGCTGTGTGCTTTCTCTGGAATTATCAAGCAGCTTTATGGGAATAATTCAGTTTGCACCATCCTCCATATACAAACACTGAACCCTCACCACTGATATTTTTCCCAGGTTGGTTCAAGACACTGGAAACTACAATGTCTTAGTGCAGCACTTAGTACACGCAAGTGCTAAATAAGTTGTGATAATCATGATGTTCTTTAATGTAAAAATTTCTCTGTAGCTAAGATTCAAGAAACCATTTGGCTAAATAAAGTATTTACAAAATCTCTTCTCGCTGAAGAAATTTTAGCTTTGACCATCTTTTTTTCCACTTGAATCGAAGTCTTAAACCTTTTGCCAAAGTTGACTTCCTAACAAGTATTCCCCAAATTGATGTTGCTCCAAAAGATGATCTTGTGAGGATACTCTCTGTGTGCAGGTTCAGATAACAAAAAAAATAAACATCAGTAGCTGTGCTGTGGATCCCAGTTCTGTAAGTCAGTGCCCTCCCATAAGCCTGATAACTTGTTAGGCAAGAAAAAGAACTGTGGTGCGTGTGAAGTTAAACCCAGCAGTTTTCTGCTCTTGGTTAAGGACTGTCTCATTTTCAGTATTACCTGAAATGAAATTATTTTCAGTTACCGGTTGCTCAGAAAACTGACTGAATAACTTGCTGGAAGCAACTTGCAAGGAAACTCAAGAGTTCCTGCTTCGCCTCTCTTTTCTATTAGAGGCAGTCACCTGGTGACTATTATTCCTTTCTCTTGAATAATGTGTTTGAACACAAAAATTTAACCCCAGACTGTAAACTACTGGAGCAAGGATTAGAGAGAATAGCTCTATGAATAAAGCTAGCAGTGTCTGTCCTCCGTAAGAAGAAAAATCTCTGCAGTTTGAATCAGAGGTTCACCTGGCTCAGAAACTTAGCTCTGTGAGTTTGGAGACATCACCGACTATTTCTGCACTCCAGCCAGCTTATCTGTAAAAAGTAGGGGTGACGGTAAAACATTTTGCCAAAGTTGACTCTGGATAATGACGGAAGCTTCACTGAACTGTTGTAGGGATTAGATGAGATTACGCTGAAGGGAGTGCTTCAGTGCCACAGAAAGTGATCTCTCTCCCTCTCTCCGGCTTCCTATCTTTTGATTTTATGTCTCTCTCTCTATCTCAGCTGACTTGGGGAATTTAATTTCATTCTTCCATTGGGAAAGAAAAAACAACAGTAACTCGCCTTCCCCGGGTGCTTTCCTTAGTGGAATGAGAATTTTACAGACTTATAAGATGGTCTGTGTTTGCTGGAGACACAGCATCTGTGTTCTACTTTGTGCTTTGGACAGCTTAGTCTCTTTGATTATAAAATGATAAAAAAATAATTGTCAGTTGGAGAACTTTGTATAGAATGTCTTAATACACAAGAACTCCCATCCTGCATGAAAATCTTAAGATCTTTATAAAAGGGACAGTTAATTGGGACATACTGAATGCGATATCACGTTTGCCAACATTTATCTTTCTGTTAGCCCCTCCTCCCACCAGTATGGCTTCTGAAGTCCTGAATCGATTTCCATACCGTTTACTTTTTGAGAACTGAACAGGGTCTGAATTCTTGAGGAGAAATAAGCAGAGTGTAATGGGGAGAAAGGCAAATTAAGAAAAGATTCTGGCTTCCAGTAGTTCCAGGTAATACTGAAACGCGATCCGCAGGCTTTTAAATCCCTCAGTCCTCGGAAGTTATTTCTGTGAACTGATGGATATGGACGGACTGATAGAAGAAAATTACTAGACACCAGCAAAATGGAAGGAGCAATTTCATAGCTGCCCCCTATATAGTGGATTTTTCTGCTTTTTAAAATAAATATTTGTTTGGACGTTTGAATACAATAGTAAGGATCAGAGGTGCGCACATGCGCACCAAGAATATTGACCTGAAAAAGCTTACTGAGATAACAGGAAGGAAAAATAGAAAATAAAAATTTAGGTTTGTAGTTTCAATAACGAGACTGTGGATATAGAAAACGTTATAGTTTTATTCATTTAAAAATAATTTAAAAAATGTAAATGATGCACACGCTTACAACAACTCAAACAACATTGCAGATGGGCTTGAAATATAAACAGAGTTGTCAGAAGTTTCCATCTCTCCCCAGCCCCAGTGCCACAGGTCAGAATCAATTCCTTTTTTCTTCCCCCTACTGGGCATTACCTACATTAATAATTCTGCTTGTCTAGTGGTTAATTAATGTCCCTGCATGGCTAATTTTAGGCTTATGAGTTTTAGACATTTACTTTCTGCTACGACAGCTAAGAATTTCCTGCCCCGCTCTTCCTCGGAATATAGTTACATCCTTATTTCCACTTCTGTTAATTGTCTTTTAAAGTCCAGGACTACATACCCTTTTCTAGTTCCATCGCGAAGGCGGGAAGTCTCGATTCCTCACTGGGAAAGGTGAGGACATCGATGCCTCCACCCTTCCCTGAAGCACTCCTCTCCTCTTCTGCGGAGGTGGATTTTTAAAAACAGATTGGGGTTGGGGTGGGGGAGGGACAGCACGCGGAATATTGATGCAAGCGTCATATGAAAAAAAAATACATATAATATATATGTATGTATACCTGCAAAGTGCTGTCACATATACGTGTGTATATTAACAGCATTATGAAACCCAGACAATTGGGGCCGCTTACCGCCGTGGCTGTGACTTTAAATTCACTCACTTCTTACATCCACTAGGAAAAGAGGATTTGTTTCCCTAAAGCCTATAAAAGGGGAAAGCCTTAGGCGCAGTGGCAGCCCCGTTCCCCGCACCCTCCTGCCCTCGGGTCCCGGGCGGGCTGCGGGAGTCCCTCCTGCGCGGGCGTCTGAGGCGCTAGAGGTCACCGGAGCGCGCTCCCCTCGCCAGGGAACTACACTCTTCCCGCTGCTACATTAGGCCGCATTAACAAGGATCTGGATTCACTTTAATTTAAAAGGTAAAAGATCTTAGGTCTGATGGGGGAGTGGGGCGAGGAGAGCTCGGACCGCGACGTCGCGCGCCCGCTTCGAGGAGTTTTGAGCTCTTAGCTTGGTGCCGGGGCCCGCCTGGCGCTAGACGAAATGCTCGTTTACTCGGCCTAAGCCACGGTGACTCGAAGGTGAGAATGCCACTTCGCGGTGCACCGGCTCTGGGGCCTGCCTGCCGCGCCAAGGCTTCCGAAGGTCTCAGCGCGACCGCTGGGACAGGCTTTCCTCTGAGGGAAGAGGAGGGGATTTGTGCCTCTGCACCTTCTTTCCTGTGGAGGGGAAAATCAAACCCTGTAGCCGTCCGCTGCCGGGTAGGGATCGGGCGATGCTCGGCGCCCGAGTTCTCCGCCGTTCAGGTGGAGCCCGGCGGCGGGAGCTTAGGTTCTCTGTGGGCCACATGGTCTCAGAAGAGGCCCCGCGGCCCGGGGGCGCCCGCAGTGTTGCTGGACCGGCGGGGGCGCTGGCCACGCCGTGGGCTGGGACTGGCCCGGAACGCGGGTGGCGGGTTCGGCCTCGGCGACCCGCTCAGCAGTCGGAGCATCGCCGTGCCTCGCTCACCACCGTCTTTTCCTCCGCGTCCGGCGGAGGGTTTCGGCGCGCGGGGCAGGCCTGGAGCGCCGTGAGCAGGCCGGATGGGGGATACGCCAGTGACTACCAGAGCCAGACCCGGAGCGCGCTGCCGGCGGTGACGGCTGGGCTGGGCCACTGTCCTTGGGCCGAGTTGCCGAGCTCCCTCGGGGACTTGAAGGTGAAGGGCGAGGCGCCGGCCGGGGCCGCGGGCCGAGCCAAGGGCGAGTCTCGCATCCGGCGCCTTCCAGGTGGGGCGAAGGTCGAGCGCCAGAGGCTGGCAAGGGACCCCCGCCCAGCTTGACGCCCAGCTTGACGCCCAGCTGCGCCCGACGCCGGGGGAGGCGGAGCGCGGGGAACCCAGGCGCCGGGAACCCCGGACGTGGGAGGGCTGGGCTTCTGCGCGGGGAGACGCCGGGCTTGGGGAACATCCTCAAGAACCGGTGGTGGCTCTACCTCCGAGAACTCTTTCGTGTTTAGCGATTCTCATATTTAGTGTTTCCGTTTAGGGAAACTTGACCGGCAATTGCAGACTCGTCTTGGGAGCTGGAGATGACATTAAATAAAAAGTTCAAAACCAAATTGTTAATTATCTCCAGGTATAAACGGTAACACAAAATTTTGCAGTCTTGGGACAAAGGTTTTAATGTGCCGCCTAATTAGGCCAGGTTCTGCAAAAACGAAACAACTGTATTCCAAGTTAAAAAGTATGCCCCTATTCCAAGTTAAAAGAAAAAAAAAAGTTGTATTCCTTGTTCATTTATTGAGTAAGGAATTGAGAGATGGGTGCTGAGTTATTACAGATTCAAACTGCTCGCCACAAATGGAGCTAGAAATACATTTAACAGCCTTTCAGGAAAACTCCTAAAGCTTTAGAATTTCAAGCTAGCCAGGTTGCAATCTAGAGCTCTAGTTTGTTGCTGAAGTTTGGGAGAGGATGGCCTCTACCTGTGCACACATCGAGTTAATTTTCCAGAGTCTTTTGAAGTTAATAGGGAGCGGCTTTTCTGTTTGTTTATTTTTTGAGACAGGGTATCCTTCTGTCGTCCAAGCTGGAGTGCAGTGGTGCATCGCAGCTCACTGCAACCTGGACCTCCTGGGCCCAAGCGATCCTCCTGCCTCTGTCTCCCAAAGTGCTGGGATTATAGGCATGTGCCACCGCGCCTGGCCTGTTTTTTGCTTTTAAGAGAAGGAATAACATGGCCAGAGTTTGTTTGTTTATTTATTTTTTGCGATGACGTCTAGCTGTGTCGCCCAGGCTGGAGTGCAGTGGCGCGATCTCGGCTCATTGCAACCTCTGCCTCCCGGGTTCAAGCGATTCTCCTGTCCCAGCCTCCCAAGCAGCTGGGATTACTGGCGCGTGCCACCACTCCTGGCTAATTGTTTTATTTTTTAGTAGAGACGTGGTTTCGCTATGTTGGCCAGTCTGGTCTTGAACTCCTGACTTCAAGTGATCCACCCGCCTTGGCCTCCCAAAGTGTTGGGATTACAGGCGTTACCTACCGCTCCCGGCCTGTTTTTTGCTTTTAAGAGAAGGAATAAAATGGCCCGAGTTTATTTTAATCAAACCAGTGTAAAACCCTTTATATTCTGCATTATAGCTTTATTTAAAACTTATTTCATAGAAATGTAAGCAGCATATGAAAACAGTTTCCCTGCTCCAGTCCCAACTTCAGATATTCAGATATATGTCCTGCGTTCCCTTGAACACATTTTCTCTTTTCTTTTCTTTCTTTCCTTTCTCTTTCTTTCTCTTTCTTTCTTTCTCTTTCTTTCTTTCTTTCTTTCTTTCTTTCTTTCTTTCTTTCTTTCTTTCTTTCTTTCTTTCTTTTTCTTTCTCTTTCTTTCTTTCTCTTTCTTTCCTCTCTTTCTCGCTTTCTTTTTTTCTTTTTTTGAGATGGAGTCTGGCTCTGTCACCACGCTGGAGTGCAGTGGTGCGATCTCCGCTCACTGCAACCTCCGTCTCCTGGGTTCAAGCAATTCTACCTCAGCCTCCCGAGTAGCTCGGATTACAGGCGTCCGCCACCAGGCCCAGCTATTTTTTTCATTTTTAGTAGAGACGGGATTTCACTACGTTGGCCAGGATGGTCTGGAACTCCTGACCTCAGGCGATCTGCCCAACTCGGCTTCCCAAAATTCTGGGATTACAGGCGTGAGCCACCGCGCCCAGCCGCACACATTTTGTATTTACAGTCATATAGAGGAGTTTCTCCCCCCAACCCCCCATGGGATCGCATTTTCCTACTATTCTGAAACTTGCTTTTTCAGTTTACAGTACACATTTGGCGGTCTTGTATTCCTAGAAGATGGACTTCGATTTACCGGTTGATGGTCTTCTCCACTCTTCCGTGGGGTCAGCCCCACTTGTCCCGTCTCCAGTCCAATGTCAGTTTGTGACTTAATCTTTTACATCGTGTACAGTCTGAGCCCTGAGACCCCCTCACACATGCACAAATTGAGTTTATGCACAGAACAGATAGTACCTGTACTTAAATGTAGACTCACTGGGGAGCACGTTTCACTCCATAAGAAAAGGGGTAAAAATTGTGCACACCATAATTGCAATATTTTACAGGACCGGTGCTTTCTTTATCTCAGGGGTGCTGGCAGAGAGAGGTGCATAGAAAACTCTGGGTGGGTTACTTCCTCCTGGAGCATTGCCCCCCGTTGCCTGCTTACCTGGGCAAGTGCTGGTCTGCGTGGATGGCTTATTGGCATTTCCGGGACCCTGATGTCGTAAGGCTGAGACCTAAGAAGCTGATTCTGTCCAGGAGGTGAGATCTGCCCCGATAATCGTAGGCTGATGGGGTCGCTGCTCTGGCGTCATAGTTAATGTTAACTTCCACTCACACTGTGTTCGTCTGGGTGATAAAAGTGTGTGGGGCGCCTCTTTGAAGGCTTCCTGTCCTCTTGGGAGATGTCTGCGCTTTGTGAGTTTGGGAAACAACTGGGTACCCAGCGAGGTGGGCGCAGGAGGAGGAGCTGCCTTCCTCCGGGAGGCGGCGCAGCGCGGGGGTCTTGCGGGACCAGGCCAGAGACAAGGACCGTCCCTCAACCGTTCGCGGCCGCGTAGCCCTGGGCGGCCTGGGCCTGCCCTTCCTCGCGCAGGGCTTTCCCTCCTGCCGGTCGCTGCCCCGCACATGGCTCTGGTCGTACTCCCGCTCCACCGCCACCGCTGCCCACAGCCTGCGTCCCCGTTTGACCGCGTGGAGCCGGACCCCGCCTTCCTCGCCCCGCGCTGCCCCAGGCCTGCCCCGCACCAGCAGCTAAGCGCAGGTCTCTACTGCAAGCCCGCAGCCCCCTCATCGCTGGGCCTACTGGCGACCCCCGGCGCCATGCGCGTGAACTGTGGGCGATGGGCTCGCCCGTGGCGGGCGGCGCGCGCGGTTTCCAGATGCAGCCGCCGCAGCAGCACCCGCCGCGCCGGGGCAGCTGACGCCCTCTCCAAAGACGCGCCCTGCTGGACGGCGCTGACCCCACGCAGCCAGCCGAGTCTCCTGGGAACAGCCCAGGCGCCGGTGCCGACTTCAGCCTCTCTGCTCAGGCCTCTGAGTTGCGTTACCAGCTTACCATGTATTACTAAGACTGACAGAACATAGGAAATATTCCTGTCTTTCTCAGAAGGAACTTTCCAGTAAAGACAGCGTTTAATATTGTTAACGTCTCAAAGGAGGCAGTGAAAAATGTGCTCAGCTTAAGCATATGCAAAGTCAGTCTATTTCCATTTTCTGCTTATGCACATTATATTTTGCATTAAAGTTTGATCATTTTAAAAGTGGAAAATTAATGGGCAGTGGCAGAAACAGCTTTTTTCCCCCAAAAGTAATCTTCTTCCAACTAGTTTTAAACATTTTACTAACAATTATTGAGTATCTTCTACATTTTAAGTCATTATTTTAAAGTTCTTGGTTATTGACATGTTGTAAATTTGAAAAGTAAAGTTTTTCTTAAAAAATTGTGTGTGTATGTAGATTTTATATTCTGCAAAATTAAATGAAGTGTGTGTGTTACTCAGGGCCCCGCAGGAAACAGCTAACATACTTAAAGGGTGCCTGAAGAAAGATCATGAGTGGTCTATACATGGGAATCCATCTCGGGACTGGAAGCATCCAGGGCCCCAGGCGCTCAAAGCTGCAGTCATCAGGCCTGACTGGGATGATGGCAAAGCAGTCCCTGGAGCCCACGATGACTGTGGCTTTAGGAGTTCTGCCAGCCAGGAGCTCTGACCTTGAAGCTAATGCTGATTGCGGCCCAGAAAGATGGGACTAGGAAATAAATCCCGGGGAAAATCCTGTGGCCCACCTGGTTTGCTGGCCAAACCTGACCCCCAAACCAGAGGACAGGAGGCCAGTGGACTCAGGAACCCGGAGAGTGGGGGCAGAGGGCATATGCTGGGGGACATCCAGGTGGAAAGGGCCAGGCTTTCCTTTAAGCAGCTCCATGGGAGGCCGTTTAGCAGAGCACCGCCATATTATGGGTGCGGAGCGTCAGGGATGGGAGGAAGGAATCTTAGCTGCTGTTCTTCTCATTCTCAAGAACTTTATGGCCCAGGTGGGGACCCAACAAAAAATGAGTAACAATACAACATTGTCAGGTGGAACGTTCCTTCCCTACTTTCTCTGGTTGACATTACTTCCTAGAAAGGTTGGGTGACACCCTCTTAGGAGCTTGTGTTTTGTCCCTTAAATGTTAGAGGTTTGAAATACTAGTTTCTGAGGAGGCTTTTCAAAGGTTGGGGATAGATTAGTACCTGCAGAATGAGCTAATAAAATGGATTAATACATGCCATTCTCCATGATAAATGTAGAGTGCGTATCTTGCTATTTTTCATACTACTTACTTAAGACTTTGAATGAGCTTGGCTATTTTCCGACCAAAAATTAGCTATGGTTTTCAAAAGAGCTTTGTAATGTTTGAGTGCTTTTCCCTGGAATCAGGGATGTGGATGTAGGGTGAATGATTTCTGTAGAGGATTTCTAAAATCGGTTTTTCAGGAAGCATCTTTGTGATCAAAGGTGCAACTCAACTCCCTGGATTCATGTTAAATAAATTTTGAAATGAAATACCGTAGGCCGGGTGCAATGGCTCATGCCTGTAATCCCAGCACTTTGGGAGGCCAGTCTGACCAACATGGGAAAAACTCCGTCTCTACTAAAAACACAAAGTCAGCTGGGCGTGGTGGCGCATGCCTGTAATCCCAGCTACTTGGGAGGCTGAGGCAAGAGAATCGCTTGAATCTGGGAGGCGGAGGTTGCAGTGAGCCCGCCATTGTACTCCAGCCTGGGCAACAAGATTGAAATCCCATCTTAAAAAAAGAGAAATACTATAATACCCACATGACCAGCACTGTATTGCTGTTTAAGAACTGGTGACCAGCACTGTATTGCACTTTAAGAATTGGGGACAGAGCTCCCTGTTTGGCCTCTCAGATGGGATGCAACCATGGCAGTTGTTGCTGTCTCCCCAGAAGAACTTTGGTTTTTCTTTGGAGAACTTGCCCTTTCAGCATCGTCAGTCATGAGGTCTGGGTGGAGGTCACTCGGGTGAGCCCAGCATGTCTCAAGCTTGTTGGCATTACCCATCCCCGTACCCCCCACTGTTATCCAGTTAAAGGACAGACTTGACTCAGAAGGCGGGTGGATCGCCTGAGGTCAGGAGTTCGAGACCAGCCTGACCAACATGGAGAAACCCCGTCTCTACTAAAAATACAAAAATTAGCTGGGTATGGTGGCGGGTGCCTGTAATCCCAGCTACTCGGGAGGCTGAGGCAGGAGAATCGCTTGAACCCAAGAGGTGGAGGAGGTTGCGGTGAGCCGAGATTGTGCCATTGCACTCTAGCCTGGGGAACAGAGCGAGACTCCATCACAAAATAAATAAATAAATAAATGAACAAACAAGAGAGTGACTGGAAGCAGCCCTCCTTGGACACAGTGGGGGTGACGGTCCATAACCAATGCAGCCATTTTCATGAGAGTTGGGCCAGGAGGTTACCGGTGGAGAACGGACACAAAGCCAAGCAAGGACACAGAGAACCTGGATCCCAGGTGACAATATCAAGGCTCCCAGGAAGTGAGCTGTACCTCTGACTACTTCAGTTATGTGAGCAAATTCAGTTCATTTACTATGAGTTCATTTTCTTTTCACTTGAAACAAAGGGATTCATAACAGATAACCAGGGGACAGGGCAGGCTGGGGCAGTGATTGCTAATTCTACTGGCTGGCACAAGGAAATACCAAATATGGAGTCTCTTTGGACTGCCGGCATTTGCATTGCCTGAGATCATCCAGAAATGCCGAATCTCAGACCATCGCTGCACTTCTGCTTTAGATTGGTCCAGAACAGTACTTCTCAAATGAATGTGCATGCAGATCTCCTTGGGATCTTGCTAAAAATGAAGTTCCAAGATTCTGTACTTCTAGCAAGTTCCCAGGCTAGACTGATGGGTCATACTCAGAGAGCAAAGCCCTGGTCTACACTTACTTCATAGGGACCATTCTTTTTTTTTTTTTTTTTTCCTGAGACGGAGTTTCGCTCTTGCTACCCAGGCTGGAGTGCAATGGTGCGGTCTCGGCTCACCACAACCTCCACCTCCCAGGTTCAAGCTATTCTCCTGCCTCAGCCTCCTGAGTAGCTGGGATTGCAGGTGCACGCTGCCACCACGCCTAGCTAATTTTGTATTTTTAGTAGAGATGAGGTTTCTCCATGTTGGTCAGGCTAGTGTCGAACTCCCAACCTCAGGTGATCCGCCCACCTCGGCCTCCCAAAGTGCTGGGACTACAGGCGTGAGCCACCGCGCCCGGCCTTAGGGACCATTCTTAACCTAAAACACTTGAAGTTCAGGAACGGACACTGAAGATTTATTTCAGAAAAGTCACTAGATGAGAATCTTGGGTGATTTCTCCTCTGCTCCTTACCTCGGCACAGCCTGTCCTCCTGACTCACCAGGGTCCTCTTTCTTTTCTCCAAAATCTTATCAATGATCTAGTTAGATCGAGACTGACATGAGCTGACAACACACACACCCTGTTGGCAGGCGGCAAGCAGCCCCTGCTTCCTCATGCATTTCCACTGGCCTCACTGCCAAATTCATTATTGCTCATCATTTCAAGAATCTGTCTCTGGTTTGCTTGTCTCTCTTACTAGATTAGAGTCAGGCTCTTGCTGTAACACAACATACTGAATTAGATACTGAGTTTCTACCTTCTATAAACAAATGATTCTCAAAGCAGGTTGCACACTGCAATCAGTGGAAGCTTTAAAAAAAGACTGAGGCTTGGTCTGGCCCCTTGAGATTCTGACTTAATTGGTTTTGCCTGCAGTCAGGGTGTTTCAGTTTTAAAATCTCTGGAAGTGCTGCTAATTGCTGCCATAGGTAGATGAACATATTGATATCACAGAGCTACCTGAGAAGTCAGTTACTTATTTAGGTATTTATTTCATCAAATATTTATTGAACATCTATTATATGCCAGACACTATACGTTGTCTTCAAAGATAAGACACATACATTCCCTGTCCTAAAGGAGCCTGTCATCCTGTAGAAGGGAAAGGTGTATAGACAAATAATTGTAATGGTGTGTTCAATGCAATGAAAAGTGTAAAACCTATCCTTTGGCAAAAGGCAGAGTGGTGGATTCCATGTAAAGGGGCATGGGATAAAGGTAACTATGGCTGACAGTAACTGAGCATTACTATGGAAGAGGAAGGTCTCCAGAGAGTGCTGATGTGTGTGTGAGGCCTTGAAGGAGGAGAGAACCCAGTGAAGAAGGTGAGTGGGAGATGGGATGGGGAAGGTTTTTCTGGGTTGAGGTTGGGGGATTCGGGGATGAGATGGTGGAGGAGCTGAGGGGGCTCCCTTCTGTTTTCTTTGTAAAATCAGAGTGGGGTGAAGACCTGAGAGGGCACAGTGGTGGGTGTTGGGAGGGGCAGGGGCATTGGCAGGGATGGGCCTGAGAAAAGCAGTGAGCTCTGTTCTGCAACATTGAAGGCCCTGATAAAGGTGAGTTCATAGATCGGCATCCCTCTTCAGGCTCTTGTGAGCAGAAGCTCCCATGTAAACAGAGATGAGACTATAGGATTCACCCAAAGCTGTGCTTTCAGCAGCAGGGGTGAAGGCAGACGAGGGCCAGAGAGTGTTGGTGAGACTAGGGTTCGAGAGTTCCAATTTCCATATGGAGGAAGTGAGATCTGAAGAGAGCTTGGGAAAAAGGGAGGGAGAAGCTGGGATGACAGGAGAAAGTATCAGAGGGGAATTTCAGAGACAAGTAGGTCAGGGTGACCAAAATGTGCAGGATGGGCTGCTGAGGGGGTGACTGTCACTGGAGTTGTGGAGCTCTGGGGCGTGGATGCTGAAACCCCCCATGGTGGGGAGGGGAAGACTGTGATCCTCTCTGTACATGGTTCATGAGATGCCCACCAGTGGGTCCACCCAGAGGGGAAGGCAAGTCTAGTGGGAGTGGATTTGAAGAAATCATTCAGGAGGGGGAGGTAAAAGAGAACATAGGGACATGGCACTGAAATGCAAAACAGCAATGGAGAAACAGGAAAATACTGAGGAAAAAGGACAGAGGTTCCTAGTGATAAAAGGAAGCCTTACACATCCCTCTGAAAGCTGGATTTTTTTTTTTTTTTTTTTTTTTTTTAGTTTAGGGGTAAAAGACCTAGAGTTCTGAAACTTTGCTAGAGGCAACAGTGGAACTGTTGCTACCAGCTCAAGGCCAACCTAGGCAGCATCTCTTATCAACTCTGTAATTGATAGCAGGCTTTACAGATAAGTGATTTCAACAATGCACTCCTGCTGAGAACTTCCAGTTAGAATTAATTGATCTTGATCACTGGGTGCTAAACTTCAAAAATCATTATTAAAAAATATTCTGCCCAACAGCTCCATATTGACACCTTGAGGCAAAGCCCCATTCATCTGGCATCAATTACAGTTCTGCTCAGCCTGGAGGGATGCCTGACTTCCCACACTTGACATTCCTCTCCCCTCCCCCAGACCCTAGAACCTTCCCTTATCCTATTACTGAGCATTAGGGCCAGGTTCTCTGACAGCACAAGGACAACACCCAATGTCAAGAGGAGGACTATCTGACCCAAGATATAATGGAACTTCAGAAGGTGGCTGGCTTTCCCAGAATTTCCCACTAGGGGAGGGAGGATGCACCTGGGGTGCTGGAAACATGCGTGCTGGGGTCCTCCTGGAGCCTCCTCCTCCAGAGAAGTCCAGTGATCTCCAAAAACGGCACACAGACCCTGCAAGATGCGCCCCCTACTTGGAGAGAGACAGAGCCGCCCAAAGACCTTCACGCCCAAAGACCTTCAAGGACAGAACCCGAGTTCACCAGTCAATGAACGCCGGGAGCATCCTCAGACCCTCTGCAGCCAATGCTGGTGTGAAGGTGGAGTCAGTTCTTTCTTGGAAGTTTATTACCAGCGGCGGCTGCGACGTCCATGTTTGCAAAGGAAGGGAGGCCTGCCTTTTCCCAAGTGGATCCTACATCCCGCTCCACTCCCTCCACTGAGGAGAATCAAAAAAGAGGAAGATAGGGCTTTCTGCCTTCCTTTTCCCAGCTTTTCTTTCTGGGCTGTCTCATTCGGGCTTTTGCTGAACCATACACCCCAGAACCATCCAAGAGCACAAGGGCTCTGTGCTGTGGGGGAACCTCCAGGTGCGGTTATATATAGCGTGGGCCAGCACACCCACTCCCGTTACTCATGCAGTTTGGCCCTGGTTGAATGCATGAACAATCTCTTCCAGGCACTCCCTGTTTTCACTTCCCGCTGCCCACAGGGCCCCTCCTCTGTCTGACCCTTGGGGGTCAACATCCTTTCTAGCTAATCCACCCCACTTCCTCCCTCAGGCCGGGCTGGAGGCTGTTTTTTAACTTCAGGGGTTCCTGGAGAAGAGCTTCCTCTGCCCCTTCACGATCACATCAAACACACTGGATTCAGGGTCTTGAGATTTGAAGATTTGAAAGCAGAAAGATCAGTGTGAGTCCAAACTGTGGGAAGGAGCATGATGAAAGAGGCTGGACTTGAAATATCCACCAGCGAAGGTGGGCAAAGGGCCGCCTCAAACAGGGAGAAATGGGAGCACCTCGCATTCTGGGTGCCCTGGACAGCAGCCTGAGCAGCTGGAGCAGGGGCGCAGGGGTGTCTGAGGGGCTCCGGCGAGAGTTCGTGCTAGTAGCATACTCAGGCAGGGTGGGCACTGCACAGGTGACGGAGCTGGGCCCCTCATTTTGAGAGCCCCCTAGCTGGGTCTGTGACCTGGGGCCAGCCCCAACCACTCGGAAGGTCTGTTTCCTCCCTGTAAAATGCAGGTAATTATATTAAATAACTAACTGCAGAGTCACTGTAAGGATTGGAAATATTAGCACAGTGCCTGCCTGAATGATGGTATTGGGAGGAGACCTGTGTACCTGAGTTCCTCTGACCTGATAATTCCACGGGAGCTGGGGGGCAGCTGATGAGGAAGAAGCTTCTGCCCCACCAGCCCAATTCTGTACCGAGCAATGCAGCCTGAGCCTCCGAGTGACCACCCTCCTGAGCAGTCATAATTCACTGGGACAGAAACATGAAACGGTTTTTTCTCGAAGTATGGCTTTAACCATGCTCTCTTAAATCTCCCTGTCTTGCTCTTTAATGATCCCTTGGGAAGATTTTATTACTTTTTACTTTTATTTGTTAAAATCTAACTGTATTTATTTGAAAACTAAGAATGCAAAAAGTCAATTCGCTGTAAAACCTCAAACATAGTTTAAATCTTATCCCTTTTATTCCCTTCCCTAAAGGTTTAAACTGGGACCCTATCTACCAGCCATGGAGGAGGAGGGACACCCTGCCTTACAGATATCCCTTCTCCCCTCCCTCTCTAAGGCAGGCTTCCGCTGTGTGCGTGTTAGACTGGGGTGTGGAGGAAGGAGAGGGAAAGGGACAAGGGTCATTTTACTTATCTGGTAGCCGCTGCTGTGCTTATCTCTGGTGCTTCTCTGCAGGTCGTTTACTGGACTAAGATCCCTTATGTGTCAAGGTCCAAGTCATGGGCCACATGGGATGCTTTAGAAGATGCTGGGGGCCACCATACTGCCTTCTTCCTGGGAGATGGGCTACGGCTGGCCACTTCCACTTCCACCTGCCCATCCTGGGCAGCAAGCCCACAGCTCTGTGCTCAGGGGCCCTCACCTGGAAGGCAGTTTTCTCTGTGGTGCAAGAAATGACTAGGGCAAGATGACTAGGGCCTGATCACTTTGCATGGTGCCACTCTACACCAGGAAAATCCATGCACTCTGGAAGGTGGTGAGATGACCCCTACTGCCCCTCTCCCAGCCCTGCCACTTCCCCTCAAATTCTTTTTTCTTTCAAATTTGATTCTTAGACATCAAATCAGAAACCAAAGTTCAACTCTCCTTTATTGCATTCCCTGAAACATCTGTCTTCCTTTTTTTTTTTTTTTTGAGATGGAGTCTTGCTCTGTTGCCCAGGCTGGAGTGCAGTGGCACAATCTCGGCTCACTGTTAACTTTGCCTCCCAGGTTCAAGCGATTCTCCTGCCTTAGCCTCCTGAGTAGCTGGGACTACAGGAGCGCACTACCACACCCAGCTAATTTTTGTATTTGTAGTAGAGACAGGCTTCACTATCTTGGCCAGGCTGGTCTCTAACTCCTGAGCTCAAGTGATCCAACCATCTTTGCCTCCCAAAGTGCTGGGATTATAGATGTAAGCCACCATGCCCAGCCTGTCTTCCTTTTCAGAAATTATTTAACCTACAATTATTTATTATGTAATTTATAAGACATTCAAGGACTAGGTGTGGTGGCTCACACCTGTAATCCCAGCACTTTGGGAAGCCAAGGTGGGAGAATCACCTGAGGTCAGGAGTTGGAGACCAGCTTGGCCAACATAGTGAAACGCCTGTCTCCACTAAAGATATGAAAATTAGTCTGTAATCCCAGCTATTTGAGATGCTGAGGCTGGAGAATCGCTTGAACCTAGGAGGCAGAGGTTGCAGTGAGCAGAGATCGTGCCACTGCACTCCAGCCTGGGCAACACAGCAAGACTCTGTCTCAAAAAAAAGACATTCAAAATTACACAGTGTAATAGCATACCACCCATCGTAAGAAACAAACATCTTCTACAGTTGGTCCTTTGTATTCCTTTGTATAATACTACATCTGAACTGTGTTTGTAGTGATTCTTTATTTGCATGTGAAAGAAACCCAACTCTGACTGGACTAATAAAAAGAAAGGAAGTACTGATTATGTAATTAAGCCACAGAAAGGGCAGGTAGACTTTTTTCTTCTTTTCAATTTTTTTTTGTTTTGTTTTGAACCTTTAATGATAATATATATGCATACTGTTGGGCTATAGAACACCGTGTTTGGTTTGTCTTTGGGTCAAGGGTTGGGAATGCACATGGCAGCACTAGTGAACAGGGTCTACATCAACAAAGATACACGTGGTCATAAAGCAAGAAACTGGTGCCTGGCATGGTCAACTTTCATTTCCTCATCACTCAGTAGCATGTTGGGGTCCCCACGGCTGATGTGGGACAGATGTCCGGACTCTGCGCATTGCAAGGTGTCCTCTAACACATCCAGCTCGAGCAGCATGTGGTGCATCTCCCTTGGAAATTTCTCATAATGCTCATACCCCTGAATCAGCCCTTTGGAAACCTCGAGCAGGTCCAAAGTCTTGGCTGCTTCCAGGAGTGCTGCCCACTCCACCATGGGTAGCATACACAAGTGCTGAACTTTGTAGGGTTGATGTGGACCTCAGTGTAGTGGGGAGGTGGAGGGGGAAGCCACAGGGCCCCATCCCCTGCACATGTGAGCTCAGCTGATTGTGGGGCGAGCAGTTTCAAGTCATCCCATTAGCTCTTGCCAGGCCAGAAGTGGAACGGTCCTCTTTTCTCTTCTGAGCTTCTGTTGGTCTGTTGGTTTCATTCCTTTTGGCTGTGGATCCCCAATATACTGGATCTATTGGGACAGCTCTTTCCAGCCTCATTGCTAGATACGGCGTGTGCCCTCCACCAGCTCCAGACAGAAAAATGCAGGGGAAGTCATATGCCTATCGTTGAATCAATTATTGTGTGTAGGGGGACCGGGTATTGGGTTAGGCTGAGCCTGGTTTTTTAGAGTTAGGTATTTTATTTTTAGAAAAATTGAGAGAGAATGCTTGGTACTACTTAGTGTCCACTGTATAGATCCACTCAATTCTTTAAAATGCTGCATTGTATTCTGCTTCAGGGCTGTGCTGTTATTTGGCCAATCTCTATTAATGGATATTGAAGGTGTCTCCATATGGAATCAGTCTAGGTTCCATCAATGATGGGTTGGATGAAGAAAATGTGGAACATGCACACCATAGAATACTATGCAGCCATAAAAAAGAACAAAATCATGTCCTTTATAGCAACATGGATGCAGCTGGAGGCCATTGTCCCAAGCAGATTAACACAGAAACAGAAAACCAAATGTCACATGTCCTTACTTATAAGTGGAAGCTAAACTTTGGGTATACATGGACATAAAGATGGGAACAATAGACCCTGGGGACTCCAAAATGGAGAAGGGAGGGGAGCAAGGGCTGAAAAACTTCCTAATGGATACTGTGTTCACTATTCAGGTGATGGCTTCAACAGAAGCCCAAACCCCAGCGTCACACAATATACCCTCGTAACAAACCTGCATATGTACCCTCTGAATCTAAAATAAAAAAAAATTTTAAATAAGAACTTAAATGGACTGGATGTGGTGGCTCACCCTGTAATCCCAGCACTTTGGGAGGCTGAGGCAGGAGGATCACTTGAAGCCAGGAGTTTGAGACCAGCCTGGCCAACATGGTGAAACCCCATTTCTACTAAAAACGCAAAAATTAACCAGGCATGGTGGCACATGCCTGTCATTCCAGCTACTCAGGAAGCTGAAGCAGGAGCATCACTTGAACCCGGGAGGCGGAGGTTGCAGTCAGCAGAGATCACCCCACTGGGTGACGGAGCAAGACTCTATCCAAAAAAGGAAAAAAGAAAAGAAATTGTCTCCATTTTTTTCCTGATATGAACAATGCTTTCCATAACATTCTTTTATTTTTGTAAGCATGCGTCCATATTTTTTATAAGACAAATTTCCAGAGGTGGAATTGCTGCCAAATGGTATGCGGGCGGATCACGAGGTCAGGAGATCGAGACCATCCTGGTTAACATGGTGAAACCTCGTCCCTACTAAAAATACAAAAAAAAAAAAAAAAAAAAAAGGAAAGAAAATTAGCCGAGCGTGGTGGCGGGCGCCTATAGTCCCAGCTACTTGGGATCCTGAGGCAGAAGAATGGCGTGGACCCGGGAGGCGGAGCTTGCAGTGAGCCGAGATTGCTCCACTGCACACCAGCCTGGGCGACAGAGCGAGACTGTCTTAAAAAAGAAATAAAATTGATATTGCCAGATTACTTTCTAGTTGCACTCTACCAGTAGCTCACAACAGTGTTGGCTTTTCCATACTCCCACCAACATCAACGTACTGGTTAACTTGTGCTGTGTAACAAGCTTCTGAAAACTTAGTGGTTTGAAACCAACAACCACTTATTTGCCCACCATTCCATGGATCAGCAATTTAGGCAGGGCCCAGATGGGATGGCTCACCTATGTTGACCATAGTGCCCCAGTTTTACAGTCAGCTGGAGGTCAGTGACCTCGCTCACATGTCTGGCAGTTGGCTGGCTGTTAGGTGGAGTGATGGAGACAACTAGGTCATTTGTATTTGTCAGTCAGCATGTTGTTGGTGGCCAATGGATTCCCAAGAACTGGAAGATGCAAGTTCCATTGCATCAGTACTTTTCAAGCCTGCATTTGGGTAACATTTGCTAATATCCCTTTGGCCAAAGCAAGCCACTTGGTCAAGCTGGGATCCATAAGATGGAAAATAAGCTATACCTCTTCATGGGACAAACTGCTAAATATTGTGATCATTTTTGTAATCTATCATAGCCAGGTTATATCATTTTGTTAATCTTGGTCAATATGACTGGTAAAAAATGAAATAATCTTTTCTTAAATTTTACTATTATGATTGATCATTTTTTCCCAATTTGCATCCATCATTTTAATTTGTTATATAACTTGAGTGTCTGTATTTTTGTTTGGGGTTTTGTTTTGTTTTCCACTAAATTGAAACACCATTTTTGTCATATATTAACTTTCTCATATGTACTTGGATTTGATTTCTTCTGCATCCTCTATATTTTTTCTGTACCTTATTTGTTAATTCCTGAAAATATTTTCAGTATTTCTTTTTTTTTTTTTTTTTTCAGAGAACAGGGTCTTGTTAAGTTTGCCAGGCTGGCCTTGAGCTCCTGGGCTCAAGCAATCCTCTTGCCTCAGCCTTATGGGTAGCTGGGATCACAGGTGCTGCCACCATGCCTGGCTCCTATTTACTATTCTTATTTTAAAATTTCTTTTTCTGGCCAGGCATGGTGGCTCATGCCTGTAATCCCAGCACTTTGGGAGGCCAGGGTGGGTGGATCACCTGAGGTCAGGGGTTTCAGACCAGCCTGGCCAACGTGGTGAAATCCTGTCTCTACCAAAAATACAAAAATTAACTGGGCGTGGTGGCAGACACCTGGTCACAGCTACTTGGGAGGCGGAGGCAGGAGAGTTGCTTGAACCTGGGAGGTGGAGGTTGCAGTGAGCTGAGATTGCACCACTGCACTCCAGCCTGGGAGACAGAGCAAGACTCTGTACCCCTCTCCCTAAATTTATTTTTCTATTAATTAACTTTTATTATTCGATTTAAAGTTAAAATCATACTTATCCAGTTTGAAAAGAATTGGAATTTAAATTGGGATGATAGTACATTTGTAGTTTACTTTAGGTAAAATATATATTTTTACGATTCATTCCCATCTCATATTTCCTAGCCTGGTCTAGAGATTCAATGCAATCCCTATTAGAATGCCAATTGCTTTTTCTTGCAGAAAAGACAGTTTGATCCTAAAATTCATATAGAAATACAAGAGTCCTCAAATAGCCAACACAATTTTGAAAAAAAAAGTTGGAGGATTTCTATTTCCTGAGTTCAAAACTTAATACAAAGCCACCGTCTGATACTTACAACTCAACAATAAAAGGACAAATAACTCAGTTTAAAAATGGGCAAAGATTTTGAATAGACTATTTTTTATACTGTCTTTGTCTGGTTTTTGGATCAGGGTAATATTAGTTTCATAAAATGAATTGGGAAGTCTTTTCTATTTTTTGGAGGAGATTGTGTAGAATTGGTGTTACTTCCTTTTGGATTGTTTGAGAGAATTTTCCTGTGAAGCCATCTGTGCCTGGAGATTTCCTTTTTGGGAGGTTTTTAAATTATAGATTCAATTTCTTCAACAGTCATAAGATTATTTGAATAATCTCTTTTATATTGAATGGTATTTTGTGATTTTCAAGTAAGTGGTCTATTTGTTCTAAGTTGGTAAATTTATGGTTATAGAATTGTTCATAGTATTCACTTACTATCCTGTTGATATCTGCAGTGTCTGCAGTGATATTCTGTTTCATTCCTGACATAGTAATTCGTATCTTCTCTCTTTCTTTGTCAGTCTTGCTAGAAGTTTGTAACTTTTATAGAGTTTTTCAAGGACCCAGGTTTTGCTTCATTGGTTTTCTCTATTATTTTTCTGGTTTCAATTTTATTGATTTCTTGTTTTTCCCTGCCCCCACCACCTTTCCTTCCTTCGTTCCTTCCTTCCTTCCTTCCTTCCTTCCTTCCTTCCTTCCTTCCTTCCTTCCTTTCTTCCTTCCTTTTTCTTGCTCTGTCACCCAGGCTGGAGTGCAGTGGCACAATCATAGCTCATTGCAACCTTGAACTCCTGGGCTCAAGGGATTCTCCCACCTCAGCCTCCCAAGTAGCTGGGACTACAAGCAAATACCTAAAAAAAAAAAATCATTCTACCATAAAGACTCACGCACACAAATGTTCATTATGCACTATTCACAATAGCAAATACATGGAATCAACTTAAATGCCCATCAGTGACAGATTGGATAAAGAAAACTTGGTACATATACAACAGGGAATGCTATGCAGCCATAAAAAAGAATGAGATCATGTGTTTTTGTAGGAACATGAATGGAGCTGGAGGCTATTATCCTCAGCAAACTAATGTGGGAACAGAAAACAAAATACTGCATATTCTCACTTAAAAGCTAAATAATGAGAATTCACGAACACAAAGAAAGAAACAACAGACACTGAGGTTTCCTTCAGGGTGGAGGGTGAAAGGTGGGAGAGGAGCAGAAAAGATAACTATAGGGCTTAATACCTGTGTGATGAAATAATCTGTACAACAAACCCCTGTGACATGAGTTTACCTGTGTAACAAACCTGCACATGTACCCCTGAACCTAAAATGAAAAAAATTAGCTTGTGACTTTGCTAGCTCACTTATTAGTTCTAATAGCCTTAGTGGTAGATTATTTGAGATTTTCTTTGTAGACACATATGTCATTTGTGAATAAAGACAGTTTTAATTCATCTTTCCACATTTATATGCCCCCCTTTTTTTCTCATGTTACTGAGCTGGTGAGGGCTTTCTGTACAGTCTCAAAAAGGGAAACACCCAAGAGTCTTCCTTCTTTTTCTGGTGACATGACTTGTTGGTAAGTCATCTCCCAAGAGGATGAAAGTACATTTTTAATTACTAGACTCTGCCTCCGTGACACTCACCTTTGGAAGCAATCAAACCACCTTAGTTTGAGAAGGGAGTAGAGTGAACTTTGGTAGTGTAAGAACTGAAAAAGTGAGTGACTCAACACTTGAAGTGGCTCATCTCCCAGAATGAATGCCCAGTGATTATGGGTCCCTGATGGACTTAAACATGTCTTCGGGGAAGCTGGGCTCAGAGAAGAATGGACATTCATTGAACTGAGAGGATAGGGCTCTTAGGCTACAACATGGCAAATATGGTGAGAAAGTCTTTGCATCATGTGTGGCTCTGAGGAAATGGAGGCATACAGGAGCAACATCTAACTTCAGAAGTCCTGGCCAACCAGTGCTGGGAGATGGGCCTTTGCTTTGGACAGAGGGAAGACTGTTTGATGGCAGTCCTGGGTGGCAGAGATATGGCAATGCCAGTGGCAATGGTTTGAGAGACACCAGGGCTGTTGGAGTCTTGGATCCACTTGGCAGTGAATGTTTGAGGGATCTTTGTTTGGACTGCATGTGACTGAAATTCTTGAATGATCCAGAATAGGATAAGAGAGAGCCTCTAGGAGGGTAAAAATGTACTTCCTGCTAGTCACACATTTGGGAGTTCAAATCAGTTTTAATTCAATTGTGGGAAATGAAATAAATAAAAAGCAGAACCATTAAATGTTTTGAGAAGGAAACGATGGACATGTCAAGTGCATGGTGTGCCACTGTATGCTGGTGTGTACTATTCTCACAGGTAAAGGGAAGAAAAGGTGTGCACAAGCATGGAGGCTGGAGCAGGTAAAGCCCATACTGGAAGGACAAGTTCATTGGCCTGTTCAGAGTGGAGGAGAACCCAAGGCTCTGGGGCCAGGGTGGGGGGAACTTGAACAATGCTTCTGCAAAGAACTTTTCCTACAATGAGTTAAAAACAATTCCAAGATCTGGAAATATTTCCACTTCTTTTTCTTATCAGACTAAAATCCATTTTAGTAGGTATTTCTTGAAGTTATTAAGGGAATAGACTTATTGTTTAAGGAGAGGGTGGCTGCTCCATTTACCAGGGAGAACCTATTTAAGAACCCACAGTCTTGGGCTCTTTCCAAGGCATTGTAAATTTACTTTACAGTGTCTGATTTACTTTAAAGCTTCTTGTTATTGCAGTTTAAAACAAAATTTATCCGCACACATCCTGTTTAAAACAGAATTTTCTCCTCTGTTAGGCAGAGATAAAGAATGCAAGAACGTGTGCTTTATAGCATTGATTGCACCTTGATATTAGGTGAAAATGGGCCCTGATGCTTTAAATTATCAGGTTGATGGCTGAAGGGAAACCAAATCAATATGCATTTTAAAATGTAATTTTGTTATTTCTTAATTTAATTAGGGTGATAGTTCTAACAAATCTAAATGGAAGAAAAATTCATTTTGTCTCCTTTTCCTCTTGCTCCTTCACTTTCTTCACCTTTGTGTTCCTCTTTAGAAGTGTGACATGTACACATTTTTATATATAGCATTATGGTACTCCTCCAACATTTAGATCCTATTTTCTTTTGGAAGACAGCAGTATGCTCCCCAGGCTGCGTGGCATGCTGGTGGATCGCACCTGTCCCTGTCTGGCACAGAATCACTAGTAGCTAGAGCAGCTCTCCCTTGCTGAGCAGCCTGGGGTAACTGGGACCTTCTTGCGCAGCACTTTTATTTCCTTTTGCCAACTCACAGCAGATTTGCCTCTTGCATATAGTGAGCAAAGCCCCCAGAAGTGTTGTATGTGCTACCCCATGTCATGCAAAGATGGAGGTAGCAGCCTCCATGCACTGTGCATGCCTTTCTCTCTTTGATAGGGCTCAGGTATTTGGCCCACATCTTTATAGTTTCAAAGACTGCCAGTGGAACAGGAGTCATGCTTTTCAGCTTATGACCTCTGAAAGAAACACATCTCATATATGCTTGCTTTGGAGATTCAGCTAATTGACAATGGTTGACATTGACAAAAAAGTCAAAAATCTACAAGAATAATATTTTACTGCAAGTGTCAAAGAGTTTTGACACAGATAGGCCTTGACTATGGCCCACTGAAGTGTCATGAGAACTAGGTTTGCTTGCTTTTTAGGTAATCCCCTGTCATTTCTGGATAATCTCGAGGAAAATGCCAATTTCTTGCTGAGGATGAGCAGCCTTCTTGGTCTGAAAATAGTGCTTTGCCTCAGGGCAACTTCCTTCACGTGCCCTCACAGATGCCCCCAGTGCTTTATGCTGCCTTCTCCTAAGCTCATCAGCATCCTGCCCTTATCTGGGAATCCTCTGTGACTTTGACCTGGGAAGGTCCTTCCACTGCCCTGGGCATCACACCCACTGGTCATCACATCCACTGGACATCACACCCACTGGTCAGTTGCTAGGGAAGGTTCTGGTTGTAGACCTTGGAACTGGCCTTGTTTTATGGTAACTCTGTGACTTCAGGGTAGAGACTACGTGTCCCATATTGGTTCCCTTTAAAAGAGTCAACCAGAATTGTGTCACTTGCTGTTTCAAAACTTGTGTTTCTTGTAGAACCTAGGCCTCAGTTGTGGTTTGAATGCTTCTATATTCAGATGACTTTTCGGGCAAAAAGATTGGCACTTCATTGATGACTGGTCAATTCTTCCTAGCTAGACCACCAGTCCTGCTCATCGTCTAGGCTCTGTTTGACTCAATTCCCCCATCAATTGTCAATCAAGCTCTCTTCTTCCCCTCTTCTCTATCTATCTCTCTACCCCAGCTTTGGTGTTCTACAATATTTAAATGTTCTAATTTACAGTTTTTATGACACTTTGGTTCCATGTAACAGAAAATCCAACTGTAATTTGCTTAGGTAACCATGATCTTTTTAACTCACACGACTAAAATGTTTACAAGTAAGACATTTTTCAAGCATGGCTGGATCTAGGGACTCAACAGTATTCTCAGAACCAAATTTTTCTCCTTTCCTTTTTATAAATTTTGCCCTGGTTCCTTGGAGGTGAATCCATTTTTAGATACCATGTGGAGGCAAGATGACTGGAGAAGCTCTAATATCCACATGGCAAGAGGTACCTACATGGCATGGTCCCCATTCCATTAATGGCATCTTAAGTTGGCTGCTTCTTGTGCAAAACCCAGTCTCTGTTGGGTAAATACTGTCAGTTCAAGATTTCCTCCTTGGTTTTCTCCCCAGGGGCTCTGGAAGTCATGGTGCATGGGGGCGGGGAAGTGGCTTCTCTCTTGGTGTCTTCATGGGCTTCCATCCCTGCTCAGTCTTCTGATGAAACATTTGCTTCCCCTTCTGCTCTCCAAGTAGGTATTTGTTGTTTTTGTCCCAACTTCAAGGTGTCCTCATTCAGCTACTTCCATCTTTCTGTGGCACAATAATTTTTGGTCACCCTGCTGTTTCCTGTGGGGACTGCCTGAGCCTTTAAAAAAAAAAACACACTGGCTAGGGGCAGTGGCTCACGCCTGTAATTCCAGACCTTTGGGAGGCCAAGGCAGGCAGATCACCTGAGGTCAGGAGTTCCAGACCAGCCTGGCCAACGTGGCAAAACCCTGTCTCTACTAAAAATACAAAAATTAGCTGGGCATGGAAGGCACACCTGTAATCCCAGCTACTCAGGAGGCTGAGGCAGGAGAATCACTTGAACCCAGAAGGCGGAGGTTGCAGTGAGCCAGGATTGTGCCACCGCACTCCAGCCTGGGTGAGAAGAAACAAACTGCGTCTCAAAAAAAAAAAAAAAACCCTAAACATATTTGCTATCATTTCTAGCCTAACACTTCAAATATAAATTGAGTCTCAGATTAGCTTACTCACATATTTCCAGCCCTGTGTTGGTGTTTCTAACTCCTTCTCACAAGAGTTTTGACAAGGTTGAGCAGGAGCCAAGAAGTAAGCTTTGATCATAAGTATTGAAAACCTTCTCCTTTCTCTGGCTGGTTAGATTTTAAAAAAAATCACCTGTTGCTTAAAAAAAGAGCTGCATTCCTTTCTGCGCCCTCTCAACTCTGTAAAGCATATCCGTTCTGTGCTTGAGTCTCCTAGGCTTTGCTCTTGCTGGTCACAGGCAAATATCTGGAATTCTAATACACACAGCAAACAGCAACAGTTACAAAACATTTTCTTTCTTAAGTTTCTCTGAATCCATGGCTTTCAAGACTGTTCTCTGTGTTTTAAACTTGAAAGAGTACTGTGAGAGATGGAGAAACCAAGAATTGGACCCTCCATTGACTCAGAGGCTCCTGCTGAGATGTTAGGAAGAACAAACACTGGGAAATGGGGCAGGGTGGGAAAGGGTGTGGTGGAGGACGTGTATTTGTTTAAGTGGTCCAAATTTTAACTTATTTCTATTATACCTAACAGCTCTTGTATCCTGAAATCATATATAATAAAATGCTGTAATGACCATCACAGGATGATCTTACAAAGGACATAACTAGTAGAGTTTAGGAACATTGGTGGAAAGGAGGGAGGAAATATACATATTCTCCCAACATCTCAGGTTGGATCAGGGTGTAGTGAGTGTTATGTCTGGGATGTGATATGCTGAGATGACAATGACGGTATTTGTGAAGCTCAAGCTTCATGGTGTTAGTTCTGAACAGGAAGAAGGAAGGAGGTGCTACAGCAGTGGTTCCAGCCTCTGGGTAAATCACCCTGGGGGTACTTAACAAAAATACACTGGGCCTCCTGAGCCAGAATCTCTGGGGTTGGTGATTAAGCTTCCAGAGTTTTTTTTTTTTTTTTTTTTTTTTTTTTGAGACAGAGCCTCACTCTGTTGCCCAGGCTGGAGTGCACTGGCGCAAGCTTGGCTCACTGCAACCTCCAGCTCCCAGGTTCAGGTGATTATCCTGCCTCAGCCTCCCGAACAGCTGGAATTACAGGCATGCGCTACCACACCCGGGTAATTTTTGTATTTTTATTAGACACTGGGCTTCACCATGTTGGCCAGGCTGGCCTCAAACTCCTGACCTCAAGTGATCCGCCAGCCTTGGCCTCCCAAAGTGCTGAGATTATAGGTGTGAGCCACTGCGCCTGGCCATACGGAATTTTATTGTAGCCAGCCTAGTACAAGTCAAGTGTGTTTGGGGAACACTGTGTTAGATCAGGGAAGAATCAACAAAATATAAAATGGCAGCAGGATCCCCTGGTAGCCTGGTTTTAAGAGACTTCATTGTCAAGTGCTCTGGTATGAATAGTGCTAGACAAGAAAGAATACTGAGCTGAAAGAATTTTAATGATTTATATGTGGAGGAGAAGACGTTTTCTTTGTAAAGTTGTCAAAGCTACCATATTTGGAACTCTTTAGAAATGGTTGGCTGATAAGAGACCCTGATGTGCAAAAAAAACCATTGGGGAAAGATGCTAAACTGTTTTTCTTCTATTGATTGAACCTAATTAAAATGATGTCTTAACATTAAGCTGTATTCCACTTGTCAAGCTATGAATAATTTTATCTGCCTTTCTCTCTTCTAACCAGGCTAACATTAAGAGAGGCCAGTATTGAAGGCTGCATCATTAAAAATCCTGTCCAGGTAGGAGAAGTCTCTGGAGAAAGCCCTATGCATCATAAGACTGCTCTGTTTCTGTGTGGTAGGATAGAACAAGGAAAGCCTTGTCTTCCTCATTTCCCATGGATTTTAGGACACCTTTTGCAGCTGCATTCAGATACTCACGAAGTAAGCCTTTGATTAGGAAGGCGGAGAAACAGAGATGCTTAAATGGAACCGGGCAAACTAAAGTGAGCACATAGCTTAGTTTGTATTCCCTTTCCTTTTGTTCTCTCTGATAGTGTTTATTCTTTCTTATCTGAAAGCATTTTATAGTCTACTTAAAAAAATCTCAGGTATAAATTTATAGAGCTTGGATTTTAGGATTTATATAATCTCTGCTTTGCTGAACATTCAGGTGCTTTTAACAACTGAAATCTTTCAAGTTGTATGCCAGGTTTTCGTGTATGTAAGGTTTTCTATGGAAGAAGATTCAAATATTTCCTTAGACTTTCAAAGGAGTCTTTGGCTTCAAAATGATAAAGAACTAAGCAGAAGTCTTGATGCTAAGTCAACAGTTCTCTTTGGGAATTTGACAGTGCTAATCGGTAGTTTCTGTAGATTACAAGATGCCGCACACCTGAACAATAGAAAAAAATCTAAGGTCATCAGATGAGACCCTTGAGGGGCGGTCCTCCTTGCATCTGGTCTGAGGGCTGTAGCAACTGGTTCCTTTCTCTTGATAATGCTTTTCTTGTTTGTTTTGAAATGTGGGTTGCTAGAGAGATTAACTGAACTAGGAGGGGTTCTCAGAGACGTGGCAGTGCAGAGAGGGCTCATGACTTAGATAACTCTTTAGCAAAGTGCTGTACTGGGCCAAACTTGACATCACCTGGAGCAGTCTTGTGCAGGAGGCATGCACCTGAGCTCTGATGAACAATCCTCTGTAAGACTCTATTCTTCTTGCTTTGGGTCTTCTTGCAATCCCAGGGAGCCTGCTCAGAGAGTCTGTCATGGTCATGGCATAATAATTGATTTTAAACCGGGCACAGTAGTGTGCGCCTATAGTCCCAGCTATTTAGGAGGCCAGGGTGAGAGGATCGCTTGAGCCCAGGAGTTTGAGTCCAGCCTGGGCAGCATATCGAGATCTTATCTCTAACACAACAAAAAAAATTAACTTTATAAAAAACTATATATTTTATCCTCTGTGGCTAAAAATTTATTCAGAATACCCCTCTATCTTACTCCTTAATATATTTGAATGTCAATAGCTATTTCAAGGGGAAGAGAGGGCAAAAGTAAACATTCTTGAACATTAATATATCTGAAGCTTTCCTGTAGTAACATTCCATCCACAGACAAGTCTGTAAAGTAAGGCCATGCCAGTTTATAGATGAGAAAAATGAGCACTCCTCTAGCAATTCCGCCTCAGCAATGGTTTCTCTAATCCTTTCCACTCTGCTGTCTTCTCTGACCTAAAGCAAACCCATTTCTTAGGCTGACCTTCTTCCTTTCAAGTGAATGAACAACTTCTGTCCTCTTCATGGCCAGCTATAAAGAAAAAACTTGCCTTGACTTTCTGTCTTCAGACTCTCATTTCCTTTCTCTCCTCATCATTGCTTCTGAAACACCCCAGAAACTCCTACTTGTCAACTTATCCTAAATTCCAGAGAACTGATGTGAGTTGGAAAGGAACGGTTCGAGAAGATTGCAGAAGGCTGGGAACTATTAAAAGGATGGAAGTGGCAGCCAGGGTACAAACTGGGTCAAACCAAGAGGGGCCCGTCCCTGTGAGAGGGTCAAGGTTTCACAGAAGCACAGGTGAGTGCAGAGGTGCAAGCTGTGAGTTGTTGCAAGAAAAGCAAATGTGCATGTGTAGAAGGCAAATGCACTGGAAACGTTGTCTCCGTTGAATGTGCTTATGATCAGTGAGAGCCTGCATGGCTCTTGGAGTGCTGGAAACAGTTCCCCTGACAGCTGCCTGGTAGTTTTTGTTCTTCAAATTGCACATCAAATTGTTCTTTGACTGGTCTCATGGATTTTATTCCTACACAGGTGCAGACTAATATGCAGCCACAGACTTGAAGGGACCCTGTATGCAATTTCTGGAGCTCTTTCTCTCACATCATCCTTTCTGCCACTCTGCTCACAAATTCTAGTTGCCTCAGTCTCCCAAACTCCAACCTCTGTTTCCTGAACTCAGCAGAACTACTGCACTATGCTTGCAGTCTCCTTTCACAAGTCTTTATAGTCTTGTACACTAGCTGATATATTGTGTATTATTTGTTTATTTTCTGATATTGTACAGCTATAGTAGGTCCTCAATGTGTTAAATTAATACACGAATGCATCAACAGAAGGGTTCGGTTAGTTGCTGTTTTTACTATTTTATTTCAGTTTAGTTTTATTTCATTTTACTATTTTATTTTATTTTATTGAGACAAGATCTCACTCTGTCACCCAGGCTGGAGTGCAGTGGCACCATCAAGGCTCACTGCAACTTCAACCTCCCAAGCTCAGCCTCCTGAGTAGCTAGGACCACAGGTGTGCCACCATGCCCAGCTAACTTTTTATATTATTTGAAGAGATGGGATTTCACCATGTTGCCCAGGCTGGTCTCAAACTCCTGGGCTCAAGTGAGCCTCCCTCCTTGGCCTCCCAAAGTGCTGGTATTATAGGTGTGAGCCACCACTCCTGGCTTTCAGCTGGTTTTTATTCAGGTTGTTTGGAGGAAGTTGAGTATGGTGCAACCTCAGATGAAGACTCCAAATTCTCTTTCCCTCACCCTGTTTTCTGGGACCCACAGTCCACCCACATACTATTGATCTTCTGAATGCCAAACCAGACTAATTATCATCTTCCTTCTATTCCCAAGTCTGCCTTCCTTAGATATTCCTTGTCTGGAAAAATAATACTATATACATGTTTTACTTTATTCATGGTAAATTACCTGCTGTCCTGAACTTACTCTTTCAACCACAACATTAATTGAAAATTTTTTCATCTCCTATGTGCCAGCCACTGTCCTAGGAGCTGGGCTAATAAAAGCACTGCCCTCTAAGAGCTTACATTTCAGACAGGGAGACACGCAGGCATGCAGGTGCTACTACACTGTAATAAATCACAACAGAGGCAGAAAACAAGATGCTCGGAGACTTAACAGGAAGGTGAGGTCTCCTTGTTTCGCCCATGTCTCTGACTCTCCCCAACCACTATCTCTAGACTTCGAGAACTCCCATTCATTCTCTGTTATTCAGCACATATATATATCTCTTGGGCATAATTCAAGGTCCCTGGCTTTATGTTGCTCCAGAGTGTTTATACAGCTACCATAACACTTACTGCTTGTAAGGCTAGGATCATGGTTTTTTGTGCCTCTTTAGTCAAATCAAAAGCATAGCTCCTAGCACATCACAGGTGCCGAAAGAATCAAGAGGCCAATGTGACATGCCATTTTCCTTATGCAGGGCCCAAATCTCATGCCCCTGTATAGATATTTTGCAGGGTTTGGTGACAGGAGTACTGGTGGTGGTTATATACTGTATAGTATCACTAGAGCATGGGATTTTTTTTCCATAGGTTGTTGGGGTACAGGCGGTATTCGGTTACAAGAGTAAGTTCTTTAGTGGTGCTTTGTGAGATTTTGGTGCACCCATCACCAGAGCAGTATACACTGCACCCTATTTGTAGTATTTTATCTTTTGCCCCCCTCTCATCCTTCCCCCCAAGTCCCCAAAGTCCATTGTGTCATTCTTATGTCTTTGAGTCCTCATAGCTTAGCTCCCACATATCAGTGAGAATATATGATGTTTGGTTTTCCATTCCTGAGTTACTTCACCTAGAATAATAGTCTCCAGGCTGGGCACGATGGCTGACGCCTGTAATCCCAGCACTTTGGAAGGTCAAGGTGGGTGGATCACCTGAGGTCAGGAGTTCAAGACCAGTCTGGCCAACATGGTGAAATCCCATCTCTACTAAAAATACAAAAAAAAAAAAAAAAAACCCAAAAAACAACAACAACAAAAACATTAGCTGGGCGTGGTGGTACATGCCTGTAATCCCAGCTACTCGGGAAGCTGAGGTAGGAGAATCACTTGAACCTAGGAGGCAGAGGTTGCAGTGAGCCAAAATTGTGCCACTGTACTCCAGCCTGGGCAACCTAGTGAGACTGTGTCTCAAAAAAAAAAAAAAAAGAAAAGAAAAAAGAATAATAGTCTTCAATCTCATCCAGGTCGCTGGAAATGCCATTAGTTCATTTCTTTTTATGGCTGAGTAGTATTCCATCATATATATATACACATATGCATATATACATATATATACACACACATGTGTGTATATATATACATATATACATATATATATACATATATACACACATGTGTGTGTATATATATATACACATATGTGTACATATGCGTATATATGTATATATCTCACAGTTTCTTTATCCACTCGTTGATTGATGGGTATTTAAGTTGGTTCCATGATTTTGCAATTGCGAATTGTGCTGCTATAAACATGAATGTGCAATGACTTCTTTTCTTCTAGGTAGATACCCAATAGTGGGATTGCTGGATCCAGTGGTAGTTCTACTTTTAGTCCTTTAAGGAATCTCCACACTGTTTTCCATAATGGCTGTACTAGTTTACATTCCCATCAGCAGTGTAGAAGTGTTCCCTGATAGCTGCATCCATGCCAACATCTACTGTTTTTTGATTTTTTGATTATGGCCATTCTTGCAGGGGTAAGGTGGTATTGCATTGTGGTTTTGATTTGCGTTTCCCTGGTCATTCATGATATTGAGCATTTTTCCATATGCTTGTTGGCCATTTGTATATCTCCTTTTGAGAATTGTCTATTCATGTCCTTAGCCCACTTTTTGATGGGATTGTTTGTTTGTTTTTCTTACTGATTTGTTTGAGTTCATTGCAGATTCTGGATATTAGTCCTTTGTCAGATGTATAAATTGTGAAGATTTTTCTCCCAGTCTGTGGGTTGTCTGTTTATTCTGCTGACTGTTCCTTTTGCTGTGCAAAAGTTCGTTAGTTTAATTAAGTCCCAACTATTTATCTTTGTTTTTATTGCATTTGCTTTTGGGTTCTTGGTCATGAAATCCTTGCCTAAGCCAATGTCTACAGGGTTTTTCCAATGTTATCTTCTAGAATTTTTATAGTTTCAGGCCTTAGATTTAAGTCTTTGATCCATCTTGAGTTGATTTTTGTTTAAGATGAGAGATGAGAATCCAGTTTCATTCTCCTTCGTGTGATTAGCCAATTATCCCAGCACCATTTGTTGAATGGGGTGTCCTTTCCCCCACTTTATGTTTCTGTTTGCTTTGTCGAAGATCAGTTGGTTGCATTGCAAGTATTTGGGTTTATTTCTGTGTTCTCTTTTCTGTTCCATTGGTCTAGGTGCCTATTTTTTTATACCAGTACCATGCTGTTTTGGTGACTATGGCCTTATAGTATAGTTTGAAGTCGAATAATGTGATGCCTCCAGAATTGTTCTTTTTGCTTAGTCTTGCTTTGGCTATGTGGGGTCTTTTTTGGTTCCATATGAATTTTAGAATTGTTTTTTCTAATTCTGTGAAGAATGTTGGTGGTATTTTGATAGAGATTGCATTGAATTTGTAGATTGCTTTTCGCAGTATGGTCATTTTCACAATATTGATTCTACCCATCCATGAGCATGGGATGTGTTTCCATTTGTTTGTGTCATCTATGATTTCTTTCAGCAGTGTTTTGTAGTTTTACTTGTAGAGGTCTTTCACCTCCTTGGTTAGGTATATTCCTAAGTATTTAAATTATTTTTGCAGCTATTCTAAAAGGGATTGAGTTCTTGATTTGATTCTCAGCTTGGTTGCTGTTGGGTATAGCAAGGCTACTGATTTGTGTACATTAATTTTATATCCTGAAACTTTGCTGAATTCATTTACCAGTTCTGGGAGCTTTTTGGAAGAGTCTTTAGGGTTTTCTAGGTATACGATCATATCATCAGTAAACAACAACAGTTTGACTTCCTCTTTACCAATTTGGATGCCCTTGATTTTTTTCTTTTGTCTCATTGCTCTGGCTGGGACTTCTGGTACTATGTTAGATAGAAGTGGTGAGAGTGGGCATCCTTGTCTTATGCCAGTTCTCAGGGAGAATGCTTTCAACTATTCCCCTTTCAGTGTAACGTTGGCTGTGGGTTTGTCATAGATTGCTTTTATTACATTGAGGTATGTCTCTTGTATGCCGATTTTGCTGAGAGTTTTAATAATAAAGGGATGCTGTATTTTGTCGAATGCTTTTTCTTCATCTCTTGAGATGACTGTGTGTTTTTGTTTTTAATTCTGTTTATGTTGTGTATCACATTTTTTGACTTGCAGATGTTAAACCATTCCTGCGTCCCTCGGATGAAACCCACTTGATCATGGTGGACTACCTTTTTGATATGCTGTTGGATTTGGTTAGCCAGTATTTTGTTGAGGATTTTTGCATCTATATTCTACAAGGATATTGGTCTGTCATTTTCTTTTTTGATTATGTCTTTCCTTGGTTTTGGTATTAGGGTGATATTGGCTTCATACAATGATTTAGGGAGGAGTCCCTCTTCATTCCATGGAATAGTGTCGATAGGATTTGTAACAATTCTTCTTTGAAAGTCTGATAGAATTCAGCTATGAATTCGTCTGGTCCTGGACTCTTTTTTTGTTGGCAATTTTTAAATTACCGTTTCAATCTTATTGCTTGTTATCCGGTCTGTTCAGAGTTTCTATATCTTCCTGGTTTAATCTAGGAGGGTTGTATATTTCCAGGAATTTATCCATCTCCTCTAGGTTTTCTAGTTTGTGTGGGGAAAGGTGTTCGTAGTAGCCTTGAATAATCTTTTGTACTTCTGTGGTATCAATAGTAATAGTTCTCATTTCATTTCTAATTGAGCTTATTTGGATCTTCTCTCTTCTTTTCTTGAAAATTGTCTATTTTCTTGGTTAATCTCGCTAATGTTCTATCAATTTTATTTATCTTTCAAAGAACCAACCTTTTGTTTCATTTATCTTTTGTAATTTTTTTGGTTTCAGTTTCACTTAATTCTGCTCTGATTTTTTTATTTATTTTTCTTCTTCTGGGTTTGGGTTTGGGTTTGGTTTGTTCTTGTTTGTTCAGTTCTGTGAGGTGTGACCTTAGATTGTTCATTTGTGCTCTTCCAGACTTTTTGACATAGGTATTTAATGCTATGAACTTTCCTTTTAGCACCTCTTTTGCTGAATCCCAGAGGTTTTGATAGGTTGTGTCGCTATTATCAGTCAGTCCAAATAATTTTTAAATTTTCACCTTGATTTCATTGTTGACCCAACAATAATTCAGGAGCAGGTTATTTAATTTGCATGTATTTGCATGGTTTTGACGGCTCCTTTTGGAGTTAATTTCCAGTTTGATTCCACTGTGGTCTGAGAGAATACTCAATATAATTTCGGTTTTCTTAAATTTACTGACATTTGTTTTGTGCCTTATCATATGGTCTTTCTTGGAGAATTTTCCATGTGGTGATGGGTAGTTGCAGATCTTTTTGTAAATGTCCTTTATAAAAGGTTAAAAATGTTTCCTTGTAACCCCAGTTTACAGATAATTTATATCAGGAATGGATGATAATTTTTGTCAAAGTTTTAAATTTTCAGTATCTGTTGAGATGGCCAGTTTTTAAAAGTTTGATATTATTATGAATTAATTTATTTGCAAATCAACATTAATTGATTTTCAAATGTTAAGCCAGCCTTGTCTAACTAGGCTAAACCACACTTGGTCATGATATCATTTAATATGTTGTTGAATTCAATTTGCTAAAATTTTGTTTGGAATATTTGCATTCATGTTCATAGGGGATATTGGTCTGTAGTTTTACTTTTGTGTAAAATCTTTTTATGATTTTGGTATCAGGACAATACTAGCTTCATATAATAAGTAGTGAAAAATTCACTCTTCTTTCATTTTTGGAGGAATTTGTGTAGAATTTGTATAATTCCTCCTTAAATTTTTTGGTAGAATTCACCAGTGAAGCTATTTGGTTCTGTAGTTTTCTTGTGGGAAGGTTTTAAAAGTATAATTTCAATTTCTATTAAACATTTAGGGCTTTGTAGGCAATTTATTTCTTCTTGAGTGAGCTTTGCTAATTTATGTCTTTCAAGAAATTTATCAATTTTATCTAAATTGTCAAATGTATCAGCATAAAGTTGTTTCCAATGTTTTATTATCTTTTTAGTAGAACCTGTAGTATCACCCCTCTCATTTCTGGTATTGGTAATTTGTGTCTTCTTTTTCTTTCTAATCAGTTTGGCTAGATGTTTATCAATTATATTGATCTTAAAGAACCAGCTTTTGATTTCTTTGTTTTTTTCTATTGTTTTTCTATTTTTCTATTTTACAGCTTTTTACTTATTTTTTGTTATTTATTTTCGTGAGCTTACTTTAGGTTTCATTTTCTCTTCTCTTTCTAGTTTCTTAAGGTAAAGGCTAAAATTGAGTTGGGAACTATCTTCTTTTCTAATATAAGCATTAAGTGCTATAAATTTTCTTCTAAGTACTGATTTAATGGTCTTTTGACAAATTCTGATGGGATATATTTTTATTCAGTTAAAATACTCATAAATTTTTGTTTTGAGCATTTAGTACCATAAATTTTCTTCTAAGTACTGATTTAATGGTCTTTTGACAAATTCTGATATAATATATTGTTATTTTTATTCAGTTAAAATACTCATAAAGTTTTGTTTTGATTTTTTTGGTTCATGGGATATTTAGAAATGTATTATATAATTTCCAAATATTTGGAGAATATTCCAAAGGTCTTTCTGTCATTGACAGAGGGGCATTCAAATCTCTGACTACAATTGGGAATTTATCTATTTCTCCTTGATGTTACTGTAGTGCCTGCTAATCCATGGTTTTACTTTCTGTGGTTTCATTTATCCACTATATAGTACAATAAGATATTGAGAAAGACAGAGAGAGAGAGAGAGGCTATACTCACAAAACTCTTATTACAGAATGTTGTTATAATTGTTCTATTTTATTATTAGTTATTGTTAATCTCTTACTGTGCTTCATTTACAAATTAAACTTTATCATAGGTATATATACACAGGAAAAATCATACTACATATAGAGTTTGGTACTATCTGTGGTTTTAGGCATCCACTAGGGGTCTTAGAATGTGTTCTCCATGGATAAAGAGGAACTACTGTCTATCAATTTGGTTGCGTTTGTTTGTTTGTTTGTTTTGAGACGGGGTCTCACTCTGTCACCCAGGCTAAAGTGCAGTGGCGTGATCGTGGCTCACTGCAATCTCTGCCTCCTGGGCTCAAGCAGTTCTCCTGCCTCAGCCTCCTATGTACCTGGGACTTCAGGTGTTCACCACCATGCTTGGCTAACTTTTTGTAGAGGCAAGCTTTTGCCATGTTGCCTAGGCTGGTCTCAAATTCCTGGACTCAAGGAATCTGCCCACCTTGGCCTCCCAAAGTACTGGGATTACAGGTGTGAGCCACCTTGCCCAGCCTGTATATATCATCTATTTTTGATTCATCTATTTTGAAGCAATCTGTTAATAGATGCATATTCATTTAGAATTTTTATGTACCCTTGATGAATAAATTCTTTATTATTATGAAATGACATTCTTCAGTCCTCATAATATTTTTTTCTCTGAAATCTACTTTTTCTGATATTCATATAAGCCTTTTCAGATTTATTTTTATTATTGTTAGCATGATATCTATATTTCCATCTTTTCATTTTTTAACCTGTTTGTATTTAAAGTGTATATATAAACACACTTTATATTTATATTTTATAAATATATATATACACTTTATATATATTTATAAACATAAAGTGTATATATATATTTTATATACACTTTATATATATTTATAAACTTATAAAGTGTATATATATTTTTATATACACTTTATATATATAAATATATATACACATATATACTTATATATAAAGTGTATATATACAATATATATATTTGTATATATATAAAATATATATGTATATATAAAATATATATTGTATATATAAATATATATTTATAAAATATATATGTATATATAAAATATATATTGTATATATAAATATATATTTGTATATATTTATATATATTTATATATATAAAGTGTATATATATATACACTTTATATTTAAAGTGTGTTTTCTATAGGCAGCATATAGTTGGGCCTGGCTTTCATATTCAATCTGACAACCTCTGCGTTTTAATTAGTGTATTTATTCAATTTACATTTAATGGGATTATGGTAAGGTTAGGTATGGCTGTAACATCTTCTTATTTGTTTTCAATTTGCTTTATTTATTATTCTTTTTCTTTCTCCTTTTTTCCTGTCTTTTTTTGTTTTAGTTAATTTGTTTCTATGATTCAGTTTTTTCTCCTTGTGGGTTCTTAGTTATAACTCATTGTTCTAGTATGTAATGGTTGCTTTATTGCTTATGGTATACATCTTTAATTATCACAAACTACCTTCAAGTGATATATCACTTCATGTATAGTATACTTTCATTTCTCTGCGCTTGGTCTTTATGCTGTTGTTGTCATGTACTTTACTTTTATGTGTTATAAACCCAATAATACATTGTTATTTCTGTTTAAACAAGCACATATCTTTTAAGGAGACTTAAGTAATAAGAAAAAATTTCTTATATATTTACCCATGTAGATACATTTTTGGTGGTCTTCATTCCTTTGTGTAGATCCAGATTTCCATCTGGTATCATTTTTCTTCTGCCCAAGGATGTTATTTGGCATTTCTTGTAGTGCAGACATTTCTTCTGGTGGTGGTAAATTATTCTAGCTTTTGTATGTCTAAAAATGTCTCCACTTCACCTTCATTTATAAAAAATATTTTTTGCTGGGTACTGAATACTGAGTGACAGTCACCTGCCCCCCAGTACTTCAATGATGCTGCTCCAATGTCTCTTGCTTGCCTGCAATCTTTGGTGAAAAATCTGATGTCAGCCTTATCTTTGTTTCTCTGGATGTAATACGAGTATATTTTCTGGCTGATTGTCAGATTTTTCTCTTTGTCATTGTTTTTTAGTAATTTATGCTGTAATTTGGTGTAGTTATTTTCATGTTTATTTTTCTTGGTGTTCATTGAGCTTAGATCTGTAGGTTTATAGCTTCACTAAGTTTGGAAATTTTTCAGCCATTATTTCTAAAAATATATTTTTCAGTCTTTCTTCTTCAGGGACTCCAGTTACTCATATATTAGGCCACTGAAACTATCCCACAGATCACTTATGCTTTTTCATTTTTTGGAATATTATTTTCTGTGTGTTTTATTTTGGGTAGTTTTCATTGCCACACTTTTAATTTCACTAATCTCGCCTTTTTTCTACAATGTCCAATCTGCCTTTTTCTTCCTTCAGTCTATTTTTCACCTCAGACATTATAGTTTTCATATCTAGAAGTTTAGGTTAAGCCATGGTGGCTCACGCCTATAATCCCAGCACTTTGGGAGGCCGAGGCAGGTGGATCACCTGAGGCCAGGAGTTTGATACCAGCCGGGCCAACATGGCAAAACCATGTCTCTACTAAAAATACAAAAATTGGTCGGGCGTGGTGGCGGGCACCTGTAATCCCAGCTACACAGGAGGCTGAGGCAGGAGAATCGCTTGAACCCGAGAGGCGGAGGTTGCAGTGAGCCGAGATCTCACCATTGCACTCCAGCCTTGGACGACAAGAGTGAAACTCCGTCTCAAAAAAAAAGAAGTTTAATTTTAATTTTCATCTTTGTAATATTCTCGGGCCAGGCACAGTGGCTCATGCCTGTAATCTCAGCATTTTGTGAGGCTGAAGTGGGAGGATTGTTTGAGGTCAGGAGTTCAAGATCAGCCTGAAAAACATAGCAAGACCTTGTCTCTACAAAAGTTTTTAAAAACTAGCTGGGCTTAGTGGTATGTGCCTGTAGTATTAGCTACTCTGGAGGCTAACAGAGAAGAGTCACTTGAGCCCAGGAGTTTGAGGTAACAGTGAGCTATGATCAGGCCACTGCACTCCAGCCTGGGTGACAGAGAGAGACACTGTTTCTAATATATAATTAGATATCTGTAATATCTAATATATATATATAATTTATAAACAAATAATGTATATATATTTCCTCAATATTTCTACTTAACTTCAGAGGTTAAACAATATGGAAAACAATTCTAATAATGGCTTTAACATCTACTTTGTTAATTCTAATTTTATCAGTTCTGAATTGGTTTTGATTGATTAATAAATGTCTTCATTTGGGTCATATTTTCTTGCCTCTTTGAATGCCTGGTAATCTTTTATTGGATGCCAGACTTGTAAATTTTGCCTTATTGGTGCTGGGTGTTTTCGTATTTCTATACAGCTTGGACTTTGTTCTGTGATGTGGTTATGTTCCTTAAAAACAGTTTGATCCTTTTGGGTCTTACTTTTATGATGTGTTAGGTCAGTCCAGTGCAATATTCAGTTTACCCTTGTATAACCAAGGTAAGCTGAATACTCTGTGAATTATGATTTTTTTTTTACTCTGGCTAGTGGGAACACACACTGTTCCTCATCCTATGTGAGCATGTTATTCCTTCAGATACTTTTGGGTGAGTCTTTCCATAACCTCAACTATTTTTCTTAGATGAATCCGTTGATCTGCATTCTACTGAAAAATCCAGATGGACCATGTCACTGGCAGCTCTCTCTTCTCTTGTCCTCTGTCCTGTGAATTCTTGCTGCCTTGGTCTCTGTGGAATCAAGGACATGGAACAGGATGGAGAACTTAGAGAAGCTGTTGGATTCCCTGAGTTCTCTTTCTTGTCACTTATAGCCATACTAGTACATTCTTTTTTTCTCCCCAGAGACAGGGTCTCACTGTGTGCCCAGGCTGGAGTGCAGTGTCATGATCGTAACTCACTGCAACCTCAAAATCTTGGGCTCAAGTGATCCTCCTGCCTCAGCCTCCTAACATACTGGCATGAACCACCATGCTCAGCCACTAGTACATTCTTATAAGAGTTTTGTTGCCTTGTTTGCAATAGCAAAAAGACCTTTAAATAATTTATATAGAAATCATTAGAATACACTACAATAGATTATTGTACAACTATTACAAGTAATGTGCTGATATGGAAAATTCTATATTAAATGAAAAAAGTAAAGTATTTTATACTTATTATATACAATTGTTTGTATTGTTAATTAAAAATCATCTATGTATGTGTATGTATATGTATATGCATATATGGGTATATAAATTTGCATAGACACAAGAAATTTAACAGTTATCTTAGCAGACATCCAGTGTTTTGTGTGTGCAGTTTGTCTTTTCATTGTTTGAATTTTCTTTTGGATATTTTTGTTCCACAGTCATGTCATCTGTGAGTAACGATAGTTTTATATTTTCCTCTCTAATCCTCATGCCTTTCATTTCTTTCACATTGTTGATAACAGTGTCTTGTTCCCAATCTCAAAGGGAAAGTCTTCAGCATTTGACCTAGAAGTCTGGTGCTTTCTGTAGAATTGTTGTTTATATAAATACCTTTCTCATATTAAGTTAGTTTCATTCTGTAGTTTTTATTTTAATTTTAAAATTGTTTAAGATTTTAAATAATTATAAATGTAAATTTGTAAATATTAGATATTTTAAATTTTAAATTATGTAATTTGTTGATTAGATTGATATTAGATTTAATTGGGATCTTTTTCTGAATCTTTTGAAGTGATTTGCATTTTTTTCACCTTTTGTCCTGTAAATGTAGTTATTATACTGATTGATTTAAATTAACTTTGCATTCCTGGGATAAATCTAATTGGTTTGTCCACAATGAGATACCATCTCACGTCAGTCAGAATGGTGATTATTAAAAAGTCAAGAAACAACAGATGTAGGTGAGGTCACGGAGAAACAGGAACACATTTACACAGTTGGTGTGAATGTAAATTAGTTCAACCATTGTGGAAGACAGCATGGCGATTCCTCAAGGATCTAGAACCAGAAATATCACTTGACCCAGCAATCCCATTACTGGATATATACCCAAAGGAATATAAATCATTCTACTATGAAGACACATGCACATGTATGTTTATTGCAGCACTATTTACAATAGTAAAGTCATGGACCCAACCCAAATGCCCATCAATGATAGACTGGATAAAGAAAATGTAGTACATATACACCATGGAGTACTATGCAGCCATAAAAGGGAATGAGTCATGTCCTTTGCAGGGACGTGGATGCTGCTGGAAACCATCATCCTCAGCAAACTAACATGGGAACAGAAAACCAAATACCACATGTTTTCACTCGTAAGTGGGAGCTGAACAATGAGACCACATGGACACAGGGAGGGGAACAACGCACACTGGGACTGTGGGGGGTTGGGGGCGAGGGGAGGGAACTTAGAGGACAGGTCAATAGGTGCAGCAAACCACCATGACACACGTAGACCTATGTAACAAACCTACATGTCCTGCACATGTGTCCCGGAACTTAAAGTAAAATAAAATCAAAGAAAAAGAAAAGAAAAAAAGAAAAGAAAAACTTATACATAGCTTGAAAAAAAAAAAGGGAAGAAAATGTAATCCCAGCATTTTTGGAGGCCGAGGCGGGCAGATCACCTAAGGTCAGGAGTTCGAGACCAGCCTGGCCAACATGGTGAAACCCTGTCTCTACTAAAAATACAAAAATTAGCCAGGCATGGTGGCAGGTGCCTGTAATCCCAGCTACTTGGGAGGCTGAGGCAGTAGAATTGCTTGAACCCGGGAGGTGGAGGTTGCAGTGAGCTGAGATTGCACCATTGCACTCCAGCCTGGACAACAAGAGTGAGACTCTGTCTCAAAAAAAAAAAAAAAAAAAAAAGAAAGAAAGAAAAGTAACATACTTAAAAAAAAAAGTCTTAAAAGTTCTCCATCAGGAAGTAGGAATACTAAAATATATTTTTATTAGCTACAAACTTAGTAGGATATTAAAATAAGGGGGATAGCATTGAAAGTTGAGAGAAAAGTTGGGTGTATTTCAATGCCGTGCTGTCCTGAAATGTCAGAACTATGTACTAGCCCTTCCTGTAAGGGGTAAGAGTCCTAGCAAAGAATTCAGAGTAAGGTTTTTGTTTGTTTGTTTGTTTGTTTTACCAAACTGTTTCAATATAGTCCTAGAATGCTGTAAAAGCCATGATAAATTAAACCAAAATTGATAAAGTTAAAAAAAAAACACCAATTGGTTTGTGATATATATATTGATAGATTCTGTTTGCTAATATCTTGCTTAGGATTTTTCATCTGTGTTCAGGAGTAGATTGGTCTGCACTTTCCTTTTTTATAGTGTCCTTGTCAGATTTAGAATCAAGGTTGTTAGCTTCTTTTTCTATTATCTCAAAAGGATTGTGTGAAATTGTTATTTTTATTTTCAGCCTGCTTCAATCTACTGTTAATCCATATGATGAGTTCTTAATTTCAGTTACTGCATTTTTAAGTCCTAGAATTTTTGCTTGATACTTTTAAAACAGTTTCTAATTATCTGATAACATTATCTTGTTTCTTATTTTCAAATAATTAGCATAGTGATTTTAAAGTCTCCAATCTAGAGAATGTTTTCAGTAGTTTTTGTTACTTTTTTTTTTTTTCTTGAGACAGGATCCTCCCTATGTTGCCCAGGCTGGTCCAACTTCAGGCATTGAGATAATTTGAACCTAAGTTCCTTCAGTGTCTATAGGCCTTCCAGTTTACCCTCATTCCAGAGGTGATTCCTTTAAATTCAAACTCAGTGCACAGTAGGAGTGAGGGGCATTCACTAAGGCCTGATGGGACCTGGATTCTAAAACTTTTCCCTCTAGACCCATGAGTCCTTCAAAACTGCGGCTCAGCTCTTCAGCTTCTCGGTCTTTCTTTCTGGAACTGGCAACATTCCCTAGGGCAGAAATGTCCCAGCGCAGGACTCAATTCCCTGGTCCTCCAACTTTCTTGGTTTCTGTCTTGGAAATTCTTCACTATTTTAGCACTCTGTTGCCTTCAAGTAAAATTGCTATTTCCCTCTTAACTAGTTTGCGATTACTAGAAATGGACACAGTAACTACCTTCTTTCCAAAACCAGGACTTCAAATAGAAAGTTCTGCTGTTGGTGACCAGAAGCTTGGCCGCCCTGCCTCTGCTGTCCAGGGGGAAGCAGGTGGAGAGAGGGGCCCTCCATGCCTGTTCTTACCGGGAGGCAGGCCTCTTCTAGGTGAACATCCTTATATTTGCTTAGCTGACAGTGAGTATTTCTTTAAATGGGCTGTTTGGTTATAGGAGACAATTAGATTAAAAAAAAATTCTGAAAGCTGCTGCTTGCCAAATTTTATTGATGATGAGTGAGCTTTGCAGAAAATTTCCAAAATAGGTTCATTGTTCAAGTCACCTGCCTTTCTGCTTCTGAATCCTCAACTCACACTTGAGCAGTGGTCCACCAAGTCTGAGCCCCCCAGGCCTGAGGCCTGACAGAGGCAGAGTGGATGGGATAAGAGGGTGAGCGTGGAGGTCAGCACTTCTGAGGTTCATTCCTGCTCTCAGATGTGATGCTTCTGGGTAACAGGAGCCAGGCCGGGAGTCATGTCTGCTGGGATTTAACCATGCTCTGCCATTCACTGGCTGCGCCAGAAAGAGAAAAAACATCTAATCTCATTTTAAAAACAAGGGATTAAGAGATTATTAGCTGATTCCAGATGTGGCTGCTCATTCAAAGTACCCAAAGAGGTTGTGAAAAATACAGATGCTTGAGTCATACCCCACACTGTCTCTACCCCAGGACCTGAGCTGCTGAATAAAACCTGGAATATATATATATATGTGTGTGTGTGTGTGTGTGTGTGTGTGTGTGTGTGTGTGCGCCTGCATATGAGTGGCATAAAATAATCATTCATTATTATTACCATTATCGCCTGTCACAGTTCTAGGGGTTGATGGGGCCTAGTGAGGCAGGGCCTGCTCTGGGTCTATCATGCCGGGCAGTAGCGGAAGACTGAGGCTGGAGTCATTCTGAAGGCATCCACTTACTTTCTTTCTTACTTTCCTTCTGTTTTTTGTTTTGTTTTGTTTTGTTTCTGTTTTTTTTTTTTTTTTTTTTTTTTTTTTGTTTGAGATGGAGTTTTGTTCTTGTTGTCCAGGCTGGAGTGCAATGGCACGATCTTTGCTCACTGCAACCTCCACCTCCCAGGTTCAAGCATTTCTCCTGCCTCAGCCTCCCAAGTAGCTAAGATTACAGGCATGCACCACCATGCCTGGCTAATTTTTTTGTATTTTTAGTAGAAATGGGTTTTCACCATGTAGGTCAGGCTGGCCTTGAACTCCTGACCTCAAGTGATCCACCCACCTCAACCTCCCAAAGTGCTGGGATTACAGGTGTGTTGAAGGCATTCACTTTCGAGTGTCTGAGCTGTGGGTCAGAATACCTGCACTTAGCTTCTCCAGGTGGCAGGGACAGAATCTACATTTTTAACAAGCCCCCAAGATGATTGTCAGTTGGCTAGGCAGTGGTCTCTGACAACATTTTAGGAATTACTGGACAACATGAAACTTTTAGTCCCTTAAAGTTGTACAGTTCCAGAATTCAAGTTTTTCTTTTGAAGTAAAAAATAACTTCTGCTTTAAGAGAATACAGGTGTTTCTCAAAGCAAAATGTCAAGACCACTTTTCAGACATAGGATTATCAGAAATTCTAACAAAAAGCTGGTAGAATACTGCCCAATAGAACTCTGTTTATTCAGTTGGATGTGCTTTAATCGAGTTCTTACTCTGTGCAAGATACTGTTCTGGAAGGTGTAGACTTGTATTATTTTTATGGCTACTAACAAAGATTACACATTATTCAGAGTAGCAGTACATTTAAGGTGAGTCTACATTTCCTTGAGACTCGAACTACTGCTGTTGTTTGTGGAAAATGAGTATCTGGGGCAAAAGAGGAAGTGAGAGCCCTTAAAGAGAGCAGCCCTTCCTGTGAAGCTGCCCGCTGTGCTTGGCTTGGGGACAGCCTTGTATATTGGGCCAAAAACGTTTGCCTCCAATATTGTAGGGTAGGGTGCATGTGACTGCCACACTGGCTTCTTGGTGTTCATCACCAGACAAACGTCTGTTTTCCTGCCATGATGCTAACCATGTTTAGCATTTGTGTCCACTTGGTATGATAACTGGCTAGACATTTTGCTCCTTTCTCAAAAACAATTTTAACTAGTTCATAATTAATATGCCACAAGACAAACTATGGTTCAGCATTGGGTCTTCTGGGTGTTTCAGGCATTAAAAAGAAAATTTATTTCGGGGAATCATACTAGTCAATTATTACTTCTCATCATTACAGTTTCCAGAGGTTTATTGGTGGCAGATGTTGCACTCTTTTTTAAAAAAGAAAAACCAAAAAACAAATGGACATCTCCCAGATGGATTCTTAGTGAAATGAGTCTTTAAAAAGAGAAATCAGGGGCTTTCTTATAGTAAGCAGAAATAGACCAACTTAGGTTTTAGGCCAAGTGATGAATAACGATATGGGGGGACATCATGTAAGCAAACTACTCCGTCTTTTAATGATTCTTATTTCCTAATTTAGAACTGCAACAATATCCAGGAATTCTCACTTTCTGGTGAAGAGTGAGAAATCTTTATGGGCTCTCATGATTCAGTTGAAAGCAAGAGGAAGTGTGCCTCAGACATTTTCCTTGAACATTCTCCTTCTGGGCAGGAAGTGGAAGTGGGCAGTGTTCACTGAAGACGTGGCCATCAGATGGGAGGAAAAGCTGATGGTGTGACAAAATATCTACCTCCCCTTCTTGGTGTGTTTCCTTCTTCCCTAGTATTTCTTTGCTTTTTTTTTTTATATACAACAGAAATTTATTTCTCACAGTTCCCACAGACCTTGAAGTCCACAGTGAAGGCAGATTGAGTGTCTGGTGAGGACTTGCTTATGGCTCCTGAGTGGGACCTTCTTGTTATATCCTCGCATGGAAAAGGAACACTCTGGTTGCTTCGGACACTTGTAAGGGCTCTAATGCCATTCTTTTTTTCTTTTTTTTCCCCCTCTTCTGTGTTGGATTTTCTGTTTATTATTATTATTATTATTATTATTATACTTTAAGTTCTAGGGTACATGTGCACAATGTGCAGGTTTGTTACATATGTGTAACATGTGCCATGTTGGTGCTTTCCTGGTATTTCTAACTTAGAAACTAAACCAAAGCTCAGTGACATGTAAGTATTGGGAGAAAGCCAATCAGATGATTACTGAAAGTGATTAGGGAGTAAACCTGTGTGCACAGAGCTAAACTGAGCCCTTCTTACTGAGAGGGGAGCATCAGGAACTGCCTTCCTTTGCGACGATGAAAGGCTGTCCCATCTATAGGAGAAAAGGTTAGAGAAGAGTCAAGCTTTGTTGTTTAGTTATTGGGTGCCTTTAGATAAATCTCAATTTCTCCACAGAAATTTCTGTAATACTAAAGTGTCAAAATTTGCTGGAAAATTTTTTAAATGTTCAAAAAAATATTGAACAAATCTAAGACAGTGGTGCTAAAACAATGCTAGTTAAAAATGGACTTTATTTTATTTGGTAAGAATGCCCATATTTACAAATAACTCCCTATAAATCCAGGTCTCTGAAAGCAATACAGTCTCTGAGAGGAGCTCGGTTTGAGTGTTATATGTGTATATCTTTGCATTCTTGAGTCTGTGTTTTTTCATAAATTTCATTTTCTTTACCTGTTAAAATATAACTACTAATTAAATAAATAATTATTATTTACTAATGTGCAAGCACGATACAGTTCTTTGTATGGTGCATAAAAAATGATAAAACACTGTCTCAGTCCTCACAGAATTTACACTGCTCACATTATCTTGAAAATATGCATTTTGATATCAGACTGATTTGTGGATTTTATAGGTGTGCTTCCTGAGATCATTGAGTGATCAACAAAATTGATCATGGCCTGAGTATCAACAAGATTTTCAATGTAACAGCCTTCATCAGATAACATAATTTGTTTCTTAGAAAGGAAGTTCAAAAGGACCAATTCTGTTAGATTGCTGACCTTGACCTCCTGTGGCCAAAAATCCTGTTTCCCTATGTTTTGAAAGGAAACACGTTTGAGAAAAGCTCCCCATCCCAGATTTGGTGATTTTCCTTAAAGGCTGTTTGGAGAGACAACAATGGAATTCTGGGAGAGATCTGACATCAGCAGGTTCATCTGATCTCTCTCAGGAGAGAGAAGTGTTTGTTTACTCTGCTCAGAGTGCTATATTCCTATGCATGTGCTATTATTAGAGTCCTTTGAAGTAGAAGAGTCATATGTCATAGACCTCTTTGTAATTAAAAACTGTAAGGCTGTTTTTCTGATATGTATGTAGAGTAGATGGAGAAGGAGAAACACTTGTTTGTTGAAAATGAATTCTGAGGAATTTGGGAGCAGAGCTTTGCAAGTTTTGGTTTTCTGTACAATGTCACATTTATTTATCTTACCTTTTCAAATGTTTTTGGAGAGATGGTACTAAAGAGAAAAACATGACTGGACCTTTGCATCTGGACCTCAAGAAATTTATAGGAAATTGAGTGGTATCCAGAAACTGTGTTGGGCCAAAGTTAATTGGGAGTAATACTTGCCCTGAGTACATACACTGTGAATATCAAATGAAATAAGTCATATGAAATAGCTTCCAGACCATAGCTATTGAAAACTGAAACATTTTTTATTTATTTGGCTCAGCATAACTTAAAATTCAAAATTTAAGAAAATCACAATTTAAAAAAATGATATGCAATTTAATTATTGTTACTCTATAGCAATATATCCTAGAGTCTTTTACATGTGTATCTCATTTTTTAAGTGGCTGCATAGTATCCTCTTGTATGAAAGTAAAATACATATTCTGTGTTGATAGACATTTAAATAATTTTCTGTTTAACTATTTTGAAAAAGCCACAGTGGGTACCCAAGTTACACATACTTTTATACATTCTCAAGCATTTCTTATTGATGGTAAAATGTGTGAAAAGAGAAGAAACACACAAAAGATGATATGCTGTTGAAGATGTGGACTAATTATGTTTATATTTATTAAGGAATGAAATTTTGCATGAGGCAATTAAGACAATAGAGTGTAAGAGTAAAGCCATTTAAAAATTGTAAAAAATGGGCTGGGCACGGTGGCTCACGCCTGTAATCCCAGCACTTTGGGAGGCCGAGGTGGGCGGATCACTTGAGGTCAGGAGTTTGAGACCAACCTGGCAACATGGTGAAACCCCATGTCTCCAAAAAACAAAAATTAGCTGGGCGTGGTGGCACGTGCCTGTAATCCCAGCTACTCAGGAGGCTGAGGCAGGAGAATCACTTGAACTCGGGAGTCAGAGGTTACAGTGAACCGAGATCGCACCATTACATTTCAGCCTGGGCGACAGAGTGAGACTTCGTCTCAAAAACAACAACAACAACAACAACAACAAATTGTAAAAAACAAGCCGTCTTGGCTCCCGCCTCCAGGAAGATGCAATAGATATACTTTTCTCTATTCCTTTTGCTAACTACAGCTAAAAACTGTGGGCATTACACAAAAAGTAAATATCAGAAGACTTTAAAAGATGAGAAACAAAAAGGACTGGCTAGGGATCATGGGACCTGGGTTTTTGTGTTGCCTCAGGTATTCTAGATTGGGTATTCGAGAAACGTAATGTGGAAATGCCAAAGGATTTAGACTAAAAAAGCCCAAAGGTGAATCTGTTTCCCAAATGACCAAGAAAAGTGTACTTGCTATGATTTAAATGATGGCATCTCCAGCAAAATTTATACTGCAACTTAATTTTCAGTTCAACAATATTAAGAGGTATGGTCTTTGGGAGGTGACTAAGTCATGAAGGCTTTTCCCTCGTGAATGAGATTAGCACCCTTATCAAAGGGCTGTAGGTTGAAAGAAGTGTTCTCTTGCCCTTTCTGTCCCTTCCAGCATGTGAAGACACAGTGTTTCTCTCCTCCGGAGAATGCAGCTACATGATGCTATCTTGGAAGCAGAGAGCAGCCCTTACCAGACACTAAATACCAATGCCTTAATCTTGGACTTCCCAGCTTCCATAACCAAAATAAATAAATATCTATTGTTTATAAATTACCTGGCCTGTGATATTTTGTTATAGCGGGACAGACTAAGACACCAATCTAATGAGACAACTTTTAGATAATATCTGCTCTATTCCATCAAAATATCACAGAAGCTGACAATATCCCAAATTTGGAAAGAGACATAAATCTGTAGATTCAAGGAGGTGCGGAAACCACAATAGGATAAACTCAAATATTTCTGTGTCAAGACACTTCATAATCAAACTTCTAAAAACCAAAGACCAAGAAAAAAGCCTTGAAAGAAGCAAGCGAGAGATTACTTGTAACAATTCAAGTGATAGTGGAGTTTTCATCAGAGACAGTGGAGGCTAAAGACAAAGTGGCACATTTTTCAAGTGCCTAAAGAAAAGAACAATTAACCCAGAATTCTATATTCAGAGAAAATATCTTCCAGGAATGAAGGGAAAATCAAGACCTTCTTAGTGAGTCAGGCTGAATAGTTACTCCCCTCCAAATGCTCATGCCCTAATCCATAGAATTTGAGAACATATCACCTTCCATGGCAAAAGGACTTTTCAGATGTGATTCGGTTCAAGATCATGAGGTGGAGAAGTTATTCTGGACTATCTGGGTGGGTCCAATGTAATCACAGGGTCATTATAAGAGGAAGGCAGGAAGGTCAGTGTCAGAGAAAAGAAAATGATGATAGAAACAGAGGGGAGGTAGAGAGGGGAGAGAGAGAGTTTGTGACAGATTTGAAGATGCTACCTGCTGGCTTTAAAGAAGAAAGGGCCACAAGACAAAGAATGTAGAAAAGGAAAGAAACAGATCCTCCCTAGAACCTCCAGAAGGAACTAGAACTGCTGACACCTTAACTTAACTCCAGTGAGACTCATTTTGGACTTCTGACCTATATAACGGTGAGATAATACATTTGTCTTGTTTTAAGCTACTTAGTTTGTGGTAATTTCTTACAGTAACAACAGGAAACTAATATACTCAGATAAAGAAAAACTAAGAGAGGTATGTTACCAGCAGCCATGCCTTAAAGAAATGGTTAAAGAGATTCTCAAAATAGAAAAGAAATTACATTAAAAAAAGAATCTTGGAACATTGGGTATAAAGAAAGAACATGGCAAGCAAAAATAGAGGTACATGCAATAGGTTTTCCTTCTCTTGACTTTTCTAAATTATGTTTGACAGTTGAAGCAAAAATACAACACCATCTAAGTGGTTCTCAATGTATGCATAGGGAATATTTAAGAAAATTATATTATAAATGGAAGAGAGTAAAAAATGTAACAGTAGATAAAGTTTCTACCTTCATCTGAACTGCTAAATTGTCAACACCCATTGTATTGTATACATATAATGGAATACCTAGAGTAACCACTTAAAAAGCTATACAAAGCAATACGCCCCAAACACATAGAGAAATCAGGTCAGAATTCTTTAAAATCTTCAAATAATACACAGGATAGCAAGAAGAAGATATAAATTGAAAAATAAGCAGGAAACAGAAAATGAAATAGCATATTTCAGCCTTAACATATCAATATTTGCAAGGAACTGTCCACAAGAAACTAATTTCAAATATAATAATAAAAGGAGGTTGAACGTAAAAGGATGGTATGACATTTCATTTTATAGGTCAGCTTGACTGGGTCAGATGGTGTCTGGATATTTGGCCAATCAATATTCTGGGTGTGTCTGTGAGGGTGTTTCTGGATGAGATTCACCTTTGAATCAGTAGACTGAGTAAAATAGATTTACTCTACCTTCCCTAATGTGGGTGGGCCTTATCCAATCATTTAAAGACCCCAATAGAGCAAAAAGGCTGTGTAAGAGGGAACGCCTTCTCCCTGACTGAGCTGGGACATTGGTCCTTCTGGCCTTTATCTTTAGGTTGAAACATTGGGTCTCAAGCCTAATGGCTTTCAGACTGGAGCTTACACCCTTAGCTCTCCTGGTTTTCAGGCCTGTAGACTTGGACTGGAAGTATATATCAGCTCTCCTGGGTCTTCAGCTTGCTAGCTGAAGATCTTTCAGGACAATGTAGAACTTGTTAGCCTCCATTATTGCATATCTTTCTATATCTATATCATCTATATCTATATCTAAATAGATCTATCTCCTAGATATATAGATATACCTCCTGTTAGTTGTGTTTCTCTGGAGAACTCTGACTAATATAAATGGGAAAATATTAATATATACTATGTAAACAATCGAAAGAAAGCAAATAATTGATAGAACACTTGATAGAAAATCAGCAAGGATACAGGAGAACTTAGTAACATTATCATCCAACAGAATTCAGTGGACTTTTACAAATTATTCCACACAATAACAGTAAAATACCCATCCTTTTTTCAACTGCCCATGGGATATTTACCAGTATAGACCATACTCTGGGGATAAAATAAGCTTCAATAAATTTTTAAAAATGGAAATTATTCAGAGTATATTCTCTGACTTACAAAGGTTTCAAACTAGAAATCAATATTGGAAATATAATAGGAAAAATCTCCAAACACTTGGAAACTGAACAAGACATTTGTAAATAATTCATAGGTCAAAGAGAAAGTTTCAAGGGAAATTTAACAAATATGTTAAACTGAATTAAAATGAAAATACAACATATAAAAATCTGTGGGACACAACTAAAGCAATACTAGGAAATAACTTCATAGCATTAACACTTGCATTAGAAAACCAGAAAAATCTCAAATCAATAATCTAAGCTCCCATCTTAAAAACCTAGAAAAAGAAGAGTACAAACCCAAAGTAAGGAGAAGGCATGAAGCTATAAATGTTAAATAGAAAATTAATAAAATTAAAATTGAAAACAGAAAATTAATGGAGAAAGGCAATGGAAAAAAAAGTTGGTCCTTTGCAAAGATCAATAATACTGGGAAAAGTCTATCATGACAAAGAGAAGACACAACTTACTAATATCAGGAATGAGACAGGAGATAGCACTATCAACTCTGCAGACATCAACAGTTAACAAATCAAGACTATGAATACCTGTACATACATAAATTTGACAACAAGACTGTGTGTGGTGTTGGCAGAGGGATAGACAGAATGATCAATAGATCATTCTCAATAGAGATACACCTATCCAATTTATGAGAGGTGCAAAAGCCATTCAGTGAAGGAAAGAACATCTTTTCAATAAATGCTGCTGGTGTAACTGGTTATCCATAGGCAAAAAAAAAAAATGAACCTCAATTTCATCTTCATTCCTTAAACAAAAATAAGCTAAAATGAATTATGGATTTAATGTAAAATCTATGAATCAAATATAGGTAAAATGTAAAGGTATAAAACTGACAAGTTAGCATAAGAGAATATCTTTGGGATCTAATGCTTGTGAAGAGTTCTTGGACATGATACTGAAGGCATAATTCATAAAAGAAAAATCAATAACTTGGACTTTATTAAAGTTAAAAACCTTAGCTCTGCAAAAGACCCTGTTAAGAGGATGAGGAACAACCTACAGGCTGGGAGAAAGTATTTCACACCACATATAAGATAAAGGATTCATAACTAGAATTTATAGATAAACCTCAAAACTGAACAGCAAAAAACAATCTAATTAGAAAACGGATCAAAGATCTTGAGACATTTCATCAAAGATATACAGAGATGGCAAATAAGCACATGGTGTTCAGCATTACTAGCTATCAAGGATGAGATATTACTACACATCTAGTAGAATGCCTAAAATTTAAAAAAATAGTGAAATTACCAAATCCTGGCAAAGGTGTATAAAAACTTCCTCTCTCACACATGGCTGGTGGGAGTGAAAAATGGTACTAACCACTAGAAAATAACATGGTAGTATTGGTATTATTATTATTTTTAAATTAGACATACACTACCTCATGACCCAGCAATTCCACGGCTGTGTATCTATCCCAGAGAAATGAAAATGTGTGTTCACACAAAAACCTGTATGCAATTATTGATAGTGGCTTTGCTGGTAATAGCCAAAAACTAGAATCCACCAAAATATCCCTCATTAGGTACATGGGACCGGATGTGATGGCACAATCCTATAATCCTAGCACTGTGGGAGGGTAAGGCGAGAGGATAGCTTGAGCCCAGTAGTTCAAGACCAGCCTGGGGGAGACCTCATCTCTAAACAAACAAACAAATGAAAGGTAAATTGTTAAACAAACTGGTGTATCCATACCACATAATAACTACCCAGGAATAAAAAGAATGAACTATTGATGCATGAATCAAGTTGGATGGATCTCAAGGACATTACGCTGACTGAATAAAGCCAGTCTCTACAGGTCACATACTGTGTGATTGTATTTATATATCATTATGGAAATGACAAAACCATAGACATGGAAAACAGATTCATGGTTGCCAGGAGTTAGGGGTGGTGGAGTGGGGCGGAATGTGGGCGTAACTAAACGGGGTAGTGTGGGGAAAATCTTTGCATTGATGTACTTATTGTGTCTGTTTATTGTGGTAGTGGTTACCCAAATCAAAATATGTAGATGTGTTTCTTTGGGAACTAGGAACAGAAATGGGCTAGATACTCAGAATGGCAAGGAGAATTTTTTAGGAATCTTATCTATTTTTTTTCTCATCAAAGATATTAATTTGACCAACAGGTATTTATTAAATGCCAGTTACCGAAATAGCTGATGGAATACAGAGATAATTAAAATATGTTCTTTGCCTTCAAATGGCTGACAATCTAGTACATGTGTAATCTCCGGTGCAATGTGATAGATGGATGTTAACAAAACTGTTGTTGGAGGGCTCAGGTGGGTCTCCTGATGCCAGTGAGACCCCACCCCTAGCTGATGTGAGAAAGAATTCAGGGATGAGTCAGAATGAAGTGCAGGGCAAGAAGCCTCCATTGCTAAGTGAAAGCACACCCTTACAGAAGAAGTGTGTGTGTGCTCGTGAGAATGACTTGTGCACGATGGAGTCTGGGTTTCTAATTTATGGGTATTTAACTAATGGGTGGAATAATTATTAGGTATTCTGGAAAAGGAGGGGATTGCAGGGAGCTGCCTGGTTATCATCCCCTTTCTCCCTTGTTTGGGTTTGTCTGGAAGAGTCATGAACATGTCACCCTGACTGGCGTTTTGGCCATTTTCTCCCTTATTTTGGGTTTTCTGTTATCCTGTGATTTCTTTGCCTAGTTCCTGTTTTTGCTGTTGTTTGGGTTTTTCCATCCTCCTGCGACCACCCAGTGCTATTCCTATCTCAAAAACTGGCGAGAATGAGGAATTGAGGAGGTGTTGCTATTTCTGATCTGGGAGGAACCTGCAGAGCCTGCTGCTGTGAGGATGAGGAAGTTGTCTCAGTTTGGCACAAATGCCTCCATCCTCTTATCTGTTGTCCACCACTGATTTATCACGTCCCTTTCTCTGTGCACATGGTCTTGACCTCAGAATCCTTCTGAAACACATTCTAGGCAGCCAGTACCAAGCAAGCAGAGTGGCTTCTTGACATAGAAGAAAAGTTTCAGTTGAGTAATCTTAGATCGTAATAATCACTCCCCCTATGAGCTTTAAGGTTAACACTCAGGGTGAGCAATCTCCAAATTAACAGCCTTCAACATGTGGTCTGTGTTTTTTTCATGTTTGTGATTCTATTTAGAGGTAAGGTGTTTAAAACATTTTAAATTTTATTGGTTGTAAATATCATGAACTATTTTATGGATAACAATAAAATTGTATGACATACAGACCTTCTCACAATTTCTAAATGTGGAATTACGCATAGGCAACCACAAGCTGTCACGAGAGTTTTTTAACCATCTTGGTACTCTCACTTCAATGATGCTTTAAACACACAGGACTCCTTTGCATGCAGCTCACTCCTTGTTCTCAAGTCCTGCAGGATTCCCAGCCTTCATGGCCTCCTTACAAGTCTCAGCCCTGCTCCATTCTCCAAGACCAATCCTGATTTCTGCCGAAGGCATTTAGGCAACTTTAGCATATGCTGAGCCTCAGTATCTGGTCACCTGCAGCTTTTATCTGAGATTTTACAACCAAGCTTCTACTTAGATCCTATTTGAAATTGAAACTCAGAATTAGATATTGCTATTAAAGAGTTAATATTTGTATCCTCCAAAATCCATATGTTGAAACCTGATCCCTAATGTGATGATATTTAGAGGTAGGGCTTTGAAAGGTGATTACATCATGAGGGTGAGGTCCTCATGAAAGGGATTAGTGCCCTTATGAAAGAGGTCCCAGGGAAATCTCTTTCCCTTTTTTGTCAGGACACAGAGAAAAGGCAAACAAAAAGACAGCAGTGTATGAAGCAGTTTCCGACCAGACACTGAACCTACTGATGCCTTGATCTTGGACTTTCCAGCCTCCAGGATGATGAGAAATAAATTTCTGCTGTTTATAAGCCATCCCATCTATGGTATTCTGTTAGCAGCCTGAACTGATTAAGTCTACTATACCGGGCCTGGCCCCTAAATCTCTTTTTATAAGCTTTAAGTAAACTAGGAATACAAGAAAATGACATTGGAAGAAAAGAAACACATGTATCAGTTGTAGATGACATGACAATATAACTAAAAATATAATAAATTCAACAGGACAGGTGAGGTACCTCACGTCTGTAATCCCAGCACTTTGGGAGGCCAAGTCAGGCAGGTCACTTGAGCCGAGAAGTTTGAGACCAGCCTGGCCAACATGGCAAAACCCCGTCTCTACTAAAAATACAAAAATTAGCCAGTTGCGATGACAAGTACCTGTAGTCCCAGCTACTTGGGAGGCTGAGGCAGGAGAATCACTTGAACCTGGGAGGTGCAGATTGTTGTAAGCTGAGATCAAAGCCACTGCACTCCAGCCTGGGCGACAGAGTGGGACTCCATCTCAACAATAACAACAACCACCACAACAACAAATTTACAGACTGTTAGACTATTAAATTTTTAAAAATGGCTTTATATAAGATGGAATACAGAAATAAGTATTTCTTTTACTAGCATTGAACAATTAGAAATTAAAATGGGAAAAATCACATTCAAGATATTGTCAAATTAGTTTGTAAAGCATCTAAGAATAACTTAATAAGAGCACTATATATATTTTTATTAAAGGACATAAAATAGGACTAAAATAAATGAGACATAGTAATAATTCCCCAGGGGAGGAAGACTAAATGACATACAGATGCTGTTCCTTCCCAAGTAAATTTACAAAGTTAATGCAAATCTGATTAGGATCCCAGTGAATTGTTTTGGGAAATAGACAAGTTGGTTTTAAAATTTGTTTGTAACAATGAAGTTAGCATTTGAAAAGAAGAATCAGAAGGGGAAATTTGCTCCCTAAGATAACACATAATTACTTAGATAAAAATGGTTGGGTAATGGTGTAGAGATAGAGAAATAGATCAGTGGTACATAAAAGAGAATGTAGAAACAGACACATTGATATATGTGGGTTTATGTAGTGAATCTTATAATTTTATGTTGCCTGAACATGCATTTTGAACATTTAACTTTCTCTTATAGTAGCAGAGTTAGTCTGCCTTGACAGTTTCCAGTTTTATGCTCCCCCCACTCCCACACCCAGTTGCTCAGTGTTGATGATCCAGCTATCTGCCTTATATAACTGCCTCCTGGTAACCCCCTCCCTATGGGACAGCTGGATACAACCTACCTGACTGGCCCTGCTGACCCCCATATCCTACATGGACAGTGCAGATGTGCTACAGTGACCACCTCTCAGTCACGGTGTGACCTGGAATTTGTGCCTGCTGCTTTGAACCTACGAACTAAAACTCCTCTTGGGAAACCTGTTTGAATAATGTCCTGGACTCCAATAAAGGGACTGGCCCACGGATCCCTCTCCCAACATACTCCCTGACCTGTGTGTGTGTGTGTGTGTGTGTGTGTGTGTGTATGCAATGTGTGTGTGTGTGGCCTCCAGGCATGCTGTGCACCCCCTGAACCTGTAAGTAGTCAAATATTTATTTCCATCTTATATCTCATCTATCTAATCATTGAAGGAGTGGTCTCCATCCAAAAAAAAAAAGAGAAGATTCTAAGTTAAAACAGTTTAATATTATGATAATGACAGTTTTTTGAAGAAACAAACTTACTCTCACATGGCATGATATAAATATAAATTGTAGATGAATTAAACTTCTAAATGTAGAGAAAAAACATTGCTAGGTTAACTATGCTGCAATATCAAAAATATCTTAAGATCACAGTAGCTTAACATAGGAAAGTTTCTTTTTTTTTCTTTTTTTTGAGACTGAGTCTCACTCTATCACCTAGGCTGGAGTGCAGGGGCATGATCTCTGCTCACTGCAACCTCCGCCTCCTGTGTTCAAGCAATTCTTCTGCCTCAGCCTCCTGTGTAGCTGGGATTACAGGCACGTGCCACCATGCTCAGCTAATTATTGTATTTTTAGTAGAGACAGTGTTTTGCTATGTTGGCCAGGCTGGTCTTGAACTTCTGACCTCTGGTGATCTGCCTGCCTCGGCCTCCCAAAGTGTTGGGATTACAGGTATGAGCCACCACACCCAGCCAGGAAAGTTTCTTGATTATGTGAAGTCTGAAGTGAGCCTGGAGATTCTTCGAAGGAAGCTTCCTTCCATGTGGTGACTCAGGGATTAAGGCTGCTTCCATTTTGTTCCCACAAAATTTGAACCATTTGGTTTCAAGGTGTACTGCTGAAGTGGAAGAGAGATCTGAAGGTTCACACAGGAGTCTTCATGATCGGGGTGAAAATGACATAGAACTGCCTATGTCACCTCTGCTAACATCTCATTGGCTAGAATGAGTCACATCCATGTAACTTAATTCTGAAAAAGGTTGGAATGTGGTAACATACATGGATATTAAGTCAGCATTAAATATCTCAATCATAAAAAGTATAATTATCAAGAATAGACATACATTTTTATAAACTTGGGGTTGAGGAAGCTTCCTTAGGATTATTTAGAAAAGAAAAAGCAATAAAGGAAAAACTAAATTTAACAATAGAAAAGCTTAAAAGAATTAAACAGTGAAGGATGCCAAAAACAAAGTTAAAAGGCAAGCAACAGATTGAGAGAATATATTTGCCACACATACGAATTACAAATGTTAAAATTTCTAATGTGCAGAGTTTCTATAAAGAAAAAATAGGCCAGGTGTGGTGGCTTACACCTGTATTCCCAGCACTTTGGGAGGCTGAGGCAGGAAGATTGCTTGAGCTCAGGAGTTTGAGACCGGCCTGGACAACATAGTGAAACCTTTGTCTCTACAAGAAATAAAAAAAATCAGTCAGGCATGGTGATGTGTGCCTGTAGTTCCAGCTACTCAGTGGGGCAGAAGTGGGAGGATCACTTAAGCCCGAAAGGTTGACATTGCAAGGAACTGTGATTGTGCCACTGCACTCCAGTCTGGGTGACAGAGTAAGACCCTATCTCAAAAAAAAAAAAAAAATATATATATATATATATTTATATAGATGGTCAGTGATATAAATAATATAGATACTATATGAGGCAGTCCATTGCAGTATTGTGGTAATGGCATAAAATTGAACACAATTTAATTTTCAATAAGAGTCTCACTAAATCACTTACAGTATGGCTATACAACAGAATATCACATAGTCATTAAAAAAGAACAATGTGGATCTCTATACACTGACATGAACAAATATTCTTGATGTATAAGTGAAAAAAATGAGATGTAGATCACTATGGACAATGGTGATTGTAATTTGGGAAAAAATTAATGATATATAAATAAATAGATAAATAATATAAAACAATAAAAGTATTAAAATATGACAAAATAGGGAAGGATATGGATAAAACTTTACATTGTTAATCGCTAAAAAGTAGGGAGGCATTCACTTTGTAATTCATAGAATTTTCTTTTTTTTTGGCTCAACCTTTTAATATAAAAAATTCACTGCTGTACAAAAATGTGAAAGTGTGACAATGACAACTATGAAATCCTGTGAATGAAAGTCCCCTCAAATGCACTCTGTGGTGCACATGAGGCCGCCCACAAAAACTCTGGCGTGGAAACATAAACTAATGCAAACCAGTGCTGCCAAGAAGAGCCAACACGTGTGTTCTCCATTCCACCAATCACAGACCAATATCTACTCCAAACATCCAGTAACAAAAAGTGTGGCATCTTCCCAGGAACAGCAAGGCAGACTTCTTACTCACGATGGATCAGCACAAATAAACCCAGCAAAAAGAGCACTTCATACTTAAATTTAGGATAGTCATTCATGAGGCTCGTCCCAATTCCAATATAAGGAACAAATCCCCTGGCTCTCCCCACGACATCTTTTTTCTCTAGCCAATGTTGTTCTTGTTTATAGAGGCCTCTGTCATCAACCGCATTATTATCTCCTTTGGTCAAAAACTTGATATGCCCATTTTGCTTTTCATGAATCTTCAAGACTCGGTGAACTATAGGAATCTTTCTTTCTTCTATCCTTAGAACAGCAATTTCTCCCACTCGTATGGGATCTTCAGCTCGCTTTGTTAGAAAGAGAAGATATCCTCTATGAAATGCAGGTTCCATGATGCCACTGAGCAACACTACAATTGGACTTTCACTTCCAGTTATTACCATTAACCCCTTCCAGATCATGAGTGCTGATGAGACAATCATTCCGAAATTTAGGACTTGATAATAGAGCTGCCACTTGTTCATCCACTGCAAATCATCCAAAAAGTCTAGAGACAGTATGGCGGGGATGGCGAGCAGGACACCGGCAAGGGAGAGGGTGCGAGGACCAGCGGGCGGAACGACTGGCCTGTAATTCAGAGTTTTCTAAGTGATAACTTTTGTCTTTTTGTGTTCTGGGCATGGTTTAAATAGAAAACCTTCAATAATATTCACTCATTCATTTATTTATCTACCCATCTATCCAACCATCCATCCATCATTCCATCCATTCATTCTATCATACCTAAGAAACATTGATTAAAAATCTATTTGTAGGCATCGTGTTTGCCATGCACATTCAAGTCACATTTAGTTTAGCACAGCTTAGAATAAGAAGAAAAATGCCCATGTGTTTTTTCCTTTTTCTTCTAGTTGACTATTTTAAAACCAATCAACAAAACGTAAAGAGTCTGGCCCTGGGCTTCTTGCACACAACATCTGTTTTGGCTTCCCTGGCCTCTGGCCTTTGTCTGCCCTGTAGATGACAGATTAGTCGGGGACATCCTTCATAGTAGGAAATGGAGGTCAATAAAATTTGCACCAGGCTTTTCAATTTAGTATCATCCCAGTCAGGACATCCCAAAATAAAATTTGTTTTAAAAATAGATCTAGGAGGAGAAAAAAGATTGAAAACAAACAATCCTCTTATGTCACTAATTCTGTGAGAAAACCTGATTTAAAAACAAATCAGTTTCTTGTTCAGGTGCAATGATTTTGCGGGTAGAAAAAAAGCAGAACAAAAATAGTGCAAAGAGTCCAGTGTGATAAAGGATACTATAGAGCAAAACAGGAAGTTGTTTAATGGAAGGGAATAATTGACCTCAGAGCCTGAGACGTGAATAGATGCTTGGATGCAGAGGTTTTTGCATTTGTAAAGTGTTGTATCGATGCTTTATTGACCAGATTTGAATTGTACACCGTGGATTCTTTCTTTTTTTGAGACAGAGTCTTGCTCTGTCGCCTAGGCTGAAGTGCAACAGCGCGATCTTGGCTCATTGCAACCTCCACCTCCTGGATTCAAGCGATTCTCTTACCTCAGCCTCCCGAGTAGCTGGGATTACAGGCATGTGCCACCACGCCCAGCTAATTTTGTATTTTTAGTAGAGACGGGATTTTTCCATGTTGGTCAGGCTAGTCTAGAACTCCCGACCTCAGGTGATCCACCCATCTTGGCCTCCCAAAGTGCTGGGATTACAGGCTTGAGCCACCGCGCCTGGCTGGACACTGTAAATTCTTACTCTGATAATTCAAGCAAAATTTCTTGAATTAAAGAGGAGTATGAGGGAGGCTGTTGTGAGGTAAGTTTAATTTTTATCTTCATTCTGATCTTACAGGGGAGGAAATGAATGCTCAAAGAGATTCTGTGATTAGTTTGTGATAGAGCCAGTAAATAGAAGAACCCATCTCAAACCGGGTGTACCAACCCCAGACACTGGCAGAACACTCTCTTTATGTAAGACCTCAAAATCTTACTGGTTGGTGTCTGCTGACTTGTTTTTCTCTGTTATCTTGCCTGTCTGCAGTGACAAATTCAGTGCAGCTCTAACTCATGTGGACAGGGAGGAAATGATTCTAGGATTGAGGACTTAAGGGTGTTTGGAAGAGAAGAGAATTGTTTTGTTTTGTTTTGTTTTGTTAGTTGTTGTTTTCCTCAGACAGGACCTTGTCAACACTTTCAAATATGTAGGCTGTTTGCTGTTTCCTTTATGTTGGTCCCTGAGAAGGATCTGCCCTTCTACCCTGTTTCCCTGGGGGGTGTGGACAGAGCCTTTGTCTTTGGGGAAGGGGGTGATCTTGGGAAAAGGAGAACAGGGCATCCTGAGGACCTGCCCCGTCTAAGGAGAGAGAGCCGAACAGATGGCAGCTGCCACGCAGAGGGCACTTTGTAGGAACTCTGGCTGGAGCAGGCTTCCTGCGCTCCAATGCCAAATCCTTCCCTTCCAAGGCAATGCAGAGGAGCCTGATGACGTGGCTTGGGGCCAGTGGGCTTGTGGCCAAAGAGCACTAAATCAAAGCAAAGAAGAGGTGACACCTTAAAAGCAAACGACATTTCATGTTTGTTTTGGGAGGCAGAAAGAAATAAGTTGTAATTGCAAAAGAGTAGAAGATATAAAACAACATGGCTGTAAAATATTTTAATGTTATTTGTTTGTAAAAGGCTTTTCTTTAATGAATATGCTCTATTCTTATTAAGCAACTTTTCCAACATTTCACTAAATGAGGATGGTGAGTTTGTAATTTCTGGTTTTACCTGAAAATCGGTGACCTGGTGTTAGGGAGGCTCTTATCCCTTTAAAATAAACATAATGCACTAGTTTGTAATCTCTGCAGGTATATTAAAATGTTTTCAGTGATAAACATTTCTAGCTTTAAAACTTTTATCTCTTATCCAAATTCAAGATCTATGTCTTTAATGAACTCTTTCAACTGGACATTCAAACATGGAAAATGTTTCTAGATTCTCATCTCCCATAATCTGCTGAGAATGACTGTGAATTCCCAGAGGAAGACCTGCGGAAGATGGGGCTGAGCTTCTGGAGGCAATATTATGGGAGCATAGATCTTGGGGTACATTTCCTCAGAACTCAGGGGACTCCTAGGCACTCACTCATTTATCATGATCATACGTTTAATCTTTTTTACTTATGTTTCAGGAATATAAGGAAATGTATGTTTTAAAAGCATGAACACTCATACTTACTGAATACAATGCCTGACTAAGAAACAAGGCGTTATACCTTATTAATGAGGAGAAAATGCCAAGCTACCAAAGCATACATTGGAAAGCAATATGATAGAGTAGAAATAATGCTAGCTTTATTGTTCCTTTACATTTATTAGTAACCTTTAATGAGCTTCTGTTTGTGTCAGGAACTGAAGTTGCAGAGATGAAACTCTGAAATTACAGGTGCCCACCACCATGCCCAGCTAATTTTTGTGTTTTTAGTAGAGACGGGGTTTCGCCATGTTGGCCAGGCTGTTCTCGAACTCCTGGCTTCACGTGATCCACCCACCTTGGCCTCCCAAAGTGCTGGGATTACAGGAGTAATGCAGATGATGAAAGATACCCTTTCCTGACTCAGATGTGATGAGATACTTGTAAGACACACAAACACACACACACACACACACACACACACACACACACACACACACACACACACACACACCCTATACTATACTTCAGGAAGTGCTGTGGCAGACGGAAGCTCTGGGAACTAAGAGATCAGGAGTAAAGGGAATCTAACCCAAAGTGGGAGCAGGGTTAAGCCAGACAACTCCGGAAAGAAGGATGCAGCAGGCAGGAGGAACAGCATCTGCTAAACTCTGTGGTGGGGCAGAGCACTTGCACACAGGCAGCTGCCATGAATATGATTGGCTGGTGTAGGCTGTGCTGTTGGTGGTGGAGAGGAATTGTGGGGGGCCTGGGTATCCACACCAAAGAGCTGAGGCTTTCAGCAGGGGACCCAAAAGTTCACATCTGTTTACTCAGAGACTAAGGTGGAGATTTTTGCCTGGAGGGGTCTGAGGAGCACGTTAGAAGCTATGCAAACCTCTTGAAATTGTGTGCAATATGTTAGGAGTATGTGAGGGTGGGTAGGTGTGTGTGATGTGTGCGTTTTCCCCTGGGAAGGTTTGGTTATGTTCTTCCATCTTAAAATGTGTCATAACTCTCAGAAAGGGTGAGGAGCTCAACTAGGACAGAAGAGGGTGATCAGATTGGAAGGTTATTGCAATACTTCAGATGACTAATAATGAAGTCTTGGGCTGATAAAGTTGTCCTCGGGATGGATGGGCCAGGACAATTTCAGAGAGAATAAAGATATGGTGCTGACAGGATGTGTTATCTGATTAGATCTGCAGGGGGAAGGGGAGAGGGAGGAAGCTGCCCAGTGCAAGGCCTCTTGAACTGTGACCTGCCCCTGAGCTACCTGGGGCTCCTGTTCGAGTGTAGATTCTGACTAGAAGGCCTGGGGAGGACCCAGAGATTCCACATGGCTAACACGTTCTCTGGTGATGTCCATGCCATGCCATTGGTGCTGAGTAGCATTTTAAGTCACAAAGGTGGAGGTAGCATACTCTAGGTCCAATTCTCAACCTTGGCTGTCGACGCTTTCTCTGTTTAATGATTATGGGGCTTGGCATTGTGAGCATGGTAGGTGGTTGGACAGCATCACTGACCTCTGGCCATGAAATGACAGTAGCACTCCTGGGAGTGCTGAGGAGACAAACAACCAAAAACTTCTCCAGGTATTACCAAATATGCAGGGGTGGGAGTGGGGTCGAGGCACTGATCTAGAGGTTAACCGCTCTGGCTTCACGTTAAAATCATCTGAGGAGCTTTAGGAGCTATCAGTGCCTGGCCTCGCCCAGACTGATTATATTCTAATCTCTGTTTGGGGGTTGGGGACGGTGCCCACCCAGCTTTCGGGAAGTCCAGTGTGCAACCATCTCCGTGGTTGATGGGGCAGCCCGGCTGATAAAACCCAGGACTACACCTGAACGCAGGAAGAGGAGCAGTGTGGGCGGGGAGGTGGCCTGAGGAGTGAAGATAAGACTTCAGATTTACATGTTGATACGAGGGAAATGCCTGGGGCTCATTTAGATGGAGATGCTCACTTTGATTTTCTTGGTTAGTGACAAGCTCTGTGGCCTCGTATCTATGAAAAATATTTTCAGGTTTTTATTTTACTTGTCAATTCTGATAGTATCTACTCTATGAATAGAGTAGATTGATGAAAAGGTAAAATAAATGAATGGATGTGAAAGAAAGTAATAGCTGTCTTACACTATTGCACACACACATGCTCGAGAGTTCTTCAGAATTTTATTTGAAAAATCGTATTTTGAAGGTTTTGGAAAACACAGAACAACATTCTATAATATCAGGGCAAGAACTGACTTCTAGAAAAAAGAAAAACAAACAAAAAGCACAAATCATAATTGATGCATTCAAGTAAATTAAAAAGCACCATCAGGAAAGTTAAAAGACAAAGACTGAATGAAGGTATTTGCATAGCATATAATTGACAAAGCTTTAGCATAAAGAATATGCAATAAACTCCTAAAAATCAGTTACAGAAAGTTGAACAACCCAAGAGAAAATAGACATATGATATCAATAAGAAAGCTACAGAAGAGGAAACAGAAATAGCCAATATACATAATACTACAAGATGCTCAACCTCCACAGTGATCCGGCAAATGGCAGCTGGAGCTGCAATGTATACTGTTTCTTACCTACCAGATAGGCAAAATTTTACAAGTCTGATACAATGAAATGTTGCTGAAATGGCAAGGAAGAGGAAACTCATGCTGCTGGTAGGGATACAAATTAGTACTACGATTCTGTGAGCAATTTGGCAATATTAAAAATTAAAATGTCTAATAACCTGTGACACCATAATTCCATTCGTAGGTAGGTTGTTTACGTGCAGAGATGATTGCTGCAGCATTATTTCCAAAAGTGAAAAATTGTAAATGCCCTAAAGGTCTATCAGTAAGAGAATGGCTAAATAAATTGCATTCCTTTTAACATAATGGAATTTGTGTATTTTTACGAATATAAATAAATTAGAGCTTTAGATATTAACATAGATAAATATCAAAGGTGACTGAAAAAATGGTAAGTTACAGAAGCTGTAATTAGTGTATCCTGTTTATTTAAAATGTAAAAAATACAAAACAAGACTATATTTTATTTACATTGGCATACATTCTTACTTTAAAAAGAATCAAGTGCATGCACGGCAATGTTGAAAACCAAATTCAGGATATTGGTTCTTTGTAGGGGAGAGAGAAATGAGATTGGGGAGAGTGACACAGGGTGGAGAAGTTAAATAGTTTGCCCTGGTGTCAATAACTCAGAGAACAGGAGAGCCTGGATTATACCTCAGCCTCCGGCCCCAGAACCTGAACTCTTATGCTCTGTGGTTCATCCTGAATTTAAACTCTATCTCCGTATTGAAAAAAAGTTTCCTGGATGAGCTGTTGTGCTCAATCTGCTCATGATAATTTAATTGGAGAAATTATTGGTTATTGATAAATAATCTTAAATTTTGTGATTTAATCTTAAAATATTTCTAGCACAGCATTTCAGTACTAGCAAGTATCATAGTATAATTGTGTGACTACCTGTATTACATTTTTTAAACCTACATTTGATGTATAATACATTGACTAAAATAAAATTCCTCATCATTGAAAGTCAAAGATTCAGTACAATAATGATTTTTTATAAATCAGCTTTCTATTCCTTTGAAAATCAGTTTTCTACTCTCAAAAGTTCTGAATTTTCTACTAAAAAAATTCTAGTTTAATAAGATTTTGTGAACTTTATAAAAACATCTCTTTATACTGAGAAGGAAGGAGTCCATAAATCTTGAGTTTGAGCCCATGATATGGTTGTTTGGCTCCTAGAAGTGTCTGAAATAGGACCCAATGGAGCTTTCCTAATTTAAAAGTTCCTTCATGTACATGCTCACTCTTTGTCTTCGAGCTCAGATTGCTGTAACCAAGTCCCATGGACCCAGTGACTTACAAACAGGAATTTATTTCTCATAGTTCTGGAGGCTGGAAGTCCACAATCAGGATGCCAGCACGGCTGAGTTCTGGTGAGGGCCTCTTCCAAGTTGTAGAGTGCTGACTTCCTGTGTATCGTCATGTGGCAGAAAGACAGCCAGCAATCTCTTTGGCTTCTTTTCATAGGGGCACTAATCTCAGTCACGAGGGTCCCAGCCTCATGACTTTATCACCTCCCACAGGTCCCACCTCCAAACATCATCACATTGGGATTACAGTTTCAGCATATGGATTTTTGGGGGGACACAGACATTCAGTCCATTGTACCCTTGAACCCAAGGATTCTGTGGGGTGGGTAGATGCTATTTGTTACACTCATCAATTTGCAACTGATACCAAAGAGCAGTAGTTTAAGTGATTTGCTCTGAGACCCAGTGACCCTGTGGGGATTGGAGCCAGAATTGCAATGTAAAGCCCTTGGTGTCATCACTTGTGTTTGGTTCACTTGGACCTGCTGGTTATCATGCACACAGAAACATTGCTCACTGATTTGACCCCTTCCTCTTCACTGGAGCAGCTCTCCAGACCACCATGGCCTTCCTGCACAACCTCCTTCTGTCCAGAGCAGCAACAACTCTTGGCTCAGTTCATCACTTCCCCCTTGAAATGCTCTCTGGCTTCTGGGACCTCCTCTCTTGCTCTTTCTCAGTCACTTTGCAATCTCCACACTTCTAAATATTGGAGGTCTCAGGACTATGAAGTTCTCTTGTATCTACATGCATTTGTTATTTTTTAAAATTTAAAATATCGTAAAGACATACATAAATCAACAGAGAAGTAAACTCTAGGAAAGACCTTGGCTTTTGATCTATGCACCTGATCACTACTATTAGAGTGAGAATTAAACTATTTTCAGAGAACAGTTATTGGCTGATTTTTATGACACTTTGGATGATGCTAATACCAGAAGTGTCAGTATAAGAGCTAGGCTTACACAGCAAAGGCTTTGGAAAACATTTCCCCCCCCCCATCCTCAAGTTATGAGGCAGATTAGGAGCTAGAAGGATAATGGGCAGTGTTCATAGCACTGGGAATTTAGCAATTTTATCGGCAAATTAAGAGGAAGAGAGAAGGTGAGTATTAAATGTGGCCATTTCAAAATCCTTGGAATACTGTGTTAACCCTCAAGAGAAGCAGCAGATAAGGAACCAGAAATACATTTGGCACCGAGAGGCTGGGGACACATAGCCAACAAAACAGATGAAGTTGGAAGAGATATGATGAAGCAGTGAAATAAATTTATTGTGTATCAGTTGATGATATGTGCTAAGAAAAAGAAATAATTAGTGGGATAGAGAGTGATGGTGTGAAAGTGCTATTTTTTCCATAATGCTCAGGGAAGTGCTAAAGGTAATATTTGACTAAAGGCTTGATTGAAAAGAGGTCAAGCTAGCTTTGGAGTTTCTAGTAGGCAGTTTGAGATGTACAATGATTGGTAAGGGGTGGGATGTGAGCTGGAGTCCAGATTCAGGACTTGTAGGCACATAGCAGGTATTGAAAACCATGGGGCAAGATGAGGTCATCTAGTCAATGTTTAATGGCCATGAAAAGAGCAAGGCCCCCAAGAGATGTGGGACATCTCAAAGGAAGTGTACCAAAGCTGACTGGGTTGGAGGGTCTAAGCAGGGAGGTGGAAAGCCCAGGTGGGGTGATATGGTTTGGCTGTGTCCCCACCCAAATCTCATCTTGAATTGTAACTCCCACAATTCTTGGGAGGAACTGGTGGGAGGTAATTGAATCATGGGGGTGGGTCTTTCCTGTGCTGATCTTGTGATAGTGAATAAGTCTCATGAGATCTGGTGGTTTTATAAAGGGGAGTTTCTCTGCACAAGCTCTCTCTTTTGCCTGCTGCCATGTCAGAAGTCCCTTTGCCCTTCCTTCATCTTCTGCCATGTTTGTGAGACCTGCCCAACCATGTGGAACTGTGAGTCAATTAAACCTCTTTTTCTTCCCAGTCTCAGGTATGTCTTTAGTTTCCACAGTGTGAAAACAGACTAATACATGGGTTGCCATGGAATGCAAAATAAAAGTCTTTCAAGAAAGGGGGTGGGTGTTAGTATGTCTTTTGCTGCTATGAAGTCAAGTAAAGAAAGGATTGTGAAGTTGCTATTATGGTAGATCCTCTTCAAAGATGGCCCCACCAATTCCTTCTTCTCCGTATGATACACATGCCTATGGGGTGATAGCTGAAGCTGGATCTAGAGGAAAAAGGAATTTTTTTCTTTTTAAAGATAGGAAATTCTAGAGCATATTTGAAACAAGACAGAAGGAGAAATAGATGATATAGGTTGTAAATGGAATTCCGAAGTGAAAAAGCATAAGGCCTTTGATAGAACATTTCATTGCTAGCAGTAGAATGGGGTGCACAGTATGGGAAAAGAAGCAAGTGGATTGTTCTTTGGTGGATGGAAGATGAAGGGCCTCCTAGTGATAGTTGCTAGCTTCTTCGAAAGGCAATGTTAACATCTGATGGGGCCAGGGGTGTGTATTTTTATGAGAGGTTTGAGCCAAGAGGAACAAACAAAAGGGAGAAAAAAAACCCTTTGCACCTCCTATTTTGTTTTCACTATATGAGCTGCCCAGGTTCATAAACTATTAGTGACTATTTTTATATTAAGCACAAAATATTAGAATTTAAGTCAGAATTCAATTTTTTCTTACAATTTCACTAAACTACGTTTTAAAGTTTACTTCTCTGTTTGTAAGACCCATTTATCTTCAAATTTTATGTTCAATATAAACATGTAAATGTAATTTATTAAGAAACTATTAAATGGAAATACTTATCATTTATGTTTAGTAATTAGAATCTGTCTTTACCACTCTCTTTTAGGAAGAAAAGTGAAAACCATCTTGATAGGTTTTAGAATGAGATTTTCATGAGAGCCAATGCAATGTCCATGCTTGTTTATGACATATTTAAAGTGCTTAAAGGAAATATCCATGGATTATCAGGATTTTAAAAAGTCATATGTGTTGTCAAACTCTCTAATGCACAATATTGGAGTGCCACCACAAAGTCAGCTAAAATATGCTAAAGGTAATTAAATATGTCTTAGAGTTGTTTTTTCCCTTTTGGGGGGTTTGAGTTTTAGAGCTTTGTTTGATTGTTTGTAAGGGTTAGTCAGAGAATAAAAGTGTCATGGTAAGTAAGGAAATGTTCATGAAATAGTGCACTCATCCTTACAACTTTTTTTTTTTTTTTTTGCTACAGATAAGCCTGTTGTTAGTGATAAGGAATTTAACATGCTTTATCTTAGAAAAAGAAAAAAATAGAACAAATGCATCTTAGATTTCAATGAGTTAATTTATAGCAAGGGAGACTTTTCTGTTTGTAATGACACAGGATGGTCACCAAATAATTGACCCAATGGAGGGCTGGGGCTCTGTCTGAGCCTAGAGCCTGGTCCCAGTGGCATCCTGTTGTTGTTTTTCTTCATTCAGGGATATCCACATGGAGGAGGTTTGAGGAAATCAGATTGGACACAAGTTCTGAACAGTTTTTACTGCTAGAAGCTGTAAATATTATAAGACTTGTTTTGCTTTTCCTGGAGTTAATATTTCTTGGGCAATGGGATAGCATCCTAGTTTTGATCTGCATGGGATGTTGCATAAGCTACTTGGTCAAATGAGGGGGCAGAAGTAGTCTCCAGTGTCTCTTCCAGTTCTGTGTTTCTGATTCCATATAAATTAAATTTCACACAACACTGAACTGTAAGAAGTAACTTGCAACATGATTCTGCATTTGCCAATCTGACTTTTAAAAAGTCACACTAATATATTAAAACCCAAAATGTGTTAAGTGAATAAAGTATTTGAAATTTAAAAAGTGATACCTGGAATGAAAGGAAAGGATGCCTTGACCAGTTTTACTAGGGTAGCCCCACTGTTCCAACGTTTGAGGGTATGAAAGAGTATAAAATGATGTCTCATTAACACCTCCTCACACTATTTTGAATTAATCAGAATAAACATAGAGCCCATTTTCTGACAGCCTGTGAGCCCAAACGTGGCATCCTATAGTTGTTCTTTGAGAGAAGTCAAGGACTCAAAGGCCCAGCTCTCACCAGACTGTTCAGAATGTAAATTTTACCAACTCCAAAACCTGAGGAAGACACTGATGATTATATTTCCCCTTCTCGATATTACTATTAGAAGGATTTCCTAGTATGTTACTTAATTGTGCCCCGGTTTTCTCACCTGAAAAGTCAGAATAATGGTACCTACTTCATAGGGCTATTCTGAGGATTAAGTGAATAATGTTATACAATAGGTAAAGTTTTTTAGTATTAATATAATTTGTTATTGTCCCATCTCCAATACTATTTCCTTCCTCTTTAAAGTTATATGCATCATTGCACCACTCTTGTGTGGGTTTTTGTGGTACCATAACAATATTATGTACATGCTTTAAAAATTTGTATAGCTGCTAATTCTTTTTTCTTTTCTTTTTTTTTTTTTTTGAGACGAAGTCTTGTTCTGTCACCAGGCTGGAGTGCAGTGGCACGATCTCGGCTCACTGCAACCTCTGCCTCCTGGGTTCAAGCGATTCTCCTGCCTCAGCCTCCCGAGTAGCTGGGACTACAGGCGTGCACCACCACACTCAGCTAATTTTTGTATTTTTAGTAGAGACGGGGTTTCACCATGTTGGCCAGGATGGTCTTGATCTCTTGACCTCGCGATCCACCTGCCTCAACCTCCCAAAGAGCTGGGATTACAGGCGTGAGCCACCATGCCCAGCCTCTATAGTTGCTATTATACATATTCTTCTATAATGTGTTTTCAGTCTGCAAAATGTTTTTGATATTTGTTTGATATATGTTTATCTAGCTTACTGATTTTTACTGATATATAACTTGGAGTTTACTTACTCATTGCAATATTAATGACATTTAGACACTTCATTTTTTAAAAACAGAGACAAAGTCTCACTCTGTTGCCCAAGCTGGAGTGCAATGGTGCAATCTCAGCTCACTGCAACCTCTGCCTCCTGGGTTCAAGTGATTCTCCTGTCTCAGCCTCCCGAGTAGGTGGGACTACAGGCACACACCACCATGCCTGGCTAGTTTTTATATTTTTAGTAGAGACAGGGTTTCACTACATTGGCTAGGCTGGTCTTGAACTCCTAACCTTGTGATCCTCCTGCCTCCACCTCCCAAAGTGCTGGGATTACACCGCACCTGGCCATTTTATTATTCTTTTCAATACCAATGTTTATCCTATACATATTTTACCTGGCTCTGTAAGGTGTTATCTAGAAGTGGATTTGCTGGGTCATACAAACTGTGCATTTTCAGCCATAGTAGGGATTGCCACATTGCTATCCAAAGTAGTCAAAGTTACAGTTTCAACAACAGTGCATGTATAAGTGTTCTGTCCTCTCTGTCTCCTTGTCAACATTTACAATTGTGTCTTTGCCAATTTGACAGGTGTGAAAAGACATACTATAGTTTTAGTTTGCATTTTCCTGATGAACAAATAAGGTGAGCAACTTTTTATATTTATTGGCTCTTCAGATTTCTTCTCCTGAGACTTGTCTGTTTGTATACTTTGCTATTTTTCTATCAGGTTGTTTGTCTTTTCCTTTTGATTTGTAGGTCTTCATAGACTCATAAATGTACAGTTGATTCTCATTCTCAGTAGTTACATTCTATAAAGTCACAAAGAACACTGAATTAGTGAATACTGAACTGTTGCTCCCAGGGGAAATACAGGGCTAGGTTCCAGGGAGCCTTCCTTCACTACATTTTCTTCACCTGATCCATACATAAACTTGTTTTATGTATGTTTCTGCTTAAAGACACATGTTTAATATATATTGTTGATTCATTAGCATTGAGTTCATGGCCAACAGCACTGTAACTCCTACCTGAAGGAAGCTTATGTAACACAAGTATTTTCTTTTTTTTTAATTTTAGTTTTAATTTTAAGTTCCGGGTACATGTGCTGGATGTGCAGGTTTGTTACATATGTAAGCGACATATGTATTTTCTCTACAAGGCAATCACAACCTCTTGTGCTTAGGAACATTAGACAGCACTTCAGTGATATGCTTTGGGGCCATTTTAAATAGGGAAGTCACTACCAAAAAGCACAAAAATGCAAAAATATGGCACTAAATACACCTTGAATAGGACATTTGTTTACAGTTTGAGAGCTGAAACAAGAAGGCAGAATGCTGCCTTGTTTGGCTTCAGCTGGGAATGTGCGTTTCAGGTAGCTCAAATTTTTCACTGCTCTGTGCATGGCTGTGAATGACTGTGAAAGTACCATCAGTATTGATTTTGAAGTTACAAATAAATTTTAGTGAGTAGGTGAATTCACAAATAAGGAATCTACAAATAGTGAGGACTGACTTTAATTTGTTCATTGTACACAATTCAAATATTTTTCTCCACTCTGTTTTTAAACAATGTTTATGTGTCTTTTGTCATACAGAACATTTTATTTAAACTTTTTCAATTTTACTAAGCTTTCCTTATATGGTTTATGGGTTCCATTTTGTTTTAGGCATCTTTCCCTATCCAGATATCAGATAAATATTCTTACATGTTATCGTATAAACGTTTTATAGTTTTGCCTTTCCCGTGTAGATTTTTTGTTTTTTTTTTTTTGAGACAGGTTCTTACTTCCATCACCCATGCTGGAGTGCAGTGGCATGATCATGGCTCATTGCAGCCTCAACTTCCCAGGCTCAGGTGATCTTCCCACCTTAGCCTCCTGAGTAGGGGGGACTACAGGTATGCACTACCATGCCCAGCTAATTTTTTGTGTGTTTTCAGTAGAGACGGGGTTTTCCCACGTTGCCCAGGCTGGTCTCAAACTCCTGGGCTCAAGCAATCCGCCCGCCTTGGCCTCTCAAAGTGCTGGGATTACAGGTGTGAGCCAGCATGTCCAGCCTCCCATGTAGATTGTTAATCTATTACAATTATTTTTTTGAGTAAAAGATGTGATAAGAATTGAATAAAAATTCTCCAAACTTATTAACTAGAGCTTTTGCTTTGATTCATAGTATAGCTTCTGTTATATATCAAGTTCCCATATATAATGGTCTGTTTCTAGGCTATTCTTTTCCAAGTTTGTGTATTCTTTAAGAAAGTCCATACTTTAACAAACTATTATAGCTTTATGCTAAGTCTTTCTATTTGGAAAGGAATGCTCCTTCTCCCTTCTCCCACCTTATTCTTCTTCAGAATTGTATCTTACTTTCCCCAAATGAGTTATAAGACTTGTCAACTTCTTTGAAAAATGTGGTTAGTTGCATGATTAGAATAGCACTCGATTTACAGGTCTTTTGGGGGCAAATTATCATTGTTATATGACATTGGGTTTTTCCATTTATAAATCATAGTATTTTTCTCCTTTATCCTTTTAAAAAGTAGTTATAATTTTTCTCAATGCAGATCTTGTATATCCCTTGTTCTATTTATTCCTAGGTACCTTGTAGTTTGGTTGCACTTTGAATGAGATTTTAAAAAGGCATCATTCCTAACAGATTTTTGCAGGTATGTAGTAAACCATTAACTTTTATCTAGCAATCTTGCTAAAGAACTTATTAGTTTTAATGATTTGTCTATAGATACTCTTGGATTTTTAATGTAGGTAATTACATCAACTATGAAAACATATAATTTTGTCTGTTCTTCAAAGTGTTATTTCTTTTTCTTGTTCAGTTGTGTTGGCTAGTGTTTTTATCTTGATGCAGCTGTGTACTTGCAACAAATCAGCTCTGTGTTTTCAAATGACCAGTTGGAACCAGGTGTTTTCTCTGTTTATAGTCTGCAGTAGCCTGACTGTTACAGAACTCTGAAAGATGGCCTAGGTCCTGGGCACATTATTTAACTACCTATGACTTAGTATCCTAATTTATAAAATAGAGATAATAATAGAACCTTCTTGATCAGGGCTGTTTTGATGACTAAGTGAGTTAATATTTATAAAAGCGTTAAAACTGTGTCTGACATGTATAAAGAGCTCAACAGATCCTATCAATCACTACTACTACTGCTAGTACTGCTACATAAGAATGACATTGGCTTTGGGAGGCCTAGGTGGGTGGATCACAAGGTCAGGAGATCGAGACCATCCTGGCCAACATGGTGAAACCCCCGTCTCTACTGAAATACAAAAAATTAGTTGGGTGTGGTGGCACACGCCTGTAATCCCAGCTACACGGGAGGCTGAGGCAGGGTAATCACTTGAACCCAGAAGGCAGAGGTTGCAGTGAGCCGAGATTGCACCACTTTACTCCGGCCTGGTGACAGAGCAAGACTCCATCTCACAAAAAAAAAAAAAAAAAAAAAAAAAAGAATGACATTGGCTAACAAGCACGTAATAGGTATACACATTTATGGGGTACATGTATTTTGATAGAGGCAGGCAATGCATAGTAATCACAACATAGAAAATGGGGTATCCATTCCCTCAAGCATTTATCCTTTGTGTTGCAATCTATTATACTCTTTTAGTTATTTAAAATGTGCAATTAAATTATTTTTTACTATAGTCACCCTGTTGTGCTAGTAAATACTAGGCCTTTCTCATACTTTGTAACTATTTTTTTGTACCCATCTGTCCACTTTTGATATTAAGATTTTGCAAGCTTTGTAAAATGAGTTCTTTAGTTTTCATTCTCTTTCTATTCTTTTAAGTGTGTTAATGTAAAAATAGGAATAACTGTTTTTTAAAATTTTGGCAAAACTCACATTTGTAACTGGTTAAGCCTGGAGATTTTCTGACATTGATGACTGATTTAATTATTTAATGCTTGATGTCCATTCATATTTTAAAATGTCTTTTGGAGTTAATTTTGGTAATTCCTATTTTCTAGTTGTCAAATTTATTGGCATAAAATTGTTCATAGTATCTTTTTTGATGTCTTAAAGCTTTACTATACCTGTTGTGACCAATTCTGTCATAGAAAGAGTAAAATCTGTTCTGTTAGTTTATTTCTTTTTATTTATTTATTTATTTATTTATTTTTGAGACGGAGTCTCTCTCTGTCGCCAGGCTGGAGTGCAGTGGCGCAATCCCGGCTCACTGCAACCTCTGACTCCCTGGTTCAAGTGATTCTCTTGCCTCAGCCTTCCAAGTAGCTAAGATTACAGGCATATGCCACCACGTCCAGCTAATTTTTGTATTTTTAGTACAGCCGGGGTTTCACCATGTTGGCCAGTATGGTCTCGATCTCCTGACCTCGTGATTCGCCCGCCTCGGCCTCCCAAAGTGCTGGGGTTACAGGCGTGAGCCACAGCGCCCGGCCCTGCTAGTTTATTTCAAAGATTTAGCTTTTGCTTTCATTTCTCTAATTTCTTCTTAATTTCATCATTTTTCATTATTGCCTTTTACTTTCTTTGGGTTACCTGTGCTGTTTTACTAAATCCTAGAGTCATATGCTTAGCTCATTAATTTCCATTTCTTCCTAATGCATACACTTAAGCATATACATTCCCTTTAAATACTGATTTTGTGGCATCCCATGGAGTACTACATGTTTGGTTTAAAGAGTCACCAAGGATTATAATAAAAGAGTCACTTCCCTTCTTAACATCCTTATCCCTAATCTTACTCCACAGAGACGACTATTTTTAAAACATTTTTAGCTATTTCTTTTGGAGCCTATTGCTTTATTTCTAATTAACATGATATAGTTTCATTTCTATTTATTTATTTATTTCTCCACCACATGAGCTATTTTCATTTCTTGATATTGGAGTTTAAATATGATCTACTGACTTCTTACTACGGAAGATGAGATTTGTCCCCACAGCTTTCCCCTTCCTCCATCTGTTAATAGAGCCTTGTCTCCATTTTGCAGTAAATCAATATTCAGAGTTTGCATTATTATATAGATATATAGGTATAATTCACAGAAGAGCTATGTAGTATGCTGTGATTACATTTCCTGTTTTGCCACCTTTTTCCTTTCAAAAGTTAATAATGGGCTTTTATTTTTTTTTTAGTTTTCCATTTTCTTATCACTCTTTCATCCCTAAGGCCACCTCTATAATTCAAATCTTCTCCCACTGTGGTCATACACATTGGGTATTCGATTGCTTGTATCTTTTTCCCAGAGGTAACCCTCCTAGCATCCTCTGTCCGATCCTTCCAAATCCTTTCAGTCTGGACTTGTGCTTTACGCCTGCTGTGCAGCTCCCGTCTTGGGATTTCCCTTCACTGTCATGCTGGGGAGTCCATCTGCCTTTTTTTTTTTTTTTTTTTTTGAGGTGGAGTCTCACTCCGTTGCCCAGGCTGGAGCTCACTGCAACCTCCACCTCCTGGGTTCAAACGATTCTCCTGCCTCAGCCTCCCAAGTAGCTGGGACTACAGGTGCCTGCCACCACGCCCGGCTAATTTATGTATTTTTAGTAGAGATGGGGTTTCACCATGTTGGCCAGGCTGGTCTCGAACTCCTGACCTTGTGACCTGCCCGTCTTGGCCTCCCAAAGTGCTGGGATTACAGGTGTGAGCCACTGCGCCCAGCCCATCTGCCTTTCTTCAGGGTTCACGTCACTGATTTTTTGGCACCTGCACCTCCCCTGTTGTTAATGCTGTTATTTTGGTGGAGCACATTCTGCAGTAGCTTTCTGAGAATGGGTGCATAATATTTTGGATCACTTTATGTAATTCTTAAACATTTCTGAAATATTTTGGCATTTTTACTCATCTGTATTATTCTGGAGATTTGTCATAATGTGCTTTGGTGTGGGTCCTTTTCCTTTATTGTCCTGGGAACTTTGTAAGTCCTTCCAATTTGGAAACTCATATTGTTACAGAGTAGGGAAATTTCTATAATTCTATGATAATACTCTCACTTTTCTTTCTCCTTTAGGTGTTTATGGAAAAACTAGGATGAGATGTTGGATCTCCTGAATTTATCCTCTGCATCTCTTCGCCTTTCTCTCTTATTTTCCATCATCTCTTTGTGTGTTTATGTATCTTTCATCTTTAAGTCTAAATATAATTTTTCTTATGATTTCTTCTTTGATCCATGAGTTATTTAGAAGAATCTTTTATCGTTTCTAAAGCATATGTGTGCATATTTGGGTAAGTTATTGGAACTCTTTCTATCATTGATTTTTAATTTTATTGCATTTTGATCAGATAATGTGGTCAATATATAATTTTAAAAATACTTGTTGAATTTTCTTTTGACTTAATTTTCCTTTTTTGGGGGGGGGTGGGGGGAGGGAGATGAAGCGTTACTCTGTTGTATAGGCTAGAGTGCAATTGCATGATCTCAGCTCACTGCAATCTCTGCCTCCTGGGTTCAAGTGATTCTCTTGCCTCAGCCTCCTGGGTAGCTGGGGCTACAGGAGCACACCACCATACGTGGCTAATTTTTAAATTTTTCTGTAGAGACGGGGTCTTACTGGGTTGCCCAGTCTGGTCTCAAACTCCTGAACTCAAGTGATCCTCCCAACTCAGCCTCCCAAAGTGTTGGGATTACAAGTGTGAGCCACCATGTCCAACCACTGATCCGTCTGTATAGCTTTGCCTCTTCCAGAACACGATGTAAATGGAGTCACGCGATATGACATCTCCTGGGTCTGGCTTCTTTCACTTAGAAAAAAGCACTTTAGATGAGACACATGGACATGTAGAGGGGAACACACAGTGGGGCCTGTTGGAGGGTGAAGGGTGAGAGGAGGGACAGGATGAGGAAAAATAACTAGGATTAATACCTGGGCGATGAAATAATCTGTGCAACAGACCCAAGTTTGCCTATATAACAAATCTGCATGTGTACCCCTGAACTTAAAATAAAAGTTAAAAAAAGAAAAACATATTTAAGATTTACCCATGTTGTTGCATGAATCAATACTGTTTTCCTTTTTATTGCTGAGTAGCATTCTATTGTGTGGACATGCCACAGATTGTTGATCCAGTCACCTTTTGAAGCATATCTAGGTTGTTTCCAGTTTGGGGATATTATGAATAAAATTGTTATAAACTTTTGCGTAAAAGTTTTTAGGCAAACATATGTTTGCATTTCACTTAGGTAAATACCTAAAAATTGTATTTCTGGGTCATATGGCAAGTGTATGTTTAATTTTATAAGCCACAGTTAAATTGTTTTCCGAAATGGCCATACGATCTGCATTCCCACCCACAAAAAGCAGGGGTTCCCATCGCTCTGTATTCTCCCTAGTCTTGGCATTGTTAGTTTTAAAAAAAAAATTTAGCCATTCTAGTTATGTGGTGGTAACTCTTTGTGGTTGTATTTTACTTTTCTTAGTGACTACTGATGTTGGATTTTTTTTTCTAAAAATTGTCATCTGTTTATCTTTGGAGAAGTATGTTTTCATTTAAAAAGTGTAGATTAATTCTAATTGCTGAGCTTTAAGAGTTCTTTATATATATATTATCATCAGATGAAGCTTCTTAATGGGAAAAATCCTCCACACTTTACTAATATGTTTCCATCTTGATCTTATCATTTTGATCTATGTGTGTGTGTGTGTGTGTGTGTGTATGTGTGTGTGTATATATATATAATATATATTCTAACTTTAATTTTAAGTTCTGGTGTACATGTGCAGGTTTGTTACATAGGTAAATGTGTGCCATGGTGGTTTGCTGCACCGATCAACATATCACTTAAGTATTAAGCCATTTATGCCTAGTGTTCCATTATTGGAACACAAGCTTGTTGGAGTTGTTTGTATCCTACTGCTCATGGTCATCACCGAGGTCTGATTTTTCACACAAAAAATCTGCAACCTCTGGCATAAATGGGTTAAGCCCTGCATGCATTAGCTGTTTTTCCTAATGCTCTTCCTCCCCCGACCCCACCCCCTGACAGGCTCCAGTGTGTGTTGTTCCCTTCTCTGTGCCCATGTGTTCTCATTGTTCAGCTCCCACTCACAAGTGATAAGATATGGCATTTAGTTTTTTGTTCCTTAATTACTTTGCTAAGGATCATGGCTTCCAGCTCCACCCATGTGCCTGCAAAGGACATAATCTTGTTCCTTTTTATGGCTGTATAGTATTTCATGGTGTATACATACCACATTTTCTTTATCCAGTCTATCATTGATAGGCATTTTGGTTGATTCCATGTCTTTGCTATTGTGAATAGTGCTGCAAGGAACATACACATTCGTGTATCTTTGTAACATAATGCTCTGTAATCTTTTGGGTATATACCCAGTAATGGTATTGCTGGGTCAAATGTTATTTCTGGTTCTAGATCTTTGAGGATTGCCACACCGTCTTCCTCAATGGTTGAACTAATTTACGTTCCCACCAACAGCGTAAAAGCATTCCCATTTCTCCACAACCTCAACGGCATCTGCTGTTTCTTGACTTTTTAACAATTGTCATTCTAACTGGCGTAAGAAGGTATCTCTTTGTGTTTTTGGTTTGCATTTTTCTAATGATCAGCAACGTTGAGCTTTTTTTCATATGTTTATTGTCTGCATGAATGTTTGTTCATGTCCTTTGCCCACTTTTTAATGAGGTTGTTTTTTTCTTATAAATTTATGTAAGTTCCTTGTAGATTCTGGATATTAGACCTTTGTCAGATGGATAGATTGCAAAATTTTTCTCCCACTCTGTAGTTTGTCTGTTTGCTCTGAGGATAGTTTCTTTATGTATTTTAACACAAGTCTTGTATCAGATATGGGATTTATAAATATCTTTCTCCAAGTCTGTAGCTTATCTTTTCATTCTCTTAACACTGTGTTTGACAGAGCAATGTTTTCAGTTTTTAAAAAGTCCATTTTATAAACTTTTCTTTTGTGGGTCAAGCTTTTAGTTTCACATCTAAAAACTTGTTGCCAAACCCAAGGTAACACAGATTTTTCTCCTACATCTCTTCTAGAAGTTTTAAGGTTTTAAATTTTGAATTAGGTTAATGATCTATTTTGAGTTAATTTTTGTATAAGGCATGAGTTTTTTTACACATGGCTGACCAGCTGTTCTAACAACGTTTGTTGAAAAGATACAACTTTCTTCATTGACTTGAGTTTGTACCTTTGCCAAAAATCAATTGACTATATTTGTGTCTATTTCCAAGATTTTTATTCTGTTTCATTTTTATATGTATCTATCCTTTTGCCAATATCATATGGTTAGATAACTGTAGCTTTATAATAAATTTTGAAATCAGGTAGAGTCCTCCAACTTTGTTCTTTTTCCAAATTGTTTTGGCTTTTCTAGTTCCTTTGTTTTTCCATATACATTTTAGAATTAGTTTGTCTATATTTACAAAGAAGCTTGCTGGAATTTTGATTTTGATGTACTGAATCTGTACATCAACTGGATAAAATAGATACCTTAACAATATTGAGTCTTTCAGTCCATAAATATAGCATATCTCTCTGTTTACTTAAATCTTCTTTAGTTCTTTCATTAGTGTTTTATACTTTTCTGTATACAGACCCTGTACATATTTTGTTAGATTTAAGTATTTCCATATTTAAGTACATATTTAAGTGTCTCAATTTTGGTGCTATTACACTTGGTTGTATTGTTTTTCGCATTTTAAATTTCAGTTGGTCATTGCTGTATGTAGGAAGACAATTGGCTCTTCTATATTGGCCACGTATCCTGTGACCTTGTTAAACTCACTTTTTAGTTCTGAGAGATGTTTTTGTAGATTCTTGGGATTGTCTTTTTAAACAATCATGTCAATTGAGAATAGGGACAATTTTATTTCTTCCCTTTCTCTTTGTGTGACTTTTATTTCTTTTTCTTTACTTACTGAAAAGGACAGGAATTCCAGTGTGGTATCAAACAAGTGTGGTGAGAGAAGATAGCCTGTCCTTGTTCTCATCTTATGGAGAAAGCATTCCATTTTCTACCACTGAGGTTAGTTGCAGGTTTTATAGTTTTATGTATATATGTATATAGTATGTAGTGTCTTTCATAAGATTAAGGACATTCCTTTCTAATTCTAGTTTGCTGAGACTTTTTACTATGAAGTAATGCTAAATTTTGTCAAATGCTGGCTTTAGAATCAATTGAGATGATTGTAAGGGTTTTCTTCCTTAGTTTCTTAATATCATGAATTATATTACTTGATTTTCAAATATTGAAGCGGCCTCACATTCCTGGGATGAATCCTGCTAGATTAGGATGCGTAATCCTTTTTCTATTAATATATTGCTGGGCTCAATCTGTTGAAGAAATTTATATCTATGGCTTGATATAATAATGGTTTGCAATTTTCTTTTACCGTCTTTTGTTTCAAATTAGATTAGTTCTGGCCTCACAAAGTGACTTGGAATGTTTTCCCTTCTTTTATTTGCTGGAGAAGACTGATAGATTTGTTCTTATTTCTTCCCTAAATATTGGTAGATTTCACCAAGGAAATCATCTATGCCTGGAGTTTCCTGTGTGGGAAGGTTCTCAGTTACAATTCAATTTCTTTAATAGACATAGTGTTATTCAAGTTCTCGATTTCTTCTCAGTGAGTTTTGGTGGTTTATGTCCTTTAGAAAATTGGCGTAGTTCATCTAAGATGTTGAATTTATGGAGGGTATGCAGCTGTTTATTGTATTCTCTTATTATTCCTTTGATGTCAGTGAGGCAAAAAATGAAGTTCTACTCTTTTGTTCTTGGTATTGTTATTTATATCTGCTCTCTTTTCTTCTTAGACTCACTAGAGGCTTATCAATTTTATTGAGAATCAGCTTTTGGTTTCATTGGTTCTCTCTATTGTTTTCCTGTTTTCAATTTCATTGATTTCTGTTCTCATCCTTATTATTTCATTTCTTTACTTGCTTTGGGTTTAACTTACCATTCTTTTTCTAATTCCTTAAGATAAAAACTTAGGGTACTGACTTTAGATCTTGTTCTTTCCTAACATAAACATTCATTGCTGTAAATTCTCTTTGAGCACTATTTCAGCTGCACTCGCAAATTTTGTTTTTATTTGCATTCAGTTCAAAGTACTTTCCAATTTTGCTTGGGACTTCCTCTTAGACCTAGTATTATTTAAAAGTATGTTGTTTAATTTCCACATATTTTGAGGTTCCCCTAATTTCTTTCTGTTATTGATTTTTAGTTTAATTCTGTTATGGTCTGAGAACATACTTTACATGATTTCTATTCTTTTACATTTATCAGGGTTTCTTTTATGGCTCAGAATATGGTCCATCTCAGTGACTGTTCCATGTGCTGCTGCTGTGAAGAACATGTACTCTGTTGCTGATGTTGTTGTTGGGTTGCATGTTTCCTAAATGTCATTAGGTTGGGTGGGTTGATAGGTTTGTTCAGGTTACCTATACACTTAATAATTTTCTTTCTATTTGTTTTACCAATTACTAAGACAGAAGTCTTGACTTGTCCAAGTATAATTGTGGATTTGTTTATTCTGCTTTTAAATATATCAAGTTTTACCTCTTTTATTTTGAAGCTCTGTTGTTAATTCTATCTTCAAATATATCAACTTTTGTCTATTTTATTTTGAAGGTCTGTTGTTGTTAATATGTTGTAAACATATTTACGATTGTTTTTCTTCTGGGAAAACTTTCTTGGAAAATTGATAGCTTTATCATTAGTTACTTTCCTGCTTATTTTTGATAATATTTCTTGTGCTGTAGTATAATTTGCCTGAAATTAGTATAGTTACTCCAGCTTTATTTTGGTTAGTGTTTGCATGATATATATTTCTCCATATTTTTTACTTCTATCTATGTCTTCATTTTAAAGTTGGTTTCTTGTAGACAACATATGGTTGGGTCTTGATTTTTTTCTTCTGGCCCAGTATGACAAATCCTTTTCTTTAAACTGGCTTATTTAGATTAGTCACATTTAGAGTGATTATTAATAAGGTTAGAATAAAATTTACTATTTACCATCTTGCTATCTGTTTTATTTGTTCCATTTATTCTGTATTTTTTCCTTTTTAAATGCTTTCTCTGGGTTTATTGGAAAATTTTTTATTATTCCATTTTACCTTTATTTGATGTTATTTATACCTCTTAATTTTTTTTCTAAGTTGTGGCCCTAGGGCCCACATGTAATTTTTAAGTAATCATTTGCATTTAAAAACAATCTGAGTCTTCTCTCAATAGTACACCATTGACATATTGTGTAAGGAACTTATTATAGCATATCCTTAATTCCTCTCTACCATTCTTTGTGCTATTGCTGTCATCTATTTTACTTTTACATAGCTATCAATAGAGACTATATTGTTACTATTTTCTTTAAACATAAAAAGTAACTACAGTAAGAAAATAATAAATTCGATCTTAATTCTATATTTTCTATGTATATGCTCTTCATTTATTAGTGTAGATTCAAGTTTCTGACTTCTATTATATTCCCGCAGTGAAGATCTTCTCAGCCTTTGTTGTAGAGTTGAACTGCTGCAATCCTCCTCTGTCTGCAGCCCCAGGGGCTTCCAACTCTGGTTTTATCTCCACACTGGGCCTTCAGCAATTCATCAAAAATTTGTAGCTGAATCTTCTTATTGGCTTTTATGGCACCTGATGGCATCTACATCTGCTCCAGGTAAGCAAAAATTTGGGTCCTGTTTCTCCCCACAGACAAATCTTCTCTGAAGATTTCTGGTTATTTGTTTGCTCTTGTGACCTCAGCTCTCCAATGGAAAAGTCATTCATATGGCTATTATTAAAAAGTAAAAAAATAACAGATGCTGGTGAGGTTGTGGAGAAAACGGAATGCTTATATATGGTTGGTGGGAGTGTAAATTAGTTTAACCACTGTGGAAAGCAGTGTACCAATTACTCAAAGACATAAAGACAGAAATACCATTTGACCCAACAATCCCATAACTGGGTATATACCTAAAGGAATATAAATAATTCTATTATAAAGACACATGCACGTGTATGTTCACTGAAGCACCATTCACAATAGCAAAGACATAAAATCAACCTAAATGCCAATTGATAATAGACTGGATAAAGAAAATGTGGTACATATACACCATGGAATACTATGTAGCCATAAAAAGGAATGAGATCATGTCCTTTGCAGGAACATGAATGGAGCTAGAGACCATTATCCTTAGCAAACTAATGCAGGAACAGAAAACCAAATGCCACATGTTCTCACTTACAAGTGGGAGCTAAATGAAGAACACATGGACACAGGGAGAGGAACAGCACACAGTGCAGCCTATCAGAGGGTGGAGGGTGAGAGGAGAGAGAGGATGAGGAAAAATAACTAATGGGTACTAGGATTAGTACCTGGGTGATGAAATAATCTGTACAACAAACCCCCATGACACATATTTACCTATGTAACAAACCTGCACATATACCCCTGAACTTAAAAGTTAAAAATAAAGAATAAATAATAAAATAAAATAAATTATTCATTTGTTATTGTCCAGCATTTTTCTTGTTGTAAGGGTGTGTGTGACACTCTTTCCAGCCCTCTATACCTCTACACTGAATCTGGAAATCCAATGAATCTGGTTTTGGTTTTATTTTGTTTTGTTTTGAGACAGAGTCTTGCTCTGTCACCCAGGATGGAGTGCAGTGGCTTGATCTTGGGTCATTGCAACGTCCGCCCCCTGGGTTCAAATTCTCCTGCCTCAGCCTCCCGAGTAGCTGGGATTACAGACAACTGCCACTGCGCCTGTCTAATTTTTGTATTTTTAGTAGAGACGGGGTTTCATCGTGTTAGCCAGGATAGTCTTGATATCCTGACCTCGTGATCTGCCTGCCTCAGCCTCCCAAAGTTTTGGGATTACAGGCGTGAGTCACCGCACCTGGCCAAATCTTTTTTTAAATTTCTGCGTTTCACGTTTTTCTTCCCCAAATATCCTCAAGCTTTAAAATACTGTCTTGTATTTCATTATTGTTTATATTTTTTCTTTTACCTGTAAAATAAGCTTAAACTATCTTTTTAATGGTGGCTTTCAGATTTTTCTATTTCCTCTCATTTCTTTTTTTCTTTTCTTTTTTTTTTGACGGAGTCTCCCTGTCTCACATAGGCTGGAATGCAGTGGCGTGATCTGGGCTCTGTGTAACCTCCCCTTCCCATGTTCAAATGATTCTCCTGCCTCAGCCTCCCAAATAGCTGGGATTACAGCTGCCCGCCATCACATCTGGCTAATTTTTGTATTTTTAGTAGAGATGGGGTTTCACCATGTTGGCCAGGGTGGTCTCAAACTCCTGACCTCAAGTGATCCGCCCGCCTCGGCCTCCCAAAGTGCTGGGATTACAGGCGTGAGCCACCGCTCCCAGCCTTCTCTCACTCTTGAGCACTAATTCTTATTTATTTATTTATTTATTTATTTTTTGTGACGGAGTCTTGCTCTGTCACCCAGGCTGGAGTGCAGTGGCACGATCTCCGCTCACTGTAAGCTCCGCCTCCCGGGTTCACGCCATTCTCCTGCCTCAGCCTCCCGAGTAGCTGGGACTACAGGCGCCCGCCACCAAGCCCGACTAATTTTTTTTGTATTTTTAGTAGAGACATGGGTTTCACCATGTTAGCCAGGATGGTCTCGATCTCCTGACCTCGTGATCCGCCCACCTCGGCCTCCCAAAGTGCTGGGATTACAGGCGTGAGCCACCGCGCCTGGCCTCTTGAGCACTAATTCTACCTGTGTTAATTCTTGCCCATCTCTGTGTCACGATGGTTCCTCATGCAGTTTTGATGGTGCTTGCATGTGTAGTTTTGATTATGTAATTTTGAATTCTGATTTATTGTCAGTAAGAGCTATGCCTTCTATGGTGATCTATACATCCTGGGTTGTGCACTAAGGGAAGTTTTTTGTTTGCTTCTGCCAGGGTTTCAGGATTCTACTGCCCTGGCTCAATCTTTCTGTTTAATTCTCGGGTACCTGTAGGCATTATAATTCACATCTCTACATGGTGTATTCTGAGGTTTTGATTTCTTGCAAGTAATTATTTTTCTTTTTAATACAAAGCACCTGTAGACTAGAAGTTTACGTTTCAGTTTGGCTAGCCCTTAACACATTCGGACAGTGACTCGGTTCCAATTCCCTTCTTCCTTCATCTCCTGTCCTCCCCTGGGCATTAAAACCCCAGTTTTCAGGCCAAGTCTGAAATCCCTGTTGATCACATGGCAACAGCTCCTGCACATCGTTGTGAGTCTCATTGCTGGAACCTAGGGATTTCCACTGGTCAAGCACAATGTCAACAAAACGTGACCTACAATTCTACTTGCTTGTTTCTGGGTGGGGGTCCCTCCCCATCCCCTGATCCACTCCCTCTGATGCCTGGATCAGCTGGGAGAGGACTGAGCACAAGTTTTATGTGATTCGAATTCTGTTCATGACCAAAATGCAAAGTGTCTCCCTCTGTTTCTTTAAAAGAGAGAGATTCAGGTCAAGGCCAATTCGAACTCCACCATCCTTAGTAACTTGAATTAAAAATACAGAATTTAGTGATGTTTTTCTTATCTTCTTTCCCACTTTATGAGTTGTAAATACAATGGTTATTGTCTACATGACAGCAAGAAGGCAAGGTATTTTGATATATATCCAGGGAGTTTATATTATAGCCTTAGTTTATTTGAATGTGACGTTTAAGTATAGAGGATTAAATTTCTTGGTATTTCGCTAATTACTAACATACTGACTATACTTTTTTTTTAACTTTAATTATTTTCCTCCAGTAAAGAGTAGACCTCCTATTGGAGGAAGCAGCCTGTCTTTCACCCATAAACTGTTGTTTGCTACCCTTAATTCTGTATTACTCTGGCCCTCAAAGCAGTCTCACCCAGAGATGAGCCTGGACATGAGTGTCATAGCCAGCGATGTAACAAGTAGAGAGGCTGTGTATGAAGACACTCCATCTTATCTGCCAACGTTTTTCTCATCTGTACAATTAAGGTGCTCTATTAAATCAGCTCTAAGGTTGTTTCAAGGTTAAGAAAAAATTAAAATCATAAATCAAAATTTCAGAGGCATTGGAGGATTGAGATGCTACAATTTTGGAGTTTATAAATTGATAGTAAAGAGAATTGACAGAAAATGACCTCTGTCCTGAGAGGAAGCAACCCCAGGGAAGTCTTGCCAGACCTCACCTCCACCTGCTCTTCTTTCAGAGACTGCACAAGAAGGGTGTTAAGGACACTTATTTCCAAATCTGTCTCCCTCCCCACAGCACACTGCTGGGCAGGATTCAGGCCTCACTGTTTTCTTGATTCTTAGAACCTGTCACTGATGCATGTGTGTTGACCAAATAAATAACACTACTGTTTTTCTTACACTTGCCCTTTCTGATCATGAGTTCTAAGTTAGTATCCTGAGTGACTACTGCTTCTCACTTGCCTTATTTTCATCATCTTTCAACTTTCTCCTTTCCCTTCCTCAACACCAACAAGCCCTACATCTGCACGCCTGATTCCTGTACTGCAACTCAGAGTTTTAAGTCATGACTATTTAAACTCACATCGAAAACTTGTGCCTGGTTGTGTGCTAGAAATGTCTCCTTGGCTCTAGCTGTCTTGCATCCCAGAAGGAATAAAAATCTACATAGCTGCAGAAGGCAACATAGCCCCACCTGAAGGAGGTGAGATCCCGGTGTGGGAGAAGCAGGCCTGAGTGACAGGACATCGGTATCGGTCCTTTAAGATGATGAGGAAGCTGCCTTGCCGGCCCAGCATTGCCTCCATTTTAGCTGCCCATTTAAAGTGAAGGAATTCTTAAAGATAATTTCCAGATTATTACTGGAAGAATAGGGAATTTTTATTTCAAATTTAGAATGATGAATGGTGGAGAAAATCTTTTAAAAATTCTCTTTACCCATGTAGCTCATTTAAAAAATGTTTTTTTTCTGGACCATTAATGAAGCAGGTGTAGTGTTTTATTTATTCACAGTGATGAACAAAGTGAATAAGGCCAGTCTGATTTTACCTGGAAACATTATGGAAAAAAAAAAAAAAAAGACTCGCTTTCCAGATCAAGGGAGCTCTGCCAATGCTCCCTCAGTGCCTCTGCATGAGTGCGGTCCTCCCAGAGCTCGCCTCTTCCCTCTGCAGTCCCGAGCTGCACTGATGCTCATGCGCCACAAGATGGAGCCTTCAAAGCGGGTCATTTCCTAGTGCTTCCTCTCCATTTCCCGCTGTGAATAGTCAATGTCTGGGTTTGTGAGGGTTTAGGAAAGAGAGGCAAACACAATAAGGACGAGGTGAGCAGCCACTGAGGGGAGCCACAGGATTGTCCTAAAGAAAGCAGACCTGATCTTGGCTTTCTCTTGATGAACACTGCTATCAGCGTCTCCATGAAGGAACAGAAGACACGCTCAGCAGGTGTGCAGGTGACATAAAGCCAGAAGGGATAGTTGGTGCATTTGGATGATATCGTAAAGATTCTAAAAACTTTCAGCAGGATGAAACTGACCAGGTGAAAGTGAGCGGGAGCACATGCATAGGTGTGTCTTCGATGGAGTACTAAAAACAGATTTGGATGGTGAAAGAGGAGACCTGAATCTGTCCCAGACCATACTAACAATAATCATGGTGCCTGTGATGGTTATTACAATGTCATCTCACACAGCGCTCCGCAGAGTATGGTTCATGGACAGCGAGCTGGCAAACTGCTTGTTGCTTGGCCTCAACGAGATATGGAGCTCTGGTTAGAGTGTCAATGGACATTATGACAAACTTCATCACATTGTTTAGTACAGCCGAATAACCAAAACTTTCCCGAAGGAAGCAGGGCATCGATCTACCTTCTGGCTTGAATTCCTCAACTTGCAGAGGATCTGCCCGGAGAATGGTGCTAAAATTTGAAGGCTCCCCTGTGTCCGTACTAAGTACTTAGTACTGATTGTGTTAAGTACTTCAAATGCATCTTTGTATTTGTAGAGACGTGATGTACTTTGAGCTGGTGTAGTGGAATGGTTAAGTACATACATCTGGACCAGACTGCCTCGGTTCCTTCATTTGATGGATAACAATACACAGGGTTGTTGTAGTGAAGGTCAGAAGTATAGTGCATATGAAGACACCATGTTTCTTGGCACATCGTATGTGCTCAGTAAAAGGAAGTGAGTAATAACGTGTTTCTCCTCAATAACTCTTTGAGGAAAGTGCCGTTGATACCTGATTTTATTGATGAGGAACTGATCTGAGTTTCAATGAAGCAAAATAAATTGCTGCGGTCACGCAGTTCTTAAAGGCGAGATCCAAGACCATAAACCAGGGATTTTCTGACTCTAAATTTCAAACAAATGCTTATCCATTATAGAACACTGCCATTTCCTGATTGAACTGGATCAGTGGCATTTAACTTTTTTGACCAAAACTCAATTATGGTTATAATCTATACACACACATACTTGTGTATCTAAATCTGAAACATAAGTTTTATGTAATAATACTTGTCTTTCATATGTGCAATGTACTCTGATACTTTCTACTGCATCTTATTCAGTTTTTAAAGAAAGCTGGGGGGTGACCGTCTTAGTCCGTTCAGGCTGCTGTAATAAACATACCATAGACTGGGGTGGCTTAAACAACAAACATTTATTTCTCACAGCTCCAGAGGTTGGGAAATCCAAGATCAAGGCACCAGAAGATACAGTGTCTAGTGAGGGTCTGCTTCCTGGTTGAAATATAGCACTTTCTCACTGAGTCCTCCCATGGTGGAAGAGGCAAGGGAGCTCTCTGGGGTCTCTTTCATATGGGCACTAACACCATTCATGAGGGTTCTACCCTCATGACCCAATCACCTCCGAAAGACCCCATGTCTTAATGCCATCATATCAGGGATTACGACCTCAGTATGTGAATTTGGAAGTTGGGGGACACAAGTATTTAGCCCATAACAGTGACCTACTTAAATTGATTTCATGGCCCATGAATGAGCTATGTAACCCATGACTTGAAAATATGTACCAGCAATTTCTACGGACTCTTTCATTCTAATGTTCTCTGATTCTCCTAAAAAACAAAAATACAAAAAAAACTTTCAAACCCAATTCCCTTAGTCCAGAACAGAAGACTCTGACTTGGGAGCAGTACATGTGAAAAAGAAGTAAGTATTTTATCGCAGGTCGATATGTGAAAACCCTGCAATGTGGGGACAAAAAACTCACCTGTAAGGCTCCATCAGGTATCCTGCATTTCCTCCTGGGAATCATATTTTAAGAGAAATTAACAACCTAGACTGTGTTCAGAGAAGGACAGTGAAGGTGGGGAAGTTTCTGAAATTATTTAAGAAACTGAGAATGTTTAATATGACTTTAAGGAAGAAGGGTCTCTAAATAGTTTATATGTATATATATATGTGTATACCTATGTATATATGTGTGCTTGTATGTATATATTATGATAATAGGTCTCTGAGTTAGTAGAATAATTTTTCAGCATTAAATAGGTCTTGGTCCATCTGACATGGTGTTTTGTATAAAACTTATGTTTCTCGTGTTTTTAGATTTTGGTGTCTACAGTGAGAATCCTGTAAAATGATTATGACTGCACCTCCCTCCTGTGAGAGGCTGTGAAATGCAGACAGGAAACAGCCCCTCCCAGGTTAAGCGGAGGAGCTCTGAAGCTTGGCATTGGCAGGATTTTTGCCCAGCTTCAAAGGGATTTGAAGGGTGGTGACAGGCTCCAGCCCAGACTGCGCCTCGGAATGCAGACGCTTCTCTGCCTAGAACCTGGCCCGGCCCTATGGGAAAGCCCCGGTTCTCGGCGGCACTGAACTGGTAAAAAGCACTTGCTGTGGGTTCCCTCCCTTTCTCCCCCACTCCCTGGCCATGGGATTCAGGAAAACAGGCAGTGAAAGGCTTCAACAGTTCCTTTCCAGTTTTCCACGGAGGCCCCAAGGAACGCCTGAGGCTGGAATTCCCCAGGAGACAGGGAGCTGTAACAATAGAGGTCTGCACTGTGGTTGCCGAGGGAAGGCTTCTTGTTGGAGTGGGTCGCGGCAGATTTGTTGGTAGCTTATTAAATTCAGGAAGGAAAGGGGAGAGAGAAGTTGAATGTGACTCAAAGCTTACTTGGTTGCGAAACCTGGGAGCAAAACGGGGCCACCAAAACAAAGTGGAAAAATTGCAGTTGCATAAGTTGTAGGGAGAAAGGATAAATACTTTTGATAGTACTATGTTTGTGGCTTTGAGTTGGGGCTGTGTCTGGGAAGGTTCGAAATGAAGCTGGAGTAGTTAAAATATATTAATCTTGGCCGGGCACGGTGGCTCACGCCTGTAATCCCAGCCTTTGGGAGGCCGAGGCGGGCGGATCACGAGGTCAGGAGATTGAGACCATCCTGGCTAACATGGTGAAACCTCGTCTCTACTAAAAATACAAAAAAGTTAGCCGGGCGTGGTGGCGGGCACCTGTAGTCCCAGCTACTCGGGAGGCTGAGGCAGGAGAATGGCGTGAATCCGGGAGGCGGAGCTTGAAGTGAGCCGAGATCGCGCCACTGGACTCCAGCCTGGGCGACAGAGCCAGACTCCATCTCAAAAAAAAAAAAAAATATATATATATATTATATATATAATATAAATCTTGCTGCTCAACCTTCTGCTACCCAATGTTAAATCCAGACACTTGGGTAACCTTTGATCATATTTGAGACTGAAGTGGCTTTAGAGATACTGAAACTTCACTGTAGTCCCGGCTAGCATATTCATTCATTTGCCAGCTGTTGGCACCTCATACTGAGGTTAACTCTTAGAACAGAATTATCGTATTTATTTTTGGTAGTTATTTCAAGTTCTTTCAGTAGACTTAAACAGGTTAGTGAGTTTTGCTTTTTTAAGCGCCTAACACAGTATCTGGCACATAGCAGGCACACACACACAAATATATACATACATATATATATAATTTTTTTTGAGATGGAGTCTCACTCTGTTGCCCAGGCTGGAGGGCAGTGGTGTGATCTTGGCTCACTGCAACCTCCATTTCCTGGGTAGCAATTCTCCTGCCTCAGCCTCCCGAGTAGCTGGTGTTACAGGTGCGTGCCACTATGCCCGGCTAATTTTTGTGTATTTTTAGTAGAGATGGGGTTTCACCATGTTGGCCAGGCTAGTCTCAAGCTCCTGACCTGAAGGGTACACAAAAATACTGAGTGAAAGAAAATGCTAGATGCAGGAAAGCCCATCCAACCCACCCAGCTCCTTACTTTGCAGATAAGTTAACCATAGCCAAGGGAGGTGAAAAGACTTCCAGCTGGAATGGGATCAGACTCAGATTTCCAGATGGTCAGCCATATATTTTCCCACTGCACCATCCTGCCCCCTGCTGCTTGACTTGTCAAGAAACAGTAGGTGTTTCAAAAGGCAGGGGTTCTTCGAGAACTTCTTGTTCTCTATAGTTGACGTTCTAAGATCAGATTTGAAGGAAATTTACTTTTTGTGTGTTCCGCTTCACAAAGAAGATATTTTCTGCATTGAGGAGAAAGCCAAACAGATTGCATTCTGCTCTAAACATTAAAACCAAGAGATCACAATTTGATAGCCTAAAACCAAATATCCTGATTTTAAAAAGGATTCAAACAGACATTTCTTAAAGAAGACATACAGATGGGCAACAGGTACATTGTAAGATGCTCAACATCACTGACCCTCAAAGAAATGCAGATCAAAACCACAATGAGATGTCATTTCACACATGCTGGGATGGCTGTTTTAAAAAAACAGAAGACAGCAAGGGTTGGTGGAGATGAGGGGAAACTGGAATCCTTGTATATTGTTGGTGGGAATGTGAAATGGTGCAGCAGCTATGGAAAACAGTGCAGAGATTCCTCAAAGAATTAAAAATACAAAACATCTCGTGTATCCTATAAATATATACACCTTTGTACCCAGAAAAATTAAAAATTAAAAACAGAACTAGCAAGCCTATTACACAGCATATACCCAAAGGAATTGAAATTAGGGTCTTGAAGAGATATCTGTACTCCCATGTTCTTAGCAACATTATTCACAATAGCCAGGAAGTGAAAACAACCTAAGTGTCCGTAAATGGATGAATGGATAAAGAAAATATGATCTGTCTATCTATCTATCTATCTATCTATCTATCTATCTATCTATCTATCTATCATCTATCTATCTATCTATCTATCTATCTATCTATCTATCTATCTATCTATAAAATACATGACTACTATTCAGACTTTAAAAAGAAGGAAATCATGCTCTTGCAATAACATGGATGAACCTGGAGGACATTACATTAAGCGAAATAAACCAGACACAGAGGGAAGAATACTGCATGATTCCACTTATGTGAGGGCTTCTAAAGTAGTCAAACTCATAGAAGCTGAGAGCAGAATGGTGATTGCCAGGTGATGAGAGGAGGGGAAATGGGGAGATGTTGTTCAAAGTGTATCAAGTTTCAGTTATGCAACATGAGTATGTTCTAGAGATCTGCTATGTGACACAGTGGCTATAGTTAACAATATGGAATTTTGTACTCTAAAATTTATTAAGAAGATAGATCTTAAGTGTTCTTACCATGAAAACAAACAAAACAACAAAGACACACAGGAGACTTTGGGAGGTGTTGGGTATGTCTATTACCTTGATTGTGGCAATAGTTTATGGGTGTATGCATATGACATCATCAAATTATAAATATTTACGGTTCCTTATACAGCAGATCCTCTAATAATGTCGTTTCGTTATAATGTTGATGAGGAAAAAATAATGTATTCTCAGCCAGGGCCACTGTCTGTGTGGAATCTGCATGTTCCCCCCATATCTGTGGGGGTTTTCTCTGGGTCCTCCGGTTTCCTCTCAACAACCCAAAGCTGTGCACATTAGGTGAACCTGCATGTCTACACGGTCCCAGTGCATGAGTGTGGGTGTGTGAGTGTGCCCTGCCATGGGATGGTATCCTGTGCAAGGGTGGGTCCTGCCTTTTGCCCTGAGCTGCTGGATATGCTCAGCCACCTGCGACCCTGAACTGGAACAAGCAGGTTGGAAAATGAATGAATGAATGAATGAAGGAAGGAAAGTTATGGGTTGGAAAACGAGTGAATGAATAAAAGTTACAGGTTGGAAAATGAATGAATGAATACAAGTTGATTGGAAAAAAAATTCGTAAAATCTGTGATAATCATACAAATGCACGACAATAAACAAAGAAGTGTTTTGGGAGCCTGTTGTATTTGTAATGGTTTTCAAACTGCGAGGTGGGAGGAGGTGCTCCTGACAATTTTCGCTTTGCCAACATTTATTCCTTGATTTAACCCACTACCATTACGACCACTGTGACTTGCTGATTTATCAAAAATTGGATAAATATTTTACTTGTTTTTATTAAACTTTCTCAAGTGTATATTTCACATTTATTTCAATGGCTAATATTAGGAGTGTTGTAGTGTTTATTTAGAAGTTTGGTGATGTTTTTGTGACCAAAAATATGCTGTAGGAACTTGACTCTTGTGTATATCCATCAACTTATGGGAAAATTGGTTTTGTTATACGTTGCTTTGCTTGAAGTTGCAGTTTCCAAGAAATTATCAACAATATTAAGTGAGGACTTACTATATATCCATTATGCCTCAATACAACTGTTTTTTTTTTTTTTTTTAATTTGAGACCTTTACCCGGGGTCCTGGTGACCAAAATTAAGGCCGTGAGGACATTGAGTGATTTGATACATGTATCACCCTCCCAGGCCCCTGTCTCCCTGGGCAGCCTGCACTGCGCAGTGCCCAGTGACCAGCTGTGCTTGGCCTAAATAAGTGTTTATGTGGTTGTTGAAACAATGAATAAAAAGTAGAAAGAATACATGCTTACTGATGGTTGTCACTGTACAAAAGATAACTGACTTGTGAATTCTTGGAAGTCATTTTTTGTTTTGTTTCTTTGTTTCAGGTTCCTATTCTAAAGAGAGCAGGCACTGAGCAAACGTTTGTTGAACTGAACCAATCTGCTAGTTATGGGGACATGACCTCCACTTCATGGTGTTGAACTAAACAAACACATACTTCTTCAGACAAATATTAAAACTGGTGAACTTCAAAATAACGTGAAAAGCTCCTATGTTTCCATGCCTCATTATATGCCACAAAAAATCAAATGATAAGAACAAAAACAAAGTAGTTTATTTTGTTTGCTATTTAACTTGTGTGCAGGTCTTCACAGAATGAGAGGCATACCAACACTCATGACCCCAGGCTAGTTCTGTTCTTTGCCAGTGTGTGGTTTGGGAGTTCTGCGAAGTGTTTGCAGTCGCTACTAATAATCCAGGTGACACGGCAAACATTGCAGTTCCCTAGATCCAGCACAAATAGAGGAGGGTTCACTCGTAGGCAGCATCTGAGCAACAGGCTCACCAGACTTCAGCCTCTTCACTCCGACTCTTCCAAACTCCAGCTCTCTTCATTAAGATATTCTGGAAGCAACTGAGGAGTTTCTACAAACATTTTGGAAATTACAGGTAAAATATATGTGTTTTCTTTTCTCCTTGCCTTTTTTATAGGGAATGATAACGAACATTTAAGTTTTTATAATTAGGCTTTTTAAAAGGGAGGAGATGTTTAACTTTTATTTAAATGTGAAAGGTTGCTTAATGGTATGGAAAATATGCCAAAGATGGTAAAGCAAGCAGGGGAAGGCCTGAGCTAAATAACTTTGTGTCTTGGTAGCTGTGGGGATGGTGAGTGAACCATTTTTCCTGTGAGGCATTTTTGCAGATATTTGTAAGGTACTGTAGTTTTGAGAGGGAGTTTGGACAGATATCCTCATGGCCTGTACACGTGGGCCATGTATACGACTTGTGATTTGATCTTTAAGGCCTGGGGAAACCCCTGGAGGGTGATGAACAGAACAATAGTATGATCCGTCTTAGGTTTTCCAGAGGAGAGTGGGTCACCTTAGGGCAGGACTGGCTGGAGGCACGAAGACCAGTTAGGAGGCTATGGAGACAGTCTGATAAAGGATGACTATTAGAGACTGAGAAAGGCCACAGCAAAGAATGTAAAAAGAGCATGGACAAGATGAGATGGAGCGGGGACATATTTAGGGACTCAGTCCCCAACTGGGAGAAGGAGAGGTTTAATATGACTCTATGGTTTCTAACTTGGATGATATTAATTTTTCATATTGTTGAGACTATAATTTTTCATGTTGAATTAGTAAGTGTTAAGCCACAAACACATTTGCAGCTGGCAGAATGTAGCTCGAGAGGAGAAGCTTCAGGGCATCATGGCAGGAGCTTGGGCTGTGGAGGCTGGGGTGGGTCTGCGTTTGAACCCAGCTCCTCCTCGGGGAGTGACTACAGCCAAGTGCCTCGGAATTCCTCTTGATGTGAGGGTTGGGACCTCCATCCCCCAGGATTTTTGGGGATGGGGAAGTTGGGTGAGATATTCTAAGTGAACACACTCTGAATGTCAGCTATCACTTTTTTCTCAGCAGGTCAAGTGGAAGTTTGTTTTCATTTCAGTTAAGGTACGAGTTGTTCTGACTGCCGTGCAGACATTCACACGCCCGCTGCTAGAAAGCTGGAGCTGGAAGGAGCATCGGGGCCCGCTGAGTCCTCCTTTCTCATGTATGGATGCGGATGTGGAGGCAGGCCCTAAGTCTTAGTGTAGGTGCCGATGGTGCAGGTGAGGAGCCCCCTGGTAACTCACTTAGTGCTGCATCCGCTCTTCCACACTCTCTAACATGACGTCACTGGTTTATAAGTGAGAAAAGCAGGTCACAGGTCCCTAGGGTTTCTGCGAGGGAGGCAAGCGTTGCGCAGTGGTTCAGAACACCTGCTGCACGGGTTCATCCCGTGCACCTTCTCTCACCTAAGTTTCTGTTTCTATATCTGTAGGTTGGGAATAATGCTGTGGCTGTGTAAGGCCACAACATACAGTGCTCAGCACATTGTGAGCACTCAACGTAGAAACAGATCTTATTTGCTCTAGGTCTGACAGGCCTAGAGCCTGTCATCCAAGCAGGAGACCCACATGGCCTGCAGCACATTTAGGGCCATCTCTATGTCAATAGCATCCAATGGCTTTAGGTGGGGCCTGGACTGGAGCCTCCATGTTGGGGGTGCAGGCAGGGGGCATGTTCTCTCACTCCCCTCGGCATTGGAGACAGGTGCCACTTTGCAGGCTCAGGGGGTGTGACACAGGATCTGGACGCTAGGGAGACCACAGGCAATGGGGAAAGACCACACAGTGTAAATGGGTGGAAGTGGGGGATATATTGGGGGGGGGTCACTGGATGAGCCACCCTGGGAGATTGGTTCCTCAGAAGGGGATCTCTCAGTCTGACCCTACACACTGAAAAAGCAAGTCCATCAAAAGCTTCTACTATTAGAGCTTCTTAACTAAATCCCTAGTAAACCTCCTTACTTCATTTGGTAAATTCAAAATTAATGGCATAATACTTCCACAAAAATATACCATGAAATCATTTTCCTTCTTCTTTTTGGCCAGAGTTTACATGTTTTAAATTTTAAACTCAGATTCCAGGTAAACAAAGTGATTGTTTAAATTACTTGTCATCGACCCCAGAGCAATAGGTGTTTAGTTTCTGTTTATATTTACTTTACTTAGTATCTTAGAACCATTTAATAGCAACATAACAGAGCAAAAACAGCACGCTTAGAAACTTGTATACACAATCAAGACCTGGGCATTACCATGGTTGAAGGATTCCTTCAGTACAAGGAAATACTAGAGAAGTTTGGCAGGCATGACTTAACTGGCCAAGTCATAGAGAAAGTGAACATCACAGATGGTCAGCTTGTAAAAAAGTGAGATGTGGCTTTTCAGATGATTAACTGGCAGAAATGTGCAAACTTTTGCCGTTGGATTCTTTTACACTAGGTTGACTCACTTAAAGAAGAATTTGAATCATTATCTAACAGAAAAAAGATCAATAACAAGCATTATTGCTGGAACATTCTATGGATAGACTGCTTTCTATACATGATTGGTGAACATTGTATTTCAATTAATTATATATCCTGATAATATATGAATTAATACTGTGATATCATGCATACAATAACAATACTCAATGGAAATATAGTAAAACAGAAATGAAAATAATTTTGCTTTTCCTTGAGAAGGTATTTCAAATTTTTATAGTATTTCAGGGACATTAACATAAATGCCGCTTATCACAACAAAGTACCTTAGCTACAGAAGGTATATGAAATTGACTGTCAAATGAATGGATGGTCCCCAAACTTGTCTAGAGAAATATGAGATCCTGACAATTAAAATTAAGTAATTTAAAGTGAATCAACCTTTAAAAACTCAGCAGCTTTGCTATTACTCAAATGATAAAAACTCAGAATTTAAAATTTCATGTCATAGCTATGTTCACATGTAAAACTAGTGAATATGAATATGGGAGCAACATTTTTCATTAAAAAAGTAAAGACTGATCAATTATTGCTTTTATTAAATTGCATGATTCACATCTGAAGCTATTTAACATTTCAGAGAACGCATGCCTGAGGCTGTAATAGCATTTGGTATATAAACCAGTCTGTAGAATAAGTTAAAAGAAATATTTTAAGTAGGCCGGGTGCGGTGGCTCATGCCTGTAATCCCAGCACTTTGGGGAGCTGAGGTGGGTGGATCACCTAAGGTCAGCCTGGCCAACAGGATGAAACCCTGTTGCTACTAAAAATACAAAAATTAGCCGGGTGTGGTGGCAGGCACCTGTAATCCCAGCTACTCAGGAGGCCGAAGCAGAAGAATCGATTGAACCCGGGAGGCAGAGGTTGCAGTGAACCGAGATGGTGCCACGGCACTCTAGCCTGGGTGACAAGAGGGAAACTCTGTCTCAAAAAAAAAAAATCTTTTAAGTAATATTAGGATTGGTGAAGTATTAGTATAAGTTGATAATTTTCACATTAGATTTCAACATTAATTGATCAAAAATCATTTTTCTAGCAGGTGCTAGACAGATATATGGCATCTTCTTTCACATAGAAGAGCAAAGCAGTTTTCCAAAGGTCTTTGAAATTCCCCAGGGAGTTCTGTGCAAAGACCACGGAGACAAGTGAATGCCTTCTATTTCTACAGGCTTTACCCTGAACGGATAATGCAGTTGCTGGTCAACCAGGCAGGCCATATGGAGTCACCCTTTACTGAGGCCCCTGGTAGGCCCAGTCCTACAGCAGTCAAAGGTGTCCCAGTAATGACTGTAGACTCTTACTCTTAACTTTACATCCTATCATCTGTCCCTTAAGCCTAAATCAGCTCTTCAGAGAGAGAGAGAGGAAAACATATTTGTTTCCCCCCACACCTCAGAGCAGAAGAGTCAGCCCTCAGGGTTGGCTTCCTGGTCTCAGGCTCCCCTCTGGCTGCTGGTGGCTTCCTAAGGAGATCTGAGATTGGGAACAGGCTGAGAGAGAGGAGGGCTTCTTGTTCCCTTGACCACACAGGAAATTCCTCAGAGACATGCTCACTCTGTTATGGGCTCCTCAGAGCCTCTCTCAGAAGGAAAGCCTGGCAGTGAGTGGAGGGCAGCGAGTCAGGGACCATCTCATCTTCTCGGCTCAGTTACCTCCCTGGGTACCCATGTCCATATATGTGATGTAGATAAAATATCTCCCTTGCAGAGGTGCTTGATATTTAAGAGGCCAGCACATTTTGAATGGCTTACAAGTGTCAGCTATTATTACTATTTGTGTGTGTGTGTGTGTGTGTGTGTGGTTTTTTTGTTTGTTTGCGATGGGGTCTTGTTCCTCCCAGGCTGGAATGCAGTGGCGAGATCATAGCTCACTACAGCCTTGAATTCCTCGGCTCAAGTGATCCTCCTCCCTCAGCCTCCTGAGTAGCTGGGATTACAGGTGTACCCCACTGTGCCTGACTAATTTATTTTTTATTTTTTGTAGAGATGAGATCTTACTATGTAGCTTAGGGTGGTCTCAAACTGCTGGGCTCAAGTGATTCTCCTGCCTCTGCCTCCCAAAGTGTTGGGATTATAGGCGCAAGCCACCATGCCTGGCACAGAAGCTGAGAACCCCAGCTTCTCAGAGAGAAGGTGTGAACAGACAGGAGTGTGTCAGTTGGCTGGGATTTACAGGCAGCAGAGACAGAGAGTTTCTGTGGGGCATGTGCTCTTAGGAATGTCCTGGAGAGAAGTATGCTACCTGTGATCTGCTCAGTGTGCAAGGTCCAGGAAGACAGATGGGCCAGCCATGGAGCTGAACAGCAAGTAACAAAACCTTAGCTGGGGCTGGGTGTGGTGGCTCATGCCTGTAATCCCAGCACTTTGGGAGGCCAAGGTGGGCAGATCAACTGAGGTCAGGAGTTCGAGACCAGACTGGCCAACAGGGCGAAACTCCGCCTCTACTAAAAATACAAAAATTAGCCTGGTGTGGTGTCATGCGCCTGTAATCCCAGGTACTCAGGAGGCGAAGGCAGGAGAATCGCTTGAACCCGGCAGGTGGAGGTTGCAAAAACCAAAAACGTTAGCTGGCCCAAAGCCCTTTATACTGGTCCATTTGCTCTTAGAGATCTACCCAGACACCAGGATTGCCTCACCCTGCCATAGAGGGGCATGATGAGAGAAAATCCACAAAGTTCATCAATAGCCCACATGTGGTTAGGGTATGTGAGAAACAAGGCCCTCACTGTTACTCTCTGGGGGTGGAGAGCGGGGATTGGGGGGATCTGGGTTCTGACTGGCCTGGTCTCTCATCAGACTTACTTCCTACATTAGACTTTTAGGGATGCTGGAACAAAGCACCACAGACTGTGCGGCTTGAACAACAGACAATGACTGTCTCACAGTCTGGAGGCTGGATGGCTGAGATGAAGGTGTCGGCAGGGTTGGTTCCTCCTGAGGTTCTGGGGGAGACTCTGTCCAGTCCTCTCCCCAGCTCTGTGGGTGTGCTGGCCATCTTTGACATTCCTTGCTTGGGGGAGCATCACTCCTGTCTCTGCCTTCATCTTCACACTGGAGTTCTCCCTGTGTCTGTGTCCAAATTTCCTCTTTTATAAGGACACAGCCCAGCTGGATTCGGGGCCCACCCCACTCCAGGATGACTCCGTCTTAGCCAATCACATCTGCAAAGACTCTATTTTTCAAATATGGTCACATTCTGAGGAGCTGAGGGTTGGACTTCAACATATGAATCTGGAGTGGAGCTCGGGGAAGTGGGGCACAGTTCAACCCTTAACATCTTCCTTTTTCTTAAGAATAATCTTCAACTTCTCTCCACCCCAAACTTAATCGGTGTCGTCCTGATAAGAGAGGGAGACGGGAAGACTCAAAAGCCTGCTTCAGAAGGCAGTGAGCTGACCCCAAGCTATTCTAGAGGTTGGTGAAGGTTAAAGTTTAATGATAAGCCTTCTGTGTTGTGTTGACTCCTTCCAAATCACTCAAAGGGCAGCTAACGTTTTTGGGGCTGTGTCATCTGAGGAGAGTGAAGGACCTCACAGGGTAAAGCCCCGCCCCTCCCATTTCCTTCTCCCCCAGGAAGGAGTGGCTAGAGGAATGGGCCAGACAGGTCAAAGCCATCAGATTTTAGAATCTCTACCTGGTGGCTCTCTCCTTCCAGCTGCTTCTCTGAGGGTTGTCTTAGTGGGTTAGTTCTTTTTCTCTGGCATTAGCCGTGGTTTTGTAACCTGAGGCTGGCCAAGGAGAGCTATAGACGGTGGCTCCCAGCTTAGCTCAGCACCACTGCTTCCACCAGACCCTGAGCCTCCACCCCAGTCATTTGAAAGTGAAAGAAAGGTAAAAGATATTTAATGCTTACAGATTATTCACAAAGGGCTCAAACCAACAACTAGTAACCCAGAGACAAAACTACTTTAAAGTGTGCCAAGTTAGAAATCACTAAAATGTCGGATGGTACCCAGGGCCAAGGGGCGCTCCGTGGAGCCAGCCGAGGCAGGCGGTGAGGTGAGCCACGAACTCTGAACCTCCCTGGTGGCAGGGAGCCCGGTGTGAGGTCTGGAAAATAGAGCCAATCAATTCACTTGCAAGTCCTGGCTGCAGTTCTGGGCTCACCCTGAACCCTGGGTGTTCCCTGATGTTCCTATAGCTGATTTCAATACTCAAGTCACTGTAGTTCAAAGGGCAATTTGACTTTTGCTTGTCCAAAGAAAACTTTTAAAAGAAAAACTCTTCAATATAGTCAACTACTTTGTCTCTTTTCACCCAAATGCCTATTTGACATGTTTGTCAGCCTCTCAGTCGCGGAATGTGCACTGTTATCCATCAGCTAAGGGCTTTCATTATATTCTGGTAAATGGGCCAGTTTAACCTGGGCATCAGTATCTAGGCATCTTATTTACAGTCTCAGAGCCTAATACCTTTCAGGAAACTACAAAAGGCTTTATTTTTAAAGCATAATTCAAAGCTTATCAAAGTCACAGGAATTTCACTTATTATTATGAGACTTCCTGAGGAAAAGTAAAGTAAAAATATAGGTAAGCAGGCTTCTAGAACTTTATTTTTTAGCAGGTGGGATGGAGAAGAAAAAAATACTCCTACTGGTTTTGAGGTCTTTATTTTTTCAGTGTAATGGACTTTAAAAGCAATAAGCAATGGGAAGCTGGACCTCACTTTGTAGGTTCAGGGAAAAAAAAATCACCCTTCTTTTGTGTGGTAGAAAACCTCTTGTAAGTGCATAGATTTGAGACCATGTAACAAAATTCTTGGGTCCTCTGAAGCATTTCTGTAAAATTTATGGAAGAAATGCTTGTGATTGGTGTGATCTGTGATTACTTCATTAGATCAGGCTTTGCCTATACATCCAAATGATTTATTTTCTTGTTTATGTGTGTGTTGTGGTTAGGGGAGGTAGAGGGGGATTTGTCTGTAGCCTAATGCTTGGCACACAGTAGAAGCTTCTCTCAGATAATTTTGGCTTCAAACAAAAGCAGCATGAAAAGCAGACACATATATTTCTTTCTCATTAAAAAATGTGAATATATAGTCCAGGGCTGGTATGGTGGACCTACAGTGCTAAAACCAGACTCTATTTTTCCATTCTGCTGTGATTGGCTACCATTCCCATGGTCACCTCATGGTCCATGAAGGCTGCTAGAGCTCCAGTTATTCAACCATTCTAGAACAAGAAGGAGGAAAAGGGGAGAAAAAGGGGACCCCTCTCTATTCATGAGTCTTACTGAAGGTACCACATAACACTACTGTTTCCAGCTCAGTGATTGGAACAGTGACATGGTGACAGGTGGCTGCGACAGAGACTGGGAAATATGCATGGATTAGGGAAAAAAGTCAGAATCTTTTTATTAAAAAGAAGGGAAGGATACATTTTGAGAGACAGCTAGCAATCCCTGCTACACTGCCCAAAATAATGTTTGTTGAATTGAATTGGATCAATTGGCCAGAACTGGTGGTAGTGTTCCTGAGTTATTTTGTTCTTGAGTTACTTTGTTCTTGAGATATTTGGAGATATGTTGTTGAAGATATTTTATCTTCCTCCTTGAAAAATGGAGTAGGATGTTTCTGTACCTTTAGTGTGATAAGTGTGGGACTTGGGAGACAGAATGCTGACATAAGTACTTCTTCAGCTGACACCAACTTACTCTGGGCAAGGACATTAAGACGCTTGTGCTCTTTTATCTTAAGGAAGTTGGGTGTGAACACGAATGGTGTGAGACACATGCTTTCAAGCTCCCTAGTATGTGCCAGGCACATTGTAAGTGAAAATGAAGTGCTCTGGTGATGAATGAGAACAATCTGAGGATCTTATCTCTCCAGTTTCCTCCACATAGTCACCACAGGGGACAAAATCTGGAGAAGCCTCCAGTTCCCTCATGAATTTGGAAATCACTGGCATTATAAATGGTTCCACCACTTGTTTTTTTGTATGACCAACCAACAATAAGTTATTTAACATTGCTAAGCCTCAGTTTCCTCATCATTAAAATGAGAATAATAAAAAGCCCTATGTTCTGGGGTTGCTGTGAGGATTTTTAAAAATACATGTAAAGAGCTTTGCTCCGTGCCTGGCACATACTAAATACTCAATAAATATTAGCTGTTCTTATTAATAATGCAAAAAAGAGCAGAAGAAAAATGCCCAAAGTTACGTTACCAGGAGAGCAAGTCCTGGTTGGATGATTAAGTAATTATAGGAAGATTATGTGTCAGTCAGAAGTGGGGAGCAGTCATGGAGGGCCTAGGAAAGCACACAACACACAAAGGCCAGCCCACCTGTCTGCCCACTCTGACTGAGAGGTCTTCTCAGTGAATTGGTTTGGATTCTTGGGGTCCCAAGGGAAAGGCTTTCTCAATTGTAGATAAAAGTACACATGGCTATATTAGCATGATGCCATTTTGCATTTGATTTTGGTTCCTCATTCACTAAATAATCTTGTGATTGTAATTTGCCTTGCCTTGTAGATCTATGTACAGGGAAAGAATGAATGCGCCTTATTGGCTTGAGTATTCAGCTGTGATTCCCATTGTAAGATGAACAAAGTGGCATTCTGATGTTATACATTATTCTCTTTGAGGTTGGTTAATGTAAGTCTGCCACCCAAATGAAAAAACATTCACTGTCTCTGCCCACCATGTGCTTCATAGGCATCTTCTTTCGGAACTTTTTCCCAGAAGTTTTTACGCCAAGTAATGAATATAGGAAGCTGTCACCACAGATTCACTGAGGGCCCAGTGGTTGTCAGGCACTGTATTAAGGACTGGGGAATACGGCAGTGAACAAAAGGGACACTATCTCCACCTTGTGGAGATTACAGTCCAGCAGGACAGAGAGTTGGTAAACTATTACTACATCATCACAGATGACGTACCGCATGATGTCAGAAAGAAGCCCAGTCATAGGAGCAGTAAGACAGGGAGGTGGACACAGACAGGCTGGTGTAGGAAACGTTCCCTCTCAGTCTCCACCTGAGACCTGGAGGACGAGTGGGAGTATGGAGAGAGCACATACCCCACACTGGAGTCTGTGTGCTCCTCTTCCACCTTCCTTGTCATGGGTGTTGGGTGGGGACACGGGAAGCTACATCACGAGCCCTGTCCCCTTGAATCTGGACCTGTCCGCTCTGTGTGTTCCTTTGAACGTCCCCACGCTTGTACCCTGTGTGGCAGCTGCTGCAGCCCGATGTTGCAGCCTGCTCTAAGATGTGGAAAACCCAACTGCCCAGAAGGAAGCCTGTGCTCCTGGAATGTCATGAGGGAGGGAGAAGGAAAGGCAGCATCACAATATTCATCCTGGCTGGATGCTGTCTCCATTCTTCAGAAACCAACTGAATGGGTGTTCAGTATTCTGTGAATCTTTGCTTTTATGTACTTTTTTTTTTTTTGGAGACAGAGTCTCGTTCTGTCTCCCAGGCTGGAGTGCAGTAGTGTGATCTCGGCTCACTGCAACCTCCACCTTCTGGGTTCTAGTGATTCACCCGCCTCAGCCTCCTGAGTAGCTGGGATTACAGGAATGCGCCACCATGCCCAGCTAATTTTTATATTTTTATTAGAGACGGGGTTTCACCATCTTGGCCAGGCTGTCTCAAACTCCCGACCTCAGGTGATCTGCCCACCTTGGCCTCCCAAAGTGCTAGAATTACAGGTGTGAGCCACCGCACCAGACCTAGGTAAACTTTTTTTTTTTTTTAATCAAACTATTCTTTGTGCTGTTTTCAAACAAACACATGGAACACATTCTCACAGAAACCTAACAACCAAAAAGTGTTGGAAAGGAAAACTGGCTTTGTGGTTCACATTAAATAATACAATACTTGTTCATAATTTATCTTTTCAGCCTGCTAGACTCCATTTTTAAGTAGAAAACAGAAAGACAGCCATCAGATCCAAGAGAAGTCTTAAATATATCTTTGAAGTTTGGAAGTGACTCATGCCGTGAGTCTGGAAGTGTAGGTTTCTTTTGAAACATGCACTGCTGCTGCAGCTGTAATCACTGCCTCCTCAGCACTGGTGGCCTAGGCAGGCAGGAGGGGCTCATGTCAGCTGTGACTGGCTGTCATCACATCCCACAGGACACTCTTGCTCCTTCTGTTGCCAGCCCTACATTCTCCCCCTTCTGCCTGTCTAGACAGCCCCTTCCCTTAGAGAAAGGGGAGGCCCTGTGAGCTCTGTGCTGGCCCTGCCTGCAGCACACACACTGTGCCCTCCCCTCCTTACTCTGTTGGGTGCTAAATCCTTGCCTCCATTCCCCATCTCTGTGTAAACCTCATTGGCTTATGAAAGTCTCCGTTGGCCCATAGACTGATTTCCCCAGGACAGCCTCTGTTCCACAGCACACATCACACTTGCAGTCACTTTTATAGAGCTGATCTTCCTGGGAAACTCTGGGTCCTCCTTGGCAGGGACTGTGTCTTCCTGCTCATGGCTGTGTCCTGGTGCCTAACATACCATAGGTGCTTAATGAATAGGTTTCTTCTCTGAGAGATGTGGCCCCTCCTTCCCATGACCACAGTCAGGTTTCTCAGAGTCAGGAGTGGGCTCAGAGCCCCTATGCACCCCAGTCCTGTATGGCACCATGGATGGTTCCACTTAGACCAGCTGGAAGGACTGGTTAAGATCCATCAGCTCAAGTCATCCTTTTCAGATGTGGCAACAGGATTAGTTTGCTAGGACTGTCAAACAAAGCACCATAAACTGGGTTAGTTAGACAACAGAAATTTATTATCTGCCGGTTCTGGAGGCTGTAAGTCTGAGATCAAGGTATCAGCAGGGTTGGTTCCTAAGGGCAGTGAGGGAGGATCTATCCAGGCCTCTTCCTCAGCTGCTGGTGGTTTGCTGGCCTTTTTTAGCGTTTCTTGGCTTGAGGAAGTATCAGCCCAATCTTGCACTCTCTCTGAGGGTGTCTATATCCAAATTTCCCTTTTTTTGTAAGGACACCAGTGATTGGATTAGGACCTACCCTAATCACTTCATCTTAACTTGATCATCTTAAGTTAAGTCATCTATTTGCAGATAAGGTCACATTCACAAGTACTGGGGGGAAGGACTTCAATATATTTTAAGGAACCCAATTCAGCCCAAAACAGCAAAACAGTGACTCAGTTTATAACACATCATCCTCCCTGCTGAAAGATGATCCTACTCACCCATAACAAAGGGGTCATGCTATTTTCCCAGGTGTAGTCTTATTTGTTGCTCTTTGTGAGCAGGAACTGGAAGACAGAGGAAAACTCTGGTTATAAAATAAGAGGTCATCTGCCTGGGTGATGGGGCTACTTGCTAAGTCTGGAACATGGTCTGCACAGGGTGTTTCAGCTGACCGGCATCAGGCCCACTTGACTGAACATCCCATAAGAACCCCAATCACAGGAGTTCAGTTAATCTTCTGGATCAATAAACAATTATTTAGAGAAAGTGACTTTGTCAACAATTTAATTAAAATCACCCAACCTATGAAATTAGAAGTAATTCAAGTTTGAGCACATATTAGCTGTGTGGCCTAGGCAAGTCATTTGTCTGGATAGCAACATACTCTCTGTAAAGCATTGGGATTAGGTAACCTCTGAAGACCCTTTCGACTGGAACCTTCCTTGGATTATGTGGTTCTTTTTGTGTTGAAAGCAGAAAAGCTCTCTAAGGAGTTGGGATATACAAGTACGAAAAGAAATTAAATGAAGTGCTTTTCCTCTTCATTATCACTGTAGATATGAGGAGGTTCTTGCCTCTGCACAGAAGAAACATGCTAGATCTCTGTCTTGATCCACTTTTATGTACTCAATGTCTACTCCTTGCAAGAGATAAACCAGCACACAGGACATGGGACCTTTGCTGATAGGGTACCATTCTTGGCTCACCCTGCTGGTCCCACCCTGCTGGGCTGGTGGTGTTAGAATTTGCATGAGTTGAATGTATCATTTTCATCTTCAAAATAACCAATTTTCCAAAGAGTTATTTCTGTAAGCATCTAATAACATATTCAAGAACCAAATCAGAGTGTCAGTTGTACAACCTAGTCTTCAGGCTATAGACACTCACTCTTTACAATCTTGGCATAAAAAATCTTACTAATAATAGTATCTTGACTATAAATAGAGATTTTCTAATGTCCTCTCCTGCTATTGTATTGCTTATTACAATGCTCAATGTATCATAATCCCTTTTTTTGGCCACAAAACTGTGCCTCTTGATTGTGAGAAGGATATAAAATAGACCAGATGTCTTAACCAAGTTTGGATAAATCAGTCATCACCTTCTTTTTTTCCAGTAAGAATGATGCATAACAGCTTGAGTGATGCACAGACTTTATTTTCCATTTGGTCTTTCCAAAGCAAACAGAACCAAGGTGTAAAGTCTGCTAATGGCAGTGTGTCAGCCGTGTGGCATTCAGTTTTAAGGACGCGAACATCACTATTGTGAAAAGAGAGGGAAGTTAAATTGTTAGAGTTTAGTCTCATTTAATATTAAGACCAAAAATAACAACCTCAGGAGAAAGACAAAGAGAATGACTAATGAACTCAGTTCTAGTTTAATGGTTGAGAGGGGCATAGACTTTGATATGAAACTACGGAGACGAGCTCTCAATATGGTAGCTTTTTCCTCAAATATAAGAATTCTTAGATTTAAATTTAAATAGTAAATTATTTTAGAATTTTCCGTTTTGCAAAAAAAGGTAATAATAAATACAAGAAGTCCCACTCAACAAGGTCATAATGAGGCAGAGTGGATCTGCAGTAACATAACAATAGTCAGACACCAGAGCATTTTTTATCCCAACATTTTATAGAATGTGTTATGTGTTGGTCACTAGATGGGTGTTGAATATACATGGCATTTAAAACTCAAAGCTACATTACAAGATTGGAACAACTCCAATGTTTAAATGAAGAAAACATAACATAGAGGGGTTAATAGTCTGCTCAGGCTCATCCAGTTAGGAAACATTTAATACTAAACTCAGGAATCAAGTGGGGAGCAGGGCCATTTGACTCAAGTCCTGAGCTTTCAGAAGACTCGGGTTTTCCTATGAAGAGGACCTGCATGTGTGCAGATACTGCTCTCATGCTGCTTTCCAGGTGCGAGAATAAGACGAGCACAAAGATCTGGTTGTGATACCAATTCTGATGGCATCATTAATCTAAGCCAGGCCTATACCATGGAGTTAGAAGGAGGATTGGAAAAAGTCCTGGCAATGCTGCCCATGACACTCTGAGGCACTACAGGGCATGCAGAGATGAGGGAAACACAGTTCCTCAGAGCACTTTTAGGAAGGCCCTGGTAGTGTACATATCATGATAACAGGGAGGCTCCAGGTGTCATGAAACAACTGTGAAAGAATGCTATTGGGAGCCGAAGCGGGCTGAGACCCTGGTAGCAAAGGCCTTTCTGAAGCCCATTCCACGTATGGCTATTGCTGGTGGTGACTGCAGCACTAGGAGACAGGAGAGGAAAGGTCTTTTAGAGGAAGGGGAGCATGGCACAGGCCTCAAGGATGGGTAGGTTTTGGGTAAGAAGAAAGGGGGTGGGAGATGGCATTCCGAGCAGAGGGAATAATAAGAGAGAGGCATAAAGAGGAGCATCACTTGGGACAAATATTGGGAGATGTAGCCCTAAATTTTTAAGACTGGGGCCTGGGAGCATTCCATTCCAGGGATTCCAAACTTGGTCTGAAGGTTGTCTAAGAAATCTGGGAATAGGCTTTGGTTAGTCTATGAAGTTTTATTTGAAACTAAATATATGTGCATGTTTCACTTATCTATATTGTTGGATTAAAAAAATCCACTCCAGAGATAACTTAAAAATTAACTGCCTTAAAACAACAACTTCTTATTTCTTCTAGTTCTGTAATCTGTGTTGGGTTACCTAGGAACGAAAAAATTGTTCCAGAACCCCAGTCTGGTGTCTGGGGCCCTGCCACCTATTTTCAGCCCTCCTTCATGTTCAGTGCCTACCCTCCTGCTGAGAGTTTGAAGTAACAGCTAACCCTATCAAGGGATTCCTCATCAAAGGCCATCTTTGGGGATATTTCTATATTTTATATCGAAACTTCCACTGCCGTCAAGTACAGAACTTGTACAAAAGAGTGGGTTTCCCGAAGGCCAGTTTTGACTCAACACAAATAATAACATTATTTTATCTAGAGCTGTTCAACTATGAACTTTTTCCCAGGTCAATGAGTCCTCTACTAATAGATGATTTGAAGCAGAGGGTGGATACTGTGACTCAGGGTTTCTGTAGATACAAATCCTTCACCCCAAGACTCTGCTGCACCAGCAGATGCTCTTATGATGATCTGGAAGCTGTGAAGGGTCCTGATTTAGCTCTTCCCTAATGTAACAAGGATACTGAGATGGAGAAAAACCAGCAGTGTTAGGAAACAGCAGTGCACTTGATAACTGGAAGAACAAACAATGTCTATTTCTTTCTTTAAGAAAAATTATTATTTTTTTATTTTTAGTTTTTGTGGGTACATGCTAGGTATATATATTTATGGGGTACATATGTTTTGATATAGGCATGCAATGTGTGATAATCACATCATGGAGAATGGAATAGCCATCCCCTCACATTTATATTTTGTGTTATAAACAATCCAGTTTACACTTTTAGATATTATAAAATGTACAATTAAGTTATTACGACAATCGTCACCTCGTTTGCTATCAAATAGTAGGTCTTTTTAACTTTTATTTTTATTTTAGTTTCAGGGGTATTTAGGTTCATGTGCTGGTTTGTTATATAGGTAAACTTGTGTCATGGATTTGTGTACAGATTATTTTGTCACCCAGGTACTAAGCTCAGTACCCAATAGTTATTTTTTCTGTTCCTCTCCCTCCTCTCGCACTCTATCCTCAAGTGGGCCCCAGTGTTTGTTGTTCCCTACTTTGTGTCCATGAGTTCTCAAAAATAATGTCTATTTCTATAGCACCGTGATCAATAGGTGAGAGTGGAGTTCTTTCTCACGTGAGTGTGTGAGCAGAGAGAAGGCAGGCGCTACTTTCTTAAACATTCTGTAGTTGCTGCATTAAAAGGTTCCCACCTGTGCGCTATTTATATATCCTAGGGAGAAAAATAAAGAATAAACCTGTCAGACTCTTTTTTTTTTTTGAGACGGAGTCTCACTCTGTCATCCAGGCTGGACTGCAGTGGCGCAATCTCGGCTCACTGCAAGCTCCGCCTCCCGGGTTCACGCCATTCTCCCGCCTCAGCCTCCCGAGTAGCTGGGACTACAGGCGCCTGCCACTACGCCCGGCTAATTTTGTTTTTGTATTTTTAGTAGAGACAGGGTTTCACCATGTTAGCCAGGATGGTCTCGATCTCCTGACTTCGTGATCCGCCCGCCTTGGCCTCCCAAAGTGCTGGGATTACAGGCGTGAGCCACCGCGCCCGGCCAGAACATGTCGGACTCTTAACACTAATTAATGCTGTAATCAGCCTGGCAACAGCTGCTGGCTTAACAACTTCATTTGCAGCCACAGAAGTACGTGTTTCTACTTCTCTTGCATTACTTACCGGCAACCTAATTTATATCGAGCCTCTTCTCATGCTTTAAAGATGTTCTTCAAAGATATGTTAGATGTCAGCAAAGTCATCACCTGTCATGTAACGTGGATGATGCCATTGGGGTTACAATGAAGAGATCCTAGCCTATGGGTTCTCATTTTAATTCGGAATCATAGTGTAATTAATTATCCTTATTCTAGACATGTAACAGATCTGGTTACAGTCAAAGGCAGGGAAAATATTAGAAGTCTGGAAGTGAAAACACTGGGAAGTGATTTATCTTCAGGGCAAGAGTTAATCTCTTTCCACTTTGGGTCTGGAAATTCATGGGTTTTGTTTTCTAGATAAGACTTCCTACAACACTGGCCAACCAGAATATGTTGGTTGGCAATTCTAGGTGTGGACGGTGCTTTCTGTAGCCCCAGGTTAAATTTGATAGACATTTCTGAAAACTTGGTTTGATTAAACTGATTGATCAGGATAGTTTTAAGTTTCTTTGTAATGTATGCTGTTATTTGTAGTTGCTCTAAGTATTATTCTAAGAATGTATATATGAAATGAAAACTTAATTTTCTTTTTTTTTTTGAGATGGTGTTTCACACTGTCACCCAGGCTGGAGTGCAGTGGCAATCTCAGCTCACTGCAACCTCTGCTTCCCAGGTTCAAGTGATTCTCCTGCCTCAGCCTCCTGAGTAGCTGGGATTACAGGCACGCGCCACCACACCCAGCTAATTTTTGTATTTTTAGTAGAGATGGTGTTTCATCAAGTTGGTCAGCCTGGTCTCGAACTCCTGACCTCAAGTGACCTGCCTGCCTCAGCCTCCCGGAGCGCTGGGATTACAGGCGTGAGCTGCCGCACCTGGCTGAAAACTTCTTTAAATCAGTGAAAGCTATCTGAATAGATGGGAAACAACTGCCTATTTTTGGTGTAAAAAGTGTCAATCATTTATTTGTGATTTATATGTAAGAGGGAAAATGTTGCTGTCATATTTACTGAAAGATAAATGCTAAAAAAAGAATATGCCTTCCATGTGGTTTTTCATATTTACTTGTATACTTTTTTTGCTTATGAAATTTTGAGAATAGTGTATTATTAGATTCACACCCTCTTCTTAAGTCGTGTGTTATGAAGCAGTCACATGTGTTGTGAATTACTTATGAATAATAATGATAGCTAACATGATTTCTTACTAGATGCTATGCTACTTTATCTCATTTAATCCTCAAGATAATATTGTAAGATATATACTGTGATATCCTCCTCATATTGTAGATGAGGAAATGGATGCTTAGTTTAACTACCCATCACAGAGCTGGAAAGCGTACAGGAGGGGCTCAAATCCAGGTGTGACCATTGTTCAACTACATTGTTAAACTGCACTTCACTGGCTTCTCACACGGTGCCTTGATAATTTCAGACTTGGATAACTTCCAATGATGAGAAGCTTGGTAGACATTTTCAGAGAGGAGGAGATGAAAGCATGACAAACATTTTCTTTTTTTTATTATTATACTTTAAGTTTTAGGGTACATGTGCACAATGTGCAGGTTAGTTACATATGTATACATGTGCCATGCTGGTGTGCTGCACCCATTAACTCGTCATTTAGCATTAGGTATATCTCCTAATGCTATCCCTCCCTCCTCCCCCCACCCCACAATAGTCCCTGGAGTGTGATGTTCCCCTGACAAACATTTTCTAATTATAGAGCGAGAAATGGGAGCTCAGAGGAATCAACTAATTTTTAACTTTTTAATTTTTATTTTTTTAGGGACAGCGTCTCATTCTGTTGCCCAGGCTGGAGTGCAGTGGTGCAATCACAGCTTATTGCAGCCTTGAACTCCTAGGCTCAAGTGATCCTCTTGTCTCAGCCTCCTGAATATCTGGGGCTATAGGTGCACCATCATGCCTGGTTAATTTTTTATTTTATTTTTTGTAGAGATGGAGTCTTGCTATGTTGCCTAAGCTGGTCTTGAACTCTTGGCCTCAAGTGATCCTCCCTCCTCAGCCTCCCAAAGTGCTAGGATTATAGGTGTGAGCCACTGCACCTGACCTAATTTTTTAAGAATATTAGTTGACAAAAATTAGTTGAAATTTTCCAAAAGCAGTTCTACATCTCATGCTATATTTCATTTCTTTTGCCTCTGAATTTTACTCTGGAAGTGAAATATTTTAAAATTTCTAATGAGGGTCCCAGGATCATGTAGTAGCTTTCAAATAAAAATATCCTATATCATGTGTACACAAAATAAGCTGCTGTGTTCTTTTGTTTAGTTAATCAAAGAAGGGTTTTCAACATTTATTAAGCACTACACACCGGGCTAAGCAAGGTACTTCATTTAATCTTCACAAGCATGATGTAAGCTGGTATTACTGTAGCTGAGGAAACAGTCTCAGGGCAGTTAAGTTCCTTAACAAAAGTCGTACATATTGTAAGCCACAGAGCTGGGATTACAACCCATGCCTGCCTCATCCCCCTTCTTAGAAACAGATTCACTGTCCCCTGAAGATGAGGGAAATAAAGCCATTTCCCCAAATAAGCAATTTCTATTTTTTTAGTTACCTTCCAACTCTCTTAGTTCCAATGCTTCACTTGTAAGGTTGGATGCTTAGTCAATATGAGTTCTAATTCAAAATCTGCCTCAAAGTTTCAAAAGCTGCGCTGGTGTGTTGTTTCAAGAACTCCAATCTAATCACCATAGTCTGTCTAGGAAACAGACATCAGGGGCCTGAAGTGTCCAGATTTCCACTTGGTGTTATCTCAGTAGACACACAGCTGCAAATCAGTAGCAACAGACAGCCTCGTTTAATGATTCTTAACATTTCCCTCCAAATGAGAGAGAAAACTAAGCAAACCGAGGATGAGACTAGTCAGCATGTTTTATATCCATAAAGACTCAAGAAGCTGAAATGCAGGATTAATTCTGAAGGCTGAAGAGCTGGAGGTATTAATGACTAACCTTCCTAAGTAGACCAACTCCTCTCTTGTCACGTTGAGTGATGAAGACTCTGGTGTCTTGTGGCATATTCCCCCCCCTGTAGATGGGGCATTTGGGATTAGTGAGTTGCCTGTAGGAATGAGTCCTAACATTCTCTTACGTCCTGTGTGAGGGAGAAGTTCTGGGTCAGCATCCTTATGACACGTGATCCTGTAAGTCTGTTCTGATCCTGATTCAAAGCTTTGAATGGGTCCAGCATCTTTGAAACCACCATGGAATGGTCGGCAATCTAAATGTGGTCATTGTGCATCAGGCTGCTGTTCCTTTGTCTTGCTCGCAGTTAGAGAAGCAGGGACCTCTCTATCCCACTCTGTACTCTGGTGTTTCCCTGGCCTCTGAGCCTAAGTTCCTTGTTCCTTCAAGTTAAATACATGTGCCAATCCCTTCCTCAGAATCAGCCTGCACACAGGGAACTGCAATGTTCACCAACTTCTCTCCAGGGCTGGTAGAGGCAGCCTGTCTCCTGGGAGTGCAGTGCTCTGCTCCCTCACATTCTTCCTGGGCTAGGAGAGGATCTCCTGTTTGGACTTCGAGAGCCCTGGACCAGGTACCAACAAACCCTGACAAAGGTGCTGTAGTAATGGCCCAGAACAGCAGAAAAAGCAGGCTTTTTTAGACAGATGACCTAGATAGTGGCTCCAACACACACTCAACTGGCTTGAAGGCCCCAGGAAATGCTCAGTTTCCTTATCTGTAGAATGAAGTGAGTAACTGCTGTGCAGGTCAGAGTCAATGTATATAAAGCACTTGGTGTAATGCCTGGCATGTAATAGCCACTTAATAATTGGTAGCATTTATTATGTCTTTCAATGAACTTTCCAGACAGTGGGAAGCTAAATGTATCGTAGACTTTTTTTTTTTTTTTTTTTTGAGACAGAGTCTCACTCTGTCGCCAGGCTGGAGTGCAGTGGTGTGATCTCGGCTCACTGCAATCTCTGCCTCCTGGGTTCAAGTGATTCTCCTGCCCCAGCCTCCAGAGTAGCTGGGACTACAGGCATGCACCACCACGCCCAGCTATTTTTTGTATTTTTAGTAGAGACCGGGTTTCACCACGTTGGCCTGGATGGTCTCAATCTCTTGACCTCATGATCCACCCCTCTCAGCCTCCCAAAGTGCTGGGATTACAGGCGTGAGCCACTGTGCCTGGCCATTGTAGATATTTTATTTATTTATTTATTTTTGAGACAGAGTCTCGCTCTGTCGCCCAGGCTGGAGTGCAGTGGCACAATCTTCGCTCACTGCAACCTCTGCCTCCTGGGTTCAAGTGATTCTCCTGCCCCAGCCTCCAGAGTAGCTGGGACTACAGGCGTGTGCCACCACACCCAGCTAATTTTTGTATTTTTAGTAGAGACGGGGTTTCTCCATATTGGCCAGGCTGGTCTCGAACTCCTGACCTTGTGATCTGCCCACCTCAGCCACCCAAAGTGCTGGGAGTACAGGCATGAGCAACTGCGCCTGGCCCAACATATACATTTTTAAGCCTTTGGGATAGTTTGTAATATTGGAAACAATGAAATCAGGACTCAAATTCTTTTTATTTATTTATCTATTTATTTATTTTTTTATTATACTTTAAGTTTTAAGGTATATGTGCACAACGTGCAGGTTTGTTACATATGTATACATATGCCATGTTGGTGTGCTGCACCCATTAACTCTTCATTTAACATAAGGTATATCTCCTAATGCTATCCCTCCCCCCTTCCCCCACCCCACAACAGGCCCTGGTGTATGATGTTCCGCTTTCTGTGTCCATGTGTTCTCATTGTTCAGTTCCCACCTATGAGTGAGAAGATGTGGTGTTTGGTTTTCTGTCCTTGCAATAGTTTGCTGAGAATGATGGTTTCTAGCTTCATCCATGTCCCTACAAAGGACATGAACTCATCATTTTTTATGGCTGCATAGTATTCCACGGTGTATATGTGCCACATTTTCTTAATCCAGTCTATCATTGTTGGACATTTGGGTTGGTTCCAAGTCTTTGCTATTGTGAATAGTGCTGCAATAAACATATGTGTGCATGTGTCTTTATAGCAGCATGTTTTATAATCCTTTGGGTATATACCCAGCAATGGGATGGCTGAGTCAAATGGTATTTCTAGTTCTAGATCCCTGAGGAATCGCCACACTGACTTCCACAATGGTTGAACTAGTTTACAGTCCCACCAACAGTGTAAAAGTGTTCCTATTTCTCCACATCCTCTCCAGCACCTGTTGTTTCCTGACTTTTTAATGATTGCCATTCTAACTGGTGTGAGATGGTATCTCATTGTGCTTTTGATTTGCATTTCTCTGATGGCCAGTGATGATGAGCATTTTTTCATGTGTCTTTTGGCTGCATAAATGTCTTCTTTTGAGAAGTGTCTGTTCATATCCTTCACCCACATGTTGATGGGGTTGTTTTTTTCTTGTACATTTGTTTGAGTTCATTGTAGATTCTGGACATTAGCCCTTTGTCGGATGAGTAGATTGCAAAAATTTTCTCCCATTCTGTAGGTTGCCTGTTCACTCTGATGGTAGTTTCTTCTGCTGTGTGGAAGCTCTTTAGTTTAATTAGATCCCATTTGTCGATTTTGGCTTTTGTTGCCATTGCTTTTGGTGTTTTAGACGTGAAGTGCTTGCCCATGCCTATGTCCTGAATGGTATTGCCTAGGTTTTCTTCTGGGGTTTTTATGGTTTTAGGTCTAACATTTAAGTCTTTAATCCATCTTGAATTAATTTTTGTATAAGGTGTAAGGAAGGGATCCAGTTTCAGCTTTCTACATATGGCTAGCCAGTTTTCCCAGCACCATTTATTAAATAGGGAATCCTTTCCCCATTTCTTGTTTTTGTCAGGTTTGTCAAAGATCAGATGGTTGTAGATATGTGGCATTATTTCTGAGGGCTCTGTTCTGTTCCATTGGTCTATATCTCTGTTTTGGTACCAGTACCGTGCTGTTTTGGTTACTGTAGCCTTGTAGTATAGTTTGAAGTCAGGTAGTGTGATGCCTCCAGCTTTGTTCTTTTGGCTTAGGATTGACTTGGCAATGTGAGCTCTTTTTTGGTTCCATATGAACTTGAAAGTAGTTTTTTCGAATTCTGTGAAGAAAGTCATTGGTATCTTGATGGGGACGGCATTGAATCTATAACTTACCTTGAGCAGTGTGGCCATTTTCACGATATTGATTCTTCCTACCCATGAGCATGGAATGTTCTTCCATTTGTTTGTATCCTCTTTTATTTCATTGAGCAGTGGTTTGTAGTTCTCCTTGAAGAGGTCCTTCACATCCCTTGTAAGTTGGATTCCTAGGTATTTTATTCTCTTTGAAGCAATTGTGAATGGGAGTTCACTCATCATTTGGCTCTCTGTCTGTTATTGGTGTATAGGAATGCTTGTGATTTTTGTACGTTGATTTTGTATCCTGAGACTTTGCTGAAGTTGCCTATCAGCTTAAGGAGATTTTGGCCTGAGACAATGGGGTTTTCTAGATAGACAATCATGTCATCTGCAAACAGGGACAATTTGACTTCCTCTTTTCCTACTTGAATACCCTTTATTTCCTTCTCCTGCCTGATTGCCCTGGCCACAACTTCCAACACTATGTTGAATAGGAGTGGTGAGAGAGGGCATCCCTGTCTTGTGTCCGTTTTCAAAGGGAATGCTTCCAGTTTTTGCCCATTCAGTATGATATTGGCTTTGGGTTTGTCATAGATAGCTCTTATTATTTTGAGATACGTCCCATCAATACCTAATTTATTGAGAGTTTTTAGCATGAAGCGTTGTTCAATTTTGTTGAAGGCCTTTTCTGCGTCTATTGAGATAATCATGTGGTTTTTGTCGTTGGTTCTGTTTATATGCTGGATTACGTTTGCTGATTTGTGTATGTTGAACCAGCCTTGCATCCCAGGGATGAAGCCCACTTGATCGTGGTGGATAAGCTTTTTGATGTGCTGCTGGATTCGGTTTGCCAGTATTTTATTGAGGATTTTTGCATCGATGTTCATCAGGAATATTGGTCTAAAATTCTCTTTTTTTATTGTGTCTCTGCCAGGCTTTGGTATCAGGATGATGCTGGCCTCATAAGATGAGTTAGGGAGGATTCCCTCTTTTTCTATTGATTGGATTAGTTTCAGAAGGAATGGTACCAGTTCCTCCTTGTACCTCTGGTAGAATTCGGCTGTGAATCCATCTGGTCCTGTACTTTTTTTCATTGATAAGCTATTAATTATTGCCTCAATTTCAGAGCCTGTTATTGGGCTATTCAGAGATTCAACTTCTTCCTGGTTTAGTCTTGGGAGGGTGTATGTGTCGAGGAATTTATCCATTTCTTCTAGATTTTCTAGTTTATTTGTGTAGAGGTGTTTATGGTATTCTCTGATGTTAGTTTGTGTTTCTGTGGGATCGGTGGTGATATCCCCTTTATCATTTTTTGTTGCGTCTATTTGATTCTTCTCTCTTTTCTTCTTTATTAGTCTTGCTAATGGTCTATCAATTTTGTTGATCCTTTCAAAAAACCAGCTCCTGGATTCATTGATTTTTTGAAGGGTTTTTTGTGTCTCTATTTCCTTCAGTTCTTCTCTGATCTTAGTTATTTCTTGCTTTCTGCTAGCTTTTGAATGTGTTTGCTCTTGCGTCTCTATTTCTTTTAATTGTGATGTTAGGGTGTCAATTTTAGATCTTTCCTTCTTTCTCTTGTGGGCATTTAGTGCTATAAATTTCCCTCTACACACTGCTTTGAATGTGTCCCAGAGATTCTGGTATGTTGTGTCTTTGTTCTCGTTGGTTTCAAAGAACATCTTTATTTCTGCCTTCATTTCGTTATGTACCCAGTAGTCATTCAGGAGCAGGTTGTTCAGTTTCCACATAGTTGAGTGGTTTTGAGTGAGTTTCTTAATCCTGAGCTCTAGTTTGATTGCACTGTCGTCTGAGAGACAGTTTGTTATAATTTCTGTTCTTTTGCATTTGCTGAGGAATGCTTTACTTCCAACTATGTGGTCAGTTTTGGAATAGGTGTGGTGTGGTGCTGAAAAGAATGTATATTCTGTTGATTTAGGGTGGAGAGTTCTGTAGATGTCTATTAGGTCCGCTTGGTGCAGAGCTGAGTTCAGTTCCTGGATATCCTTCTTAACTTTCTGTCTAGTTGATCTGTCTGATGTTGACAGTGGGGTGTTAATGTCTCCCGTTATTATTGTGGGGGTGTCTAAGTCTCTTTGTAGGTCTCTAAGGACTTGCTTTATGAATCTGGGTGCTCCTGTATTGGGTGCATATATATTTAGGATAGTTAGCTCTTCTTGTTGAATTGATCCTTTACCATTATGTAATGGCCTTCTTTGTCTCTTTTGATCTTTGTTGGTTTAAAGTCTGTTTTATCCGAGACTAGGATTGCAACCCCTGCCTTTTTTTGTTTTCCATTTGCTTGGTAGATCTTCCTCCATCCCTTTATTTTGAGCCTATGTGTGTCTCTGCACGTGAGATGGGTTTCCTGAATACAGCACACTGATGGGTCTTGACTCTTTATCCAATTTGCCAGTCTGTGTCTTTTAATTGGAGCATTTAGTCCATTTACATTTAAGGTTAATATTGTTATGTGTGAATTTGATCCTGTCATTATGATGTTAGCTGGTTATTTTGCTCATTAGTTGATTCAGTTTCTTCCTAGCCTTGATGGTCTTTACAATTTGGCGTGTTTTTGCAGTGGCTGGTACCGGTTGTTTCCATGTTTAGTGCTTCCTTCAGGAGCTCTTTTAGGGCAGGCCTGGTGGTGACAAAATCTCTCAGCATTTGCTTGTCTGTAAAGTATTCTATTTCTCCTTCACTTATGAAGCTTAGTTTGGCTTGATATGAAATTCTGAGTTGAAAATTCTTTTCTTTAAGAATGTTGAATATTGGCCTCCAGTCTCTTCTGGCTTGTAGAGTTTCTGCTGAGAGATCAGCTGTTAGCCTGATGGGCTTCCCTTTGTGGGCAACCCGACCTTTCTCTCTGGCTGCCCTTAACATTTTTTCCTTCATTTCAACTTTGGTGAATCTGACAATTATGTGTCTTGGAGTTGCTCTTCTCGAGGAGTATCTTTGTGGCGTTCTCTGTATTTCCTGAATTTGAATGTTGGTCTGCCTTGCTAGATTGGGGAAGTTCTCCTGGATAATATCCTGCAGAGTGTTTTCCAACTTGGTTGCATTATCCCCGTCACTTTCGGGTACACCAATCAGATGTAGATTTGGTCTTTTCACATAGTCCCATATTTCTTGGAGGCTTTGTTTGTTTCTTTTTATTCTTTTTTCTCTAAACTTCTCTTCTCACTTCATTTCATTCATTTGATCTTCCATCACAGATACCCTTTCTTCCTGTTGATCGAATCGGCTACTGAGGCTTGTGCATTCGTCACGTAGTTCTCGTGCCATGGTTTTCAGCTCCATCAGGTCCTTTAAGGACTTCTCTGCATTGGTTATTCTAGTTAGCCATTCATCTAATTTTTTTTCAAGGTTTTTAACTTCTTTGCCATGGGTTCGAACTTCCTCCTTTAGCTCAGAGTAGTTTGATCATCTGAAGCCTTCTTCTCTCAACTCGTCAAAGTCATTCTCCATCCACCTTTGTTCCATTGCAGGTGAGGAGCTGCGTTCCTTTGGAGGAGGAGAGGCACTCTCATTTTTAGAGTTTCCAGTTTTTCTGCTCTGTTTTTGCCCCATCTTTGTGGTTTTATCTACCTTGGGTCTTTGATGATGGTGACGTACAGATGGGGTTTTGGTGTGGATGTCCTTTCTGTTTGTTAGTTTTCCTTCTAACAGTCATGACCCTCAGCTTCAGGTCTGTTGGAGTTTCCTGGAGGTCCACTCCAGACCCTGTTTGCCTGGGTATCAGCAGCAGAGGCTGCAGAACAGTGGATATTGGTGAACAGCAAATGTTGCTGCCTGATCCTTCCTCTGGAATTTTTGTCTCAGAGGAGTACCAGGCCGTGTGAGGTGTCAGTCTGCCCCTACTGGGGGGTACCTCCCAGTTAGGCTACTCGGGGGTCAGGGACCCACTTGAGGAGGCAGTCTGTCCATTGTCAGATCTCCAGTTGTGTGCTGGGAGAACCACTAGTCTCTTCAAAGCTGTCAGACAGGGACATTTAAGTCTGCATAGGTTTCTGCTGCCTTTTGTTTGGCTATGCCCTGCCCCCAGAGGTGGAGTCTACAGAGACAGGCAGGTCTCCTTGAGGTGCTGTGGGCTCCACCCAGTCGAGCTTCCCAGCTGCTTTTTTACCTACTCAAGCCTCAGCAATGGTTGGCGCCCCTCCCACAGCCTCGCTGCCACCTTGCAGTTTGATCTCAGACTGCTGTGCTAGCAATGAGCGTGGCTCCGTGGGCACAGGACCCTCCAAGCCATGTGCGGGATATAATCTCCTGGTGTGCCGTTTGCTAAGACCATTGGAAAAGCACAGTATTAGGGTGGGAGTGATCCAATTTTCCAGGTGCCATCTGTCCCCCTTTTTTTGACTAGGAAAGGGAATTCCCTGACTGCTTGCACTTCCTAGGTGAGGCAATGCCTTGCCCTGCTTTGGCTTATGCTCGGTGCACTGCACCCACTGTCCTGCACCTACTGTCTGACACTCCCCAGTGAGATGAACCCGGTACCTCAGTTGGAAATGCAGAAATCACCCATCTTCTGCGTTGCTCATGCTGGGAGCTGTAGAATGGAGCTGTTCCTATTCGGCCATCTTGTCTCCACCCCTCAGGACTTGAATTCTTATGCAGCAGTCCCAATGATCTTTAGAGAATGCACATCTTGCAGAACACCTGAGGTGAGGAGTTTGAGACCGGCCTGGCCAACATGGCGAAACCCCGTCACTACTAAAAATACAAAAGTTAGCTGGACATCATGGCGGGCACCTGTAATCCCAGCTACTCAGGAGGCTGAGACAGGAGAATTGCTTGAACTCAGAAGATGGAGGTTGTAGTGAGCCGAGATTGTGTCACTGCACTCCAGCCTGGGTGACAGAGTGAGACCCTGTCTCAAAAAAAAAAAAAAAAAAAGAAAGAGAGCATGTCCATTTTGGCTCTGATAGTCTCACCTTGCTTAGGCATTTTAAAAGTACACCTGACAAGAAGGTGAAAATCCTCCCTCTAATACTGTATCTGCAGTTACAGCTAAGAAAGGCCAAGGCAAGCATTGGAACCTACTGGGAAGTTGAAAATTTAGGCTGAAGAGCTGCAAGGGGTGACAATTTCTGAAGGTTCGTTAGACAGCAGAATAGTTTTACAAATAAAATTCCTGAAGTCAAGACTCTTGGGTCATCTAAAATTAGACGGGACAAACCCTTGAGAATGAGCTACTGACAGGGACATAAGCAAGGTGAACTGATGACTTTTTCTATTTCTAATTTCTATGAGTCTATAGAAAGGTCCATTTCTTTCAGTATTTTATAATGCATGTTTCTCCTTTAGCCTTCTTTACATTTTTTCCTCTGATATTTTTATAGATTCTACTTACAAAGCTTAAAATTACAACAAAAATGCCATTTCATACATTATTAAGTTTAGACCATTTAAAATCCTGTCTTGCAAATTTCTCTTCCTGCAGAGCAATGCTGTCCCATCATGTTGCCTTATGTCTGCTGCTATTTTTGAATTACAGCACATTTCATCCACCTTTGATAGGGAACTTAATATCCATTGGCAGGTCAACTTGTGACTTTATGCTGTGACTATAACTGCAAATTATGGTGCATATTTCATTTTAAGTTATTCCCTGGGATAGGAAGCTGGTCCAAAGGCAGAACTTTGTGTTATAAAGACTGAAGAAGGAATCTTACAGAAACAATGTTTCCATGGTGGGCAATGCTTAAAGGATAGAATGTCAGGGAAGATTGCAATAAAATATATGGAAGGGAGTTGGGTGCAAAAGAGCAAACACATAACTGGAGAGCAACAGAGATCAGTGTGGGATTGAGGAGTCCAGAGAAGGTTAAGCATGGAGCTGAGGTTCAGAGAGGGACCCAAGGTCTGACTGGTGCAGGAAGCTAGGCCTTCATGTTTTGAAGATTAGAATAAACAGCTGCAATATTAGGATCTCACCATAGAAGGAAGCTGGGCCCAGGAAGGAGCTGGCACACAGGCTATGGCTTTGGCAAAGGGAAAGGCTGTGGACACTAAACCAACTTTTAGGTTGAGCTCTGAAGTTCTATAATCATCGTGTCAGGTCAGAAGCTAGTGTTAGTAGCCTGAAGGCGCAGGTGTAGGAAATAAGAATATTGGGGAGGAATATCATGGAGTGAGATTTAGAGGAAGAGAGATGGTTACTGACTTTACATCTCTAGATGTACATGGGCCTCCCTTAATTTTAATATTCTTTGCTTTTCGGCTTTTGTTCAGATACTGTATCCTCTATCTTGGAAGTAAAGTGAAAGGGAATTAAACAAACATTTCTAGAATATCTACCATTTAAAAGGTACTTGGATAAGCACTTAACATATGTACTCATTGAGCTGTTCCAGGAGAGTGGGTTATTGTTATCTCCATTTCACAGACAATACACAAGCTCAAAGGTTAAGTAACTCACCCTAGTGTGCACAATTAATAAATGGGGGCCTTTAGATTCACTTCCAGGTGTGTGTGTGTGTGATTCCAGAGTCCTCACTCCTTTCACTCTACCACACTGCTTCCTACAGATAGATGTCTAGGATCAGACTCCAGGGACTGGGCCTGGCACACAGCAGGCCCTCTGTAAATCGTTGACTTCCTCTCTCCCTCCCTGTCCTCCACCCCTTCTAACCTCTTTAAAGTCCACTGCTTTATTTTCAGGTTTTTAGTTGACTCTATAGAGTTATTGTGTTAGGTTATAAAATCACCTGCATATTCTCTTTCTTTTCATGAAGGAGGATAATATCCTGAATTTGGAAATTTTGGATAATTTTTTTTGGGGGAGAAGGTAAAGCAAGGATTGATACATTTTTTTTCTTATTCTTAAAAGCCAGACTCTCAGACTCTTGGAATATAATGGTTTTTAAGAAATTCATGAAATAAAGGGATTTTCCAATTTTTCAGAGAAAGTGGAAAAAAAGGGCTCTATTTCAGCCTACATGATTTAGCTCCTTGGGCCCAATTACAACACAGGTCCACATGTCTGAAGCTCACTTTCTTGCATCACGGTTGTTTCTGCTGCTCAGCTCTTCCTGATCTTATTTCTAATCATGTGACTGTTAAGTCTGCACTTCGCTGGCCCTCCCACTTGTCTTCCAGCCTTGTATTTTTAGATATCTACAGGACATTGCTAATTGGAGCTGAAGATGTGAAAAACTGACAACTCCATAATTTTTCTTCAATTTTCCCCACCAAATATGCATCTTTTCTCAATTCTGGAATTCTAATGCTCTTTTGGTCCTCATTGGAATAATTTTTGACCACTTCCTCTAATTTCCACTGCCACTGGAATGGACTTAAAATGAATGATCTCAAGTACCAAGTGGGCATCCAACATGGCGCTAAAATCCTAATACAGTTCCCTAGTAATTTACTTCTTTCTTTCTGAGATGATTTTATCCTTTTCTCCTTGAATCTCCTAAGCTTCCTCTATGTTCTCAATAATTCATCCAGATGACCTGCATCAAGTACCACATCATCTGCCTTCCTTCTGCTTCTATGAAAGAAGCGTTCCTGCTCCTGCCATTCCACTGTGCTCAGGGTCCCATTCTTTTTCACCTTCTTAACATCTTCCATTCAGCATTATCCCTTCCCTGTCTTGGAAAATCTATTTCTTTCTCTCTGTTGAATCATTCTGCTAAACACACAAATGCAACTTAGTATCACATATCTCAGAGAACATCCTCCTTTGATCTCATAGCCCTCCTCTGGCATTGTACCACTCCTCTGCTCCCCTTCACAGAAACATTCCAGCAAAGAGCCGCCCACCTCTCTCATCCCTTAGTCTTTCCTCAACCCTCCCCAATTGGTCTGTCTTCTACCACTCCACTGCGGTGGCCATTGTCAAGCTCACCAATGACCTCCCTCTTGCACAAGCAGTGATTTATATACCCAGTCAGGGGTGCTCACCCAGCCTAACCGCCACCTTTCCTTAGAGTGCCCCCTCCTCAAAGCTCTCAAAGGGTCCTCAAAGTAGGACCCTTTCCTACCTTGTTTTCCTCTTACCTTGTTGGCCACACATGATCAGTTTCTTTTGGAAGCTCTCCTCCTCTACAAGACCTTGCTTGAAAAGCCGAAGGACTTTATCTTAGGCTCTCTTCTCTTTCGTTTTTAAATTCTCTTCCTAGAAAATTATCTCCAGTTATATAGTCCCTCCCCCACCATATTGATGTGGTTTAAAGTGCCATCTGTAAGTGTATTACTCTCAAATTTACGTACAGCTCCAGATGTGATCACCAGCCTGAGCTTCAGACTCAGATAGCCAACTGTCTACCCGACACCACCATTTTGAAATCCACAGGTATCTCAAACATAACACAGCTGAAATATAATTACAGATGTCAGCCTTCATCCACTCTCCTCTTCTCAAGCCTTCCCCATATCAGTAAATGGTCCTACCATTCACTCATACCCAAACCTAAAGGTCAAACTTGAATCCTTTCTTTATCCTATAACCTACAATAGTAAGTCTCAACAGTTCCATTCCATGAATATATCCCAACCAACCCAGTTATCGTTATTTTCCTGGCTACACACCTCATGTAAGCCACCATAAGTTTTCATCCCAACTAGTAGAGCAGCAAGGCTCCTAACTCTACTCCTGCTGTTCTAACACCCATGCTCCTCATAGCAACCACAATGATCTCTTTAAAATGTATAACAATCAAAATACCTTAAAAAAGTACAATCTAAACTCCGAACCGCAGTCCAGAGGGCCCTAAAAAATCTGGCCTCTTCCTATTTCTCTGATGAAGTCTTCCTTGACACTCCATCTTGTTACTATTTTTCAGCCACACTGGCCTTCTTTCTGTCCTTTGAGTATCCCCAGTCCTGACTCAGGGGCTTTGTACTTGCTCTGTCTTCTGTTTGGAATACATTTCTTCTGTATCTTTGAATAGTCTTTGAATAGTTTTTTCTCTTTAAATTTGTTTTACCTTAAATGTCCCCTTCTCAGAGAGGACTTCCCTGACAAACTGAGTGGCCTTATCACCTCTACAAAATTAACCTACATGATCTTTTTCACATCCCTTCTGTACCTGAAATTATCTTATTTATCAACTTGCTTGTTTTTGCTGTCTGTAGTTGTATCAGTTAGATTTATGGCATAAAAAATCACTCCAAACTTAGTACTAAAACAAACATTTACTGAGCTCACAATCCTTTGGGTGGGCCAATTGGACTGAGCTCAAATGGGTGGTATCTGGATTAGGCTGGGTTTGCTCATGTGTCAGTGGCCAGGTGGGTGGCTCTGCTTCTGGGGGTTGGTTGGCTGTTGGCTGGGGTAACTGGGCACTGGGGCTAGGTTTCTCTTATCATCCAGCAGGCCAGCCCAGGCTTACTCACAGGGTGGATAACCGGATTCCTGAGAGAACAGAAATGTACCAGTTCTCTTGAGGTTTCGTTTTGGCACTAGCACAATGTCCCTTCTGCCTCATTCTTTTGGTCAAAGCAGCCCAAACACTAGAAGTGGGGGAAATAGTCTCTACTGCTTAAGGGGAAGAGCTACAGATTACATTGTAAAGGGATGTGGATATGGGGAGAGAAGAATTGTAATCATTTTTGCAAACAACCCACCACAAGGATATATATTTGCAATTCATTTGGGATTCTTACAATTTGAATCCCTTTTTGAGTTTAATAAATTACCTTATGAATCTTTGTAGGGCAAAGAATGTTTCCTCCTGTAGGAGCTGAACAAGCTACATAACTTCTTTCCATTAAGGGCACAGGTACTTGTGCAATTTGGAAGAGAGCAAGGTGCAATAGTAGGCTCCCTGTGGAATTCATTTTCTGGTTAGGGTGACAGCAAAGATGACTGTGCCAGGTTGGTATCACCTTATTTGCTGTACAATCATGTTCCTGGTGGGAAAGTAGCAAGAGTGCAAGCTGTAGCACCTGGGGCCCTGCTGCGATGAGCTGGTGATTTCCTCATCAGGCCAGTTCTATGAAAGGTTTTATATGTTGTTCCTGGAATCTTAAGTTTGAAACTTATTCTTTAGCCCTCTTGAAGTTTCTGTGAGCCACTCAGTATTCTTCTATTAGATTCCTTTTCTGTGTCATTCCCCAGGGTCGGATTTGGTTGCTTGCAATGAAGAGCTCTATTTTGGCAGCTGGCACCAGGAATGGGGCTTATTTTTCTTATATAACAGGAAGAATGAGGTGGTTGCTAAATTAGTCCAGTTGCTCACACAGCTATCAAGGACTCTTATCTTCCTGCTTGGCTGTCCTTAGTGTATTAACTTGTAATTTTCATGCTTGTTGCCCCTTAGTAGCTCCAGGTATTACTTCTGTGTTCTAGGCAGGAAGGGGGAAAATGGGACGGCACCAGCTGTGTCTGTTCCTCTTATCAAGAAAGCAAAAGTTTCTAGGAAGTGCTCCTTTTATCAAGAAAGGAGCCTCTCTTTTGTCAAGAAAGGGGTCTAAACCGATCAGCTGGCCCCCTACAGGCATCAGTGATTAGGAAGTACCTGGCTTTCTAACCTCTATGAGGAAGTCATGCAGGGAGAAAGCTTGAGAATGTGCCAAATTAGGTGATACCCAGTGCCTATCCCATGATTAGTTTCCCCCTTTAGAATGACAGTTCTTGGGGTCGGGGGCAGGGGCTCTGATTTATTCATTGCTGTCTCTTCTGGGCCCAGAAAAGCAACTGGCAAATATGCGGTTTCAAAATTCATTGATGACTGACTGATCTTTAATCCGCCATCAAGGTCTAGAGATTTCTTTCTTCAAAATGTGTCTTATCTCTTGCTTTCATTATAGAACCACCATTTTATTTCAGGCCCGTAGTATATTATTAAAGATTTGTTTTCATGCTGTATTTCTCTCTCCAGTCTTTTCCATCCTTTGTCTGCATTATATTCTGCTACTAGAGTATCACCTTGAATACCATTTTTATCTTGTCCTTTTCTTTCTCAAAGTATTAGTTATGTTGTAGTAAATCCCAGTCTCTCAGCTTGGGATCTGACTCCTTGCATAAGCTGGTCTGTTGCCTCTCTGACATCAGCAGTTTATTTGGTAATCACTCACAAGTCCAGCTAATCTCATGGCCATCTGGTACACACTGCCACATCCCGTGTATGCAAAGGGAGCAGGCTGCACTGTGAAGGGAACAAGAAAGACCAGGACAGGGAAGACTCTCATTCTAGGTGACAGGTGGCCAAGCTGCTTGGTTATAAAGGGTAGGGCCGTCAATGACCGCTCACTCTGAACTTGGGCTTAGTCTGCAGCCTCACCAGTGGAACTCATATCAGGCACAGGGTCTGACTCGGCTGAAGCAGGACTGGGCTGGCTCAGTCTAATCCGTGGGGTGCTCACAGGAGTCTTGTCATCCCAGAGGAAAAGTGGAGTGTAAACCAGGATCAACTTCTGTCACAGAGACTGGCCCACAGGGCAGAAGTTGCAGAGGAAGGCTGAAAGTCAGTGGCATGTAGGTGTCCGAGGGCTTGCTGTCCAGCCCAGCAGGAAACACATCATTCCTGAACTCTGAGAGAACTTGGGACCAGGAACTTGGTTCTTCTTGGTCTGAGGCTGGCAAGGAAGAGCACTTTGTGTTGGACCTCAGTGTTGGCAGCTAAGCTGTTGGATCTGGCAGGCACTGGTCTATCTTCCACTTGCCTTTAGTTCTCTACCTTTATGAGTACCCTACCTTTTGTTAGAAGCACATTATTTGCTGGTATGCTACAAGTGATATTTTGAAAAGCTCTGGAGACAATTAGGACACATCTGAATTTGTTTGATGAAAAGTAATTTAAATCATTTTTACAATAAAACAGAATAGACATGGATAAAATTGGCATGCTGTTTCAGACAGAATTAAGACTTAAATTTGAAGCTCTGATTACAATTCTGGTTTATGATTATGTATTCATTCTTTTCTTTCATTAGGGGTACTTAAATGGAAAGAATTGAGAAACACAGAATTCTAAGGCAAATAAAAGGCCACTAGAAGCACTGTAATTATTATGGAAGTTGTTCATTAGAGATACATATGCTAGGAATTTAAATCAGAACTCAGAAATTTCCATTTTTAGAATGAATTAAAAAGACCATGTATGAGATTTTAAAAAATATTCTTTAACAGGAAGGGAGAATTTGTGATGATAGCATATAGTGGGAAGGATGGGAATAAAACTGCTATTTGAAGAGAATATCTACTTTTTAAGGTAAAAATCTCAAGTCAGTTTAAAATAATTTCAAGGTATTTTTCTTACTCAAAAATCCCTATAATAAATAAACATTTAAAATAAATAAATATTAAAATGAATAATTCCTTCTGAATAGTATACTTTTATTCTAGAATGTCTATTTCCTCTAAGAAGGATCCTCCAAACATTTTTTTTTTTTTTTGAGATGGAGTCTTTCTCTGTTGCCCAGGGTGGAGTGCAGTCGCGCGATCTCGGCTCACTGCAAGCTCCGCCTCCCAGTTTCACGTCATTCTCCTGCCTCAGCCTCCCGAGTAGCTGGGACTACAGGCGCCCGCCACCATGCCCAGCTAATTTTTTGTATTTTTAGTAGAGACAGGGTTTCACTCTGTTAGCCAGGATGGTCTTGATCTCCTGACCTCGTGATCCGCCCGCCTCAGCCTCCCAAAGTGCTGGGATTACGGGTGTGAGACACCACGCCTGCCCCCTCCAAACATTTTAAACTAACAACTTTAATCTAACTGCTTGGTTAGGATGAGAATTCCCTGTGTCATCTCCTCTTAGCAAACTGCAATCTTTTAACATCTTAATACTTCTCTCTGGCAGGGTGCTAGGAGCATACCAGGGGAGATTTCTCCAAAATCACTTCTTCCACTGGCTGCTTCCAATAATTTATTTGAAATCTCAATGACTGCTTATTACTCAAAAAGAAAAGTATAAACCCAGAGTCTACTCGCCTGATTATGCTAAGCATAAAATGCTTTATTGTTTTAAATAATTAGAAATTATTTTGTGGATTGACTTGTCTCTTAAACTTGATTATATGTTTTGAGGATAGCTGTCTTTTCTATCATTATTAGTAAAGCTATTTCCTTTTATTATAAAAGAAAATATATGCTCTTACAGTATTTCAAACACTCTGGAAGACTTGCTACAGAAGAGGTGATTTATTCCTGACCATCAAATTCTTTGGAGGAATTAGCTTTTTTCATTCTTTCATTTAGCAAATAATTACTGAAATCTGATGAAGTGATTATAACTCAATAATTTTGTCTAAATTAAAAATAAGTTTAGTCAAACAACAAGAATGATAATGATACATTGTAATTTAGTGTTGCCTAGAAAATTCTTGGGATATATAGAATGCTATTTTATTTAATAATTCTGTTTCTCCATAAGACTATAATAGACTTCAAGAGCTTTTTCATTCTTGTCCTATGCATTAATCAGAATCGCTGTGAATTTTAATTCAGAGTACATTTAGATCAGTTTCATCTGTTCAACAACTGATGGAAATGTGAAATTCCATTGTGATTTTTGGGGTGTACTTGTTACCTCAGCATAACCTAGACTGTCTTGTGCATTATAGGCCCTATCTATATCACAACTGTAAATCTACAATTTCTGGAGTTTGTTTCATTGCATGAACAATAATATTCACCTCCTTCACAATTCTTTGTCTCTTAGCTATCCCATGACTCAAATTATCTCCTCTACATGAATACCTTTCAAATCTTCTCTTATTCTGATCCCTCTCCAAATTTCCAATATAAGATTAATAACTTCCAGACATCACCACCTAGATGTCTATGACCTCAAATCTGTTAAAAATAGGATGGATTTACCCAACTCTTGATTTAACATTGTTTTTGACACATGTTGTCTGTTTTTGTTAGTGGTACCACAGGGTTGTAAGACTTGAGCTCCCCACTTAAACAAGGACAGAGCAAGTACTCAGTAAGAGCCAGCTCTTTTCCTCTGTGACACTCCTGCTCTATGCAGCTTTTGCTGAACTGTGCTCTGCGTCAGATTATTTACTTGCGATACATTATTCATTTAAAGGATTAAATAAATTACCCATCTCCTTGCCTTCTACAACCAATCTATTGTTATGTTATTTTGGGTCCACCTCTGAAATTTTTTGGAAATAATTTCCTTCCTTTCTATTCCTATTCTCATTACTCTAAGTCAAGCCCTTATGAACTCTGGATTTCACTATTTTTAGAGCTACCTTACCGGTTTCTGTCACCACTGTGTCCTCCCTCCAAATCATTCGACATAGCAATGTCAAGGACATCTTCAGTTCTGATTATGTCATTTCCCTGCTCAAAAACCTTCAGCATTTCCATGTTCAATAGAATAGAACTAAAACTCCTTAGCCTGGCATTTTCCATCTCCACAGTATGGTCTCCACACATACACAGGCTTCAATGTTAGATGGAGAAAACTACTGCAAAATGGTTAAGAGCCTTCATTATTTACTAATTGTGTGACCTTTGGTTAATTACTATTCCCTCCTCAACTCCAGTTTTTCTACCTGGAAAAACAGGGATAATAATAGTACATACCTCCTATAGTTGTTATGAGGATTAAATAATTCATTTAAAGCATTAACATGCCTGGTAAAACATAAGTAATCAAGACATTTTATTATTATTATTATTACAGCATTTTTAGATGAGTACATAAATACATGTTGTATATTTATGGAACTTTATATCAATTCAGTTCTTCTCTTTATATGTTTTAGAAATGGGAACATGAGTCTACAGGACTGGGAATTATGGCTCCCTCACCATTCAGTTCCCATGTATTTCTCATTAGCAATTATTTCTAGATGAAGGGCTATGCCTGTTTTGCTGTATGGAGCACACTGAATGTTGTCATGATTACTTGCCTAAGCAGGTTATTAATGAAACTCAAGTTTCCACTAAAAAGAAGCAATGTACTGATATATGCTAAAACATAGTTGAACCTCAAAAACATTATGCTAAATAAACAATGCCAGACAAAAGACCTCCATATTGTGTGTCCATTTATATAAAATGTCCAGAATAGTCAAGTCTATAAAGCCTGGAAGACAGATTAGTGGTTGCTTTGGGCTGTGGGTGGAAATGAAGAATGACTGCAAATGGAGACAAAGTGTTGTTTTTGGGTTGATGAAAATGTGTACATATAGTTCCATGTCATTTTAGCACATCTGTAACCACCACCACAAGAAAGATGCAGAATTGTTTGATTTCATAAAGATCTTGCTTGAGCTACCCCTTTATGGCCATACATATTTCCCTCCCTGCACTATCGTTAACCCCTGCCAACCACTAATCTATTCTCAATCTCTGTAATTATGACATTTTGAGAATGTTACATAAATTAAATCATATAGCATATGAGATCATTACCAATAATTTAACGTAATTATTGATATTCTAAGGTTTAAGTCTGCCATATTATTTTTTGTTTTCTATTTTCTCTGATTTTTCATTTCTTTCTTTCATATACTTCCTGTGGAATACTTTAACATATTTTAGAATTCTATTTTGATTCTATATTGTTTGTAAGCATATCTCTTTGTATATATTTTTAGTAACTGCTCTAAGTATTAAATTGTACATACATAACTATCAGTCTACTGATGTAGACATTTTACCAGTGTTGTGTAGCCCTTTAATTCTCTTTACCCTCCCTCATTTATAATTGTTTTAATATTTCCTCTACTTCATTGAGAGCCACATAAGACAATATTATACTTTTGCTTCAATTGTCAAAAACAATTTAGAAAATTCAGATGGAAAGTTTATTGTATTTATTCTTATTTTTGTTCTTTCTGTTGTCCTTTTTTCTTTCCTTATATTCCCAAATTCCTTCTTTTATCATTTACTTTCTGTCAGATAACTTCCTTCAGTCATTCTTTTAGAGTAATTCTGCTGGTGACAAATATTCTTAGTTTTCCTTCATCTGAGCATGCCTTGGTTACCTGCATTCCTCAAGGATATTTTTGCCGGACATAGAACTGTGGTTGACAGCTCTTTTACTGTAGCACTTAGAAAATGGTTGCAGTATCCTTCGGAGCTTCTTGACTTTTGATGAGAAGTCGGCTGTCATTTGAATTGTTTCCCCCTTTTCCCTTACAGGTAATGTGTCATTTCTCTCTGGTTCCTTTCAAAATTATTTTCGCTGTCTTTAGTTTTCTGAAGTTGGATGATGGTGTGTCTTAGTGTAAATTTCTTTGGGTTTTTTGTCCTTGGGGTTTGATCAGTTTCTTAAATCTGTAGTTTGTTTTTGCTAAATAAGTTTTCAACCATTACTTCTGGGAAAATATTTTGAGGCCCACCTGCTTCCTCCTCTCCTTCTGAGATCTTTTGTTATAGTTCTGCAAGTCCCTGAGGTTCTGTTCAATTTTTTTTCAATCTATTTTCTCTCTGTTGTTCTGATTGGGTAATTTCTATTGTACTACCTTCAAGATAACTATATAATTATTTCCTGTCTTTTCCATGATGCTGTTGAGCCCACTCATTGTGTTTTAAAATTTTGATTACTGTAGTTTTCAGTTCCAGGATTTCCATTTGGTTCTTCTTTATATTTTCTATTTCTAAGGCTTTCTATTATTTTGTTTGTTTCAAGTCCATTTGGAATTGCTTGTTGAAGTAGTTGTATGGCATCTGCTTTAAAACCCTTGTCAGATAATTCCAACCCCTGTGTCATGTTGATGTTGTCATTTGTTGACTGAAAGTCTTTTTTTTTTTTTTTTTTTTTTTGAGACAGGGTCTCACTCTGTCGCCCAGGCTGGAATGCGGTGGCACCGTCTCGGCTCACTGCAACCTCTGTCTCCTGGGTTCAATCAGTTCTCATGGCTCAGCCTCCCGAGTAGGCTACAGGTGCACATCACCATGCCTGGCTAATTTTTGTATTTTTTGGTAGAGGCGATATTTCATCATGTTGGCCAGGCTGGTCTCAAACTCCTGACCTCAAGTGATCCACTTGCCTTGGCCTCCCAAAGTACTGGGATTACAGGCCACTGTGCCTGGCCTGACTGAATGTCTTTTGTCATTCAAGTTGAGATTTTCCTTGTTCTTGGTATGATGAGTGCTTTTTAAAGGTTGCATTCCGGACATTTTGGGTACTATGTTATGAGACTCTGGGTCCTATTTAAATCTTGTGTTTTAGAAGACCTCCTTTGACACTGCTGGCAGAGGAAAGGGAACTCACTCCTCTTTACTACCAGATGTGGATGGAAGCTCTGGCCACTTACACTGCCTCATTTGACATCCTGAGGAGGGGTACACCTTATTACTACTGGGCAGGGATGGGATTTCAGGCTTTGATATGGTTTGGCTGTGTCTTCATCCAAATCTCATCTTGAATTGTAGCTTCCACAATTCCCACATGTTGTAGGAGGGAACTGGTGGGAGGTAACTGAATGATGAGGGTGTGTCTTTCCCATGCTGTTCTCGTGATAGTGAGTAAGTCTCATGAGATCTGATGGGTTTATAAAGGGGAGTTTCCCTGCATAAGCTCTGTCTCTTGCCTGCCATAATGTAAGAAGTCCCTTTGCCCTTCCTTCATCTTCTGCCATGATTGTGAGGCCTGTCCAGCCATGTGGAACTGTGAGTCAATGAAACCTCTTTCTTTATAAATTACCGAGTCTTGGGAATGGCTTTATTAGCAGCATGAGAACAGACTAATACAGGCTTCCTTTGTGGTCTCATTTACCCTGCAGAGTGGCGGGGAGTGGGGGAGGGATTTGGGCAGACCCATTACTGCTAAATGGTGGTGAAAGTTCTGGCTTCCTTCTGGGCTTCTTCTGATACCAATAAGAGGGAGTGTGGTGGCTTTACTACCAGGTGGAGATGGAAGTCTTGGTTCCCCACTTGGCCTTCACTGATATCATCCAGTGTAGGGAAGAGAGGGATGCCTCATTATTGCCAGAGAAGGGCACAGGTCGAGGCTTCCCAAGGCAGATAAGAGTATGGTGAGGCCTGGGTTTTTTCCTGTGGTGTTTGGCTGCATTGGGCAGGTATTGCCTAAATGTTTTCTGTCTTACTAGCTTGCCCCTTTCCTGGACCCTTGGCCAGAGAGAGGTGACTTTCATTGGAGCATTTTAAATCTGCTCCTATCGGTGTTTTTTGGTCACTGACTTCTCTAGCACCTAGTTTGGGATATATGGGACAAAAAGAAAACCCAGAGAACACACTGCTGTGTCATTCCTTGAGTTTTGTGATTCCTAGCCCTCCTGTCTTATTGTCTGTGTCTTTCAGTGTATTTGCTTTATATATAATGTCCGGGGTTTTCGGTTGTACTTAGTGAGAGGAATAGGGAGACGTGGTCTCCTCCATTTCGGTCTGGACTATTCTATGCAACTGATCTGACCATTTCTTTTTGCCATTCTGCTTTACAATGTAGGAGTATTGACTTACATGACCTACAAGTAACTTGCATAAAGACATGAAAAAGCAAATAATGGGGTTTATCAAAGATACCTCTTCACTGTTAAAAATTAAGCTTTGAAATCCTATCATAAGCATGCATGCTAAATAAAAAGAAAACCTAAAATATTTTCAACATGTGGATATGTAATTTTTTTTGAAAGAAGCGATATTCGCAAGAACAAAAAACCAAACACCGCATATTCTCACTCATAGGTGGGAATTGAACAATGGGAACACAGGGACACAGGAGGGGGAACATCACACTCTGGGGACTGTTGTGGGGTGGGGGGAGCGGGGAGGGATAGCATTGGGAGATATACCTAATGCTAGATGACAAGTTAGTGGGTGCAGCGCACCAGCATGTCACATGTATACATATGTAACTAATGTGCACGTTGTGCACATGTACCCTAAAACTTAAAGTATAATTTAAAAAAAACCCAAAATAAAGAAAAAACTTAGAAAAAAAAAAGAAAGAAGCGATAGTACCAAACACTTGCACAAGAATGTTCATAGAAGTATTATCTGCAGGAGCCTCAAACTGGAAACAACCTAAATGCTATTCAAATGGCGAATGAATAAATAAAATACAATAAAATATTTGAAAATAATAAGGAATAAAGTACTAATATATGCTACTACATGGATGAATCTCAAAAACACTATGCTAAGTGAAAGAAGCCAGCCATAAAAGATCACATATGGCATGACTCCATTTATATGAAATGTTCAAAATAGGCAAATCCATAAAGACAGAAAGTAGATTCGTGGTTGCCTAGGGCTGGTGTAGGGGTGGTGGGATAGGTACAGTTTCTTTCTTTCTTTCTGAGGTGTTCTAAACTTAGATCATTGTAATCTTGGAACAACTCTGAATATTCTACAAATCACTGAATCATCCATTTTTTTAAATTATACTTTAAGTTTTAGGGTACATGTGCACAATGTGCAGGTTTGTTACATATGTATACATGTGCCATGTTGGTGTGCTGCACCCATTAACTCTTCATTTAACATTAGGTGTATCTCCCAATGCTATCCCTCCCCCCTTCCCCCACCCCACAACAGGCCCCAGTGTGTGATGTTCCCCTTTCTGTGTCCATGTGTTCTCATTGTTCAATTCCCACCTATGAGTGAGAACATGCGGTGTTTGGTTTTTTGTCCTTGCGACAGTTTGCTGAGAATGATGGTTTCTAGCTTCATCCATGTCCCTACAAAGGACATGAACTCATCATTTTTTATGGCTGCATAGTATTCCAAGGTGTATATGTGCCACATTTTCTTAATCCAGTCTATCATTGTTGGACATTTGGGTTGGTTCCAAGTCTTTGCTATTGTGAATAGTGCCGCAATAAACATACGTGTGCATGTGTCTTTATAGCAGCATGTTTTATAATCCTTTGGGTATATACCCAGCAATGGGATGGCTGGGTCAAATGGTATTTCTAGTTCTAGATCCCTGAGGAATCACCACACTGACTTCCACAATGGTTGAACCAGTTTACAGTCCCACCAACAGTGTAAAAGTGTTCCTATTTCTCCACATCCTCTCCAGCACCTGTTGTTTCCTGACTTTTTAATGATTGCCATTCTAACTGGTGTGAGATGGTGTCTCATTGTGCTTTTGATTTGCATTTCTCTGATGGCCAGTGATGATGAGCATTTTTTCATGTGTCTTTTGGCTGCATAAATATCTTCCTTTGAGAAGTGTCTGTTCATATCCTTTGCCCACATGTTGATGGGGTTGTTTGGTTTTTTCTTGTAAATTTGTTTGAGGTCATTGTAGATTCTGGATATTAGCCCTTTGTCAGATGAGTAGATTGCAAAAATTTTCTCCCATTCTGTAGGTTGCCTGTTCACTCTGATGGTAGTTTCTTCTGCTGTGCAGAAGCTCTTTAGTTTAATTAGATCCCATTTGTTGATTTTGGCTTTTGTTGCCATTGCTTTTGGTGTTTTAGACATGAAGTGCTTGCCCATGCCTATGTCCTGAATGGTATTGCCTAGGTTTTATTCTGAGGTTTTTGTGGTTTTAGGTCTAACATTTAAGTCCTTAATCCATCTTGAATTAATTTTTGTATAAGGTGTAAGGAAGGGATCCAGTTTCAGCTTTCTACATATGGCTAGCCAGTATTCCCAGCACCATTTATTAAATAGGGAATCTTTCCCCCATTTCCTGTTTTTGTCAGGTTTGTCAAAGATCAGATGGTTGTAGATATGCGGCATTATTTCTGAGGGCTCTGTTCTGTTCCATTGGTCTATATCTCTGTTTTGGTACCAGTACCATGCTGTTTTGGTTACTGTAGCCTTGTAGTATAGTTTGAAGTCAGGTAGTGTGATGCCTCCAGCTTTGTTCTTTTGGCTTAGGATTGACTTGGCAATGAGGGCTCTTTTTTGGTTCCATATGAACTTGAAAGTAGTTTTTTCCAATTCTGTGAAGAAAGTCATTGGTATCTTGATGGGGATGGCATTGAATCTATAAATTACCTTGAGCAGTGTGGCCATTTTCACGATATTGATTCTTCCTACCCATGAGCATGGAATGTTCTTCCATTTGTTTGTATCCTCTTTTATTTCATTGAGCAGTGGTTTGTAGTTCTCCTTGAAGAGGTCCTTCACATCCCTTGTAAGTTGGATTCCTAGGTATTTTATTCTCTTTGAAGCAATTGTGAATGGGAGTTCGCTCATGATTTGGCTCTCTGTTTGTCTGTTATTGGTGTATAAGAATGCTTGTGATTTTTGTACGTTGATTTTGTATCCTGAGACTTTGCTGAAGTTGCCTATCAGTTTAAGGAGATTTGGGGCTGAGACGATGGGGTTTTCTAAATATACGATCATGTCATCTGCAAACAGGGACAATTTGACTTCCTCTTTTCCTACTTGAATACCCTTTATTTCCTTCTCCTGCCTGATTGCCCTGGCCAGAACTTCTAACACTATGTTGAATATGAGTGGTGAGAGAGGGCATCCCTGTCTTGTGCCAGTTTTCAAAGGGTATGCTTCCAGTTTTTGCCCATTCAGTATGATATTGGTTGTGGGTTTGTCATAGATAGCTCTTATTATTTTAAGATAATTCCCATCAATACCTAATTTATTGAGAGTTTTTAGCATGAAGAGTTGCTGAATTTTGTCAAAGGCCTTTTCTGCATCTATTGAGATAATCATGTGGTTTTTGTTGTTGGTTCTGTTTATATGCTGGATTATGTTTATTGGTTTGTGTATGTTGAACCAGCCTTGCATCCCAGGGATGAAGCCCACTTGATCATGGTGGATAAGCTTTTTGATGTGCTGCTGGATTCGGTTTGCCAGTATTTTATTGAGGATTTTTGCATCAATGTTCATCAGGGATATTGGTCTAAAATTCTCTTTTTTTGTTGTGTCTCTGCCAGGCTTTGGTATCAGGATGATGCTGGCCTCATAAAATGAGTTAGGGAGGATTCTCTCTTTTTCTGTTGATTGGAATAGTTTCAGAAGGAATGGTACCAGTTCCTCCTTGTACCTCTGGTAGAATTCGGCGGTCAATCCATCTGGTCCTGGACTTTTTTTGTTTGATAAGCTATTAATTATTGCCTCAATTTCAGAGCCTGTTATTGGTCTATTCAGAGATTCAACTTCTTCCTGGTTTAGTCTTGGGAGGGTGTATGTGTTGAGGAATTTATCCATTTCTTCTGGATTTTCTAGTTTATTTTCATAGAGGTGTTTATAGTATTCTCTGATGTTAGTTTGTGTTTCTGTGGGATCGGCGGTGATATCTCCTTTGTCATTTTTTATTGTGTCTATTTGATTCTTCTCTCTTTTCTTCTTTATTAGTCTTGCTAGCGGTCTATCAATTTTGTTGATCTTTTCAAAACACCAGCTCCTGGATTCATTGATTTTTTGAAGGGTTTTTTGTGTCTCTATTTCCTTCAGTTCTTCTCTGATTTTAGTTATTTCTTGCCTTCTGCTAGCTTTTGAATGTGTTTGCTCTTGCTTCTCTAGTTCTTTTAATTGTGATGTTAGGGTGTCAATTTTAGATCTTTCCTTCTTTCTCTTGTGGGCATTTAGTGCTATAAATTTCCCCATACACACTGCTTTGAATGTGTCCCAGAGATTCTGGTATGTTGTGTCTTTGTTCTCGTTGGTTTCAAAGAACATCTTTATTTCTGCCTTCATTTCGTTATGTACCCAGTAGTCATTCAGGAGCAGGTTGTTCAGTTTCCATGTAGTTGAGTGGTTTTGAGTGAGTTTCTTAATTCTGAGTTCTAGTTTGATTGCACTGTGGTCTGAGAGACAGTTTGTTATAATTTCTGTTCTTTTACATTTGCTGAGAAGTGCTTTACTTCCAACTATGTGGTCAGTTTTGGAATAGGTGTGGTGTGGTGCTGAAAAGAATGTATATTCTGTTGATTTAGGGTGGAGAGTTCGTAGATATCTATTAGGTCCGCTTGGTGCAGAGCTGAGTTCAGTTCCTGGATATCCTTCTTAACTTTCTGTCTCGTTGATCTGTGTAATGCTGACAGTGGGGTGTTAAAGTCTCCCATTATTATTGTGTGGGAGTCTAAGTCTCTTTGTAGGTCTCTAAGGACTTGCTTTATGAATCTGGGTGCTCCTGTATTGGGTGCATATATATTTAGGATAGTTAGCTCTTCTTGTTGAATTGATCCCTTTACCATTATGTAATGGCCTTCTTTGTCTCTTTTGATCTTTGTTAGTTTAAAGTCTGTTTTATCAGAGACTAGGATTGCAACCCCTGCCTTTTTTTGTTTTCCATTTGCTTGGTAGATCTTCCTCCATCCCTTTATTTTGAGCCTATGTGTGTCTCTGCACGTGAGATGGGTTTCCTGAATACAGCACACTGATGGGTCTTGACTCTTTATCCAATTTGCCAGTCTGTGTCTTTTAATTGGAGCATTTAGCCCATTTCCATTTAAGGTTAATATTGTTATGTGTGAATTTGATCCTGTCATTAGGATGTTAGCTGGTTATTTTGCTCATTAGTTGATGCAGTTTCTTCCTAATCTCGATGGTCCTTACAATTTGGCATGTTTTTGCAATGGCTGGTACCGGTTGTTCCTTTGCATGTTTAGTGCTTCCTTCAGGAGCTCTTTTAGGGCAGTCCTAGTGGTGACAAAATCTCTCAGCGTTTGCTCGTCTGTAAAGAATTTTATTTCTCCTACACTTATGAAGCTTAGTTTGGCTTGATATGAAATTCTGAGTTGAAAATTCTTTTCTTTAAGAATGTTGAATATTGGCCCCCACTCTCTTCTGGCTTGTAGAGTTTCTGCCGAGAGATCCGCTGTTACTCTGATGGGCTTCCCTTTGTGGGTAACCCGACCTTTCTCTCTGGCTGCCCTTAACATTTACTCCTTCATTTCAACTTTGCTGAATCTGACAATTATGTGTCTTGGAGTTGCTCTTCTCGAGGAGTATCTTTGTGGTGTTCTCTGTATTTCCTGAATTTGAATATTGGCCTGCCTTGCTAGATTGGGGAAGTTCTCCTGGATAATATCCTGCAGAGTGTTTTCCAACTTGGTTGCATTGTCCCCATCACTTTCAGGTACACCAATCAGACGTAGATTTGGTCTCTTCACATAGTCCCATATTTCTTGGAGGCTTTGTTCGTTTCTTTTTATTCTTTTTTTCTCTAAACTTCTCTTCTCACTTCATTTCATTCATTTGATCTTCCATCACTGGTACCCTTTCTTCCTGTTGATCGAATCGGCTACTGAGGCTTGTGCATTCGTCATGTAGTTCTCGTGCCATGGTTTTCAGCTCCATCAGGTCCTTTAAGGACTTCTCTTCATTGGTTATTCTAGTTATCCATTCGTCTAATTTTTTTTTCAAGGTTTTTAACTTCTTTGCCATGGGTTCAAACCTCCTCCTTTAGCTCAGAGTAGTTTGATCGTCTGAAGTCTTCTTCTCTCAACTCGTCAAAGTCATTCTCCATCCACCTTTGTTCCGTTGCTGTTGAGGAGCTGTGTTCCTTTGGAGGAGGAGAGGTGCTCTGATTTTTAGAGTTTCCAGTTTTTCTGCTCTGTTTTTTCCCCATCTTTGTGGTTTTATCTACCTTTGGTGTTTGATAATGGTGACAAACAGATGGGATTTTGGTGTGGATGTCCTTTCTGTTTGTTAGTTTTCCTTCTAACAGTCAGGACCCTCAGCTGCAGGTCTGTTGGAGTTTCCTGGAGGTCCACTCCTGACTCTGTTTGCCTGGGTATCAGCAGCGGAGGCTACAGAACAGTGGTTATTGGTGAACAGCAAATGTTACTACCTGATGGTTCCTTTGGAAGTTTTGTCTCAGAAGAGTACCCAGCTGTGTGAGGTGTCAGTCTGCCCCTACTGGGGGGTACCTCCCAGTTAGGCTACTCGGGGGTCAGGGACCCACTTGAGGAGGCAGTCTGTCTGTTCTCAGATCTCCAGTTGCATGCTGGGAGAACCACTACTCTCTTCCAAGCTGTCAGACAGGGACATTTAAGTCTGCATAGGTTTCTGCTGCCTTTTGTTTAGCTATGCCCTGCCCCCAGAGGTGGAGTCTATAGAGGCAGGCAGGCCTCCTTGAGCTGCAGTGGGCTCCATCCAGTTTGAGATTCCTGGCCACTTGGTTTACCTACTCAATCCTCGGCAACGGCAGGGGCCCCTCCCCTAGCCTCGCTGCCACCTTGCAGTTTGATCTCAGACTGCTGTGCTAGCAATGAGCGAGGCTCTGTGGGCATAGGGCCCTCCGAGCCAGGCATGGGATATAATCTCCTGGTGTGCCATTTGCTAAGACCATTGGAAAAGTGCAGTATTAGGGTGGGAGTGACCTGATTTTCCAGGTGCCGTCTGTCTCCTCTTTCTTTGACTAGGAAAGGGAATTCCCTGACCCCTTGCACTTCCTGGGTGAGGCAATGCCTCGCCCTGATTCGGCTCATGCTTGGTGCGCTCCACCCACTGTCCTGCCCCCACTGTCTGACACTCCCCAGTGATATGAACCCGGTACCTCAGTTGGAAATGCAGAAATCACCCATCTTCTGTGTTGCTCACACTGGGAGCTGTAGACTGGAGCTGTTCCTATTTTGGCCATCTGCCTTTTTTATTTTTATTTGAGATGAAGTCTCACTCTGTTGCCCAGGCTGGAGTGTAGTGGCACAATCTCGGCTCACTGCAACCTCTGCCTCCTGAGTTCAAGTGTGAATCATCCACTTTAAATGGGTTAATTTTATGGCATGGAAATCATATATCAACAAAGCAGTTTTAAAAACTAGATGGTCATGATGGAATGTTCAATGTAAGGAAGCATATAGAAGCCCTCTCTGCCCTCTGTTTTCAGTCTAGGCAGTTATTTGTGCCTGACTAACCAAATGACTTGGCTGAAAGAATAGCATGAGATGGTTTTGCATATACACTGACTATGAAAAAAAAGTTGGCTTACATATGTTTGTTCAACATGGTAAAAAAAGAAGGGAGGAATCTAGTGAAAATTAGAGAATTCCTAGGGGATGGATGATATGTGCAGCAAACCACCAAGGCACACATTTTCCTATAACAAACCTGTACATGCTGCACATGTGCCTCTGAACTTAAAAGTTAAAGAAAAAAAAGAAAATTAGAGAGTAAGTCTTAAATATATTTGCTATCCTAATGACAATAGTCTGTATATACTCAAATCTTTGCTTGTTCTCTCTTCCTTCCAAATAATACATTAAAAACCATAGTCTTCTAGTTAGTAAAGTGTATTTGGGCTGAGTTTGCCTTCCCTCTACCTCTAAGCACCATGAAGATGGGGGCTGGGACTGTCTTATCTGTAGTCACATGGACAGGATCTGACAGTAGATAGAGATCAGCCTCTTTGGTTCCAGAGGACTTTATGTTGCAGATAGGCATGCTAAGGCATGAGGAAAGTCCAGTTGATGGGGCTGGGGATACCCAGGTTCAGGAGGACTAGGTACAGGCAGTAAGCTATGATGGATAGATGTCAGGGAAAATCAAGGTGTAGACCAGGAAATGGTCCCATTCCATCAGATCACAGCAGATCAATGCTGGGTAGCAAGAGCCAGGAAAGAACAGTCTCCTGGCCAGCCTGCATTGGGTGCTGCTTGGGGTCATTTTACATTTGTGTGGGAGGCCAAGGTAGGAGGATTACTTGAGCCTAGGAGTTTGAGACCAGTCAGGGAAACAAAGTGAGACCCAGTCTTAAAAAAAAAAAAAATAGCTGGTTGTGGTGATGCACTCCTGCAGTCCCAGCTACTCAGGAGGTTTAGGCTGGAGCATCACTTGAGCCTGGGAGGTAGAGGCTGCAATGAGCCATGATTGTGTCTCTGTACTCCAGCCTGTGTGACAGAGCAAAACCTTGTCTTAAACAAACCAAACGAAAACCAAAACCAAAACAAAACACAACAACAAAAAAAGAGAAAACAACATAAAACAGAATACACTTAGGGTTACTAACCAACAGCAGGTTTTCAATGCCCCCCACAAGCCTACTATACCTCCTCTTCCAGTCCTCCTTTCATTCCGCTGGGTGACTATTTCACAGCTTCTCCTGTCTCATTAGATTAATAACACCTCCTCCCCCTCACTCACACCCTCAGTGGATGGCCTCACATCCCAGGTCGCTGAGATGGAGAAGCAGTCAGAAGGGAAGGTCACCTCTACCAGCATCACTGCCTGTCTTTCTGCTACTGGGGATGGCCTTCTCCTTAATCCCTGCTGAGACATACACCTCTGTTGTGCATTATATCCCATCTCCCTGTTAGGCACTGAAGGATGCAGCTCCAAGAATTCTCCCTGCTCTTACCCACAGCATTAAATCTTCCCTTTTGACTGGTTCATTCCTATCAGCATACACACATATTACACCTCAAACTGTATCTGATTTTAAATATGGAAAAACAAACTAACAGAAAGAAAACTAGCAAAAAATTTGTCTCCACGTGCTGACTCCAATCCCTCTCCTTCTACTTTTCTTTTGCCCCTATGCCCAGTGAAGATTTTATCCATACTGTTCCAACAAAAAAGGTCTTGAGGTTACAGATAAACTTCACATTGCTAAAGCCCATGCTTACTTCTCAGCACTCCTCTTACTTGATGTATGAGTACCATTTGACACAGCTCATCACTACCTCCTTTTGAAACACTTCTTTCCTTTGGCTTCCAGAACACTACTCTGTTGATGCACCTTTTCCTCATAAACTCCTTTGCTGGAGTTTGCTGATGGTTCCTCACCATCTCTGTGGCTGCTATCTTTGCAGTGCTTTGGGATCTGATCTTGCACCAATTCTCTTCTCTATTTACACTCACTTCTTAGAAGTTCTCATCCAGATTCTTCCAAGCTTTAAGCACCATCAGTATATCAATGCATCACATTTATACCTTTAGCTTGAATCTTTAGTATAATGCCTTTAGTATACTTAAGAACCTTCAGTATACTGCCTACTTGATATTTCTATTTGGATGTCTAATATGCTTTTCAAGGTGATATTCACTATCACCTCCCACTCTCTTGACTGGTACTTCTGAGGTCCTCTCCATCCGAATAATTAGCAACTCCATTCTTCCAGATGTACTGGACAAAAATCTTAGTCTTCCTTGACAGTTTTATTGCTCTCATTTCCCACAGCCAATCCATATCCAATCCATAACTAAGACATCTGCAAATGCTGTCACATCCACAGCAGCTATCTTGGTCTGAGTAATCCTCACTTCTTGCTTGGATTATTACAATACCTCCTAATTGGCGTACCTGCATTTCTTTTTTTACAATCTAATCTAGTGCCTTTTTGTTTTAACTTGAAGGACTTCCTGTAACATTTCTTGCGGAGCAGGTCTATTGGTAATAAACTTCCCGAGCTTTTATCTATCAAGGACTGTCTTAATTTTGCCCTCATTTTTAAAAGACAGTTTTGCCAGATATAGAAGTCTTGGCTGGCGGTTCTTTTCCCTTCAGCACTTTGAATATATTGTACTGTGCCTTCTGGCCTCCAAGGTTTCTAATGAGAAACTGGTGAATAATCATACTGAGGATCCCTTGTATCTGATGAATTGCTTCCCTTTTGATGCTTTAATGTATTTCAGTGCAGGTCTCTTGTAGTTCATCCTACGTGTAGTTCATTGAACTTTTGAATTTGTAGATTCATGTATTTCATCCAACTTGGGAAAATTTTGGCCATTTTTTCTTCAAATATCTCTGCCCTTTTCTCTTTCTCTTCTCCTTCTGGAACTCCCATAATGTGTATGTTATTCTAGTTGATGGTATCCCCAGGTCCTTCAAACTCTGTTTACCTTTCCTTAATAGTTTTTCTTTCTGGTCTTCAAACTCAAAACTTTCAATTGTCCTATTTTCAAGTTCTGCTGATTGTTTTTGCTGCTCAAATCTGTTTTTGAACTGCTCTTGTGAATTTTTCATGTCCATTTTGTACTTTTCTGCTCCAGAATTTCTTTTTGGTTCCTTTTCATATTTCCTATCTCTAATAATATTCTTATTTTTTTCATACATCTCATTTTGTTCCTGTTTTTGTCCATGTGTTCCTTTAGTGCTTTAAGCATCTTTAAGATAGTTGTTTTATAGTCTTTGTCTAGTAATTCTGCCATCTGGCTTCCTCAGGGACATTTTCTGTTATTTTGTTCCTTTTAATGGGATATACTTTCCTCTTTTTTAATGTGTGTGCATTGTGACTTTTTCTTTGTTTAAAACTCTATTTGAATCATATAATTTGGTAACTCTGGAAATTTAATCCTCTCCCCTCCCCATGGTTTGTTGTTTTCTTTCCCTCCCTCCCTCCCTCCCTCCCTCTCCCACTTCCTTCCTTCCTTCCTTCCTATTCCCCCCTGCCCCCCAACCTTTCTTTTTTATTTGTACGGTTTCTCTTTGCCAAGGATCAGCCTGCAGTAGAAGCTTATGGTATTCAGGTCTTTTCTGAGTCTATGTTTTTCCCTGAGCATATGAGATGACTTTCTAAACTCCCCTGTATAATGCGGTTGCTTTTGAATATCTCATCTTTAAGTGCCTAGTTCCTAAAATGGGGTAGATGATTAAAAAAGGAGAAAAACGTCCCAGGTATTATATCTTTAAATCCCCCGGAAGCCACTTCTGCCACTGAGGGCTGCAACAATGCCTACCTCTGTATGCACCTCTGCAATCAGAAGCAGAAATCAGCAGCCAGAACACAGAAACTTAGTATTTGGAGGAGGGAGTTCTTATTTCTCACTCTGGATCCTGCAAACTGCTGTAGGAATGCAGGCTGCTGTCCCCACAGCTGCCTGCCATGGGGCTGGGGGATGAGGAATGAGTAGTCACTATAGCACTAATGGCTGAAATAAATGGAAATTAATTACAATTTACCAGCCAAGCCTTCCTCTGGAAGCTGCAAGCATTCAGATATACTTCAGAGTTCCAAAATATTAACTTCAGACAGTTTCTGCTAATACAATTTTTGTCCAAGTGGGGAGATGAATTCCTGGCACTGCCTACTCTGCCATCTTCCATTGGCTATACCTGTATTTTTAACATCATTGTCAAAGTAATCCTTGGAAGTGTGAGATCATTACTTCTCTTCTCAAAATCCTTCCTTGGTTTCTCATCTCACTTAAAGTTAAAGTCAAAGTATTTACCAACGGCTACAGACCCTGTATAATTTGGTGCCCTGCTTTCTAGCCACACTGGTCTTCTTATAATTTCTCAAATACTTCAAATACTTCCCACAAACCTTTGCAGTTACTCTCTCTGCCAGGAACACGCTTCTGTCAAATATCTGAACACCATTTCCCCTGACTACTTTTAGATTTCTTCTCACGTCACTTCTCAGTGAGGTTTTCCCTGACCTCTACCACTGCCACTCCTACTTTACTTCACTTTTCTCCATAGCACTTTATAGGATCTAACATGCTGTAGATTTGCTTTTTTTATTCATAGTTTGTCTCTGCAGGATAATGTGACCCCATGAAGGCAAGGATTTTTTTCTGTTGTGTTTGTTGCTATGTGTGTCTAATACACAGTGAGTATTCATTAATTATCTGTTGAACAAATAAACAAATGAGTAAAGAAGGAAGGGGAATGGGTTTTTACGGGGAATGGTTTTTTAAGGTAGAGGCCATTTAGGTTCAATATCCAATAATTTAACTTCATCAGAATGGACCATACACAGAATTCTATGTGGCTTGGATGACAAAGGACGAAGGCCATATTCCATACAAGGTATACAAAATTATTATGCTTCCTGATATAGTCTGATCTCTGTCCTGGGTTCCTTGGGCCTGCCTGGAAAGGTAAATTCTAGCAGTTACAATGAGACAGCATTCTTCAGGCATATACATCTCCACAACAATTCTGTACTAAGGCAGGCAGAGGATCATTCCTTTAATAGGTATTTATTAAGTGCCTGATATATATAAGGTATTGAGCTGTTTCTGGAAATTCAGAGATGATAAAGAAGTTACACTTCTGGTGCTTAATGCACCAGTTGTTTGTGCAGTATGAAATGTACTAGAGAGTATATTTATACAGATAGATAAGGGGGCACATTGGAGGGTACTTACTTCATTCAGCGTGTTGATGTAGTGGGAAGGCAGGGGTTCAAGAAAGGTTTCTGAGATGAACTGAGTGTTGAAAGAAGGGACAGAAAATGTATGGCAATGAAAGGCGGGGTGTCTGGGTTATGAGGAGGCATTCCAAGTAAGATAAACAATATATGCAAAAATCCAGAGCCACATTTAAAAAACTTCAAATAATCAAAACTACAGAGTAAGACATATGGATCGAAATGAAATTGGAAAAGTAAGCTGAAGTCAGATCACAATTTGTGAGGCACGCTAGGGCATGAAGTCATTTACTAAATGCTGTGAGGATCATGGAAGTGTGTTAAAAGAAGATAAATATGGCAAAAATAATAATGTTCATTTATTGAACACTTGTTATGACATTCAGACACTGTGTCAAACACATAATGTATATTCTCTTACTTAACCCTCACCAATGAGCCTATAAAGCAGGTATTTTTCCACGTTTTATGGCCAGGGAAGTAGACAGAGGAATGAAGTACATGGCTTGCAGATTCACATAGCAAAGTGGAAGAGGCAGGATTTCCACTGACTGACTCAGTGGTATGCTGAGAATGTATGCTTAACACCACTCCTGTCATCTGGCCACTCTAACAGCAGTGACCAGACAGAACTTAACAGAGCTCAGATATGACATACAGGTAGTCTCAGAGGCCATGGCAATTGAAGGCATTCTCAGGGAAGAAGCCTAATATGAACTCTGCCAGTGAGGCTTTTGGCATTCCTTAGATTCACTTATCAAAGGCAGGCCAGGGCCAGAAGCATCAGCATCAGCTTATTAGAAATGTAGACTCTCAGACCCCACCCCAGGCCTACTGAGTCAACCACTGCAGCAAGATCCCAGGAAATTCATGTGCACCTTCAAGCTTGGGAAGCCATGGTTTAGATACACATTGATATGTGCCAGAGACAAGTGATACCAGGGAGAGGGTATGGTAGCTCGATTGGATAACAAGGGTACCTGGTCTCTGTCCTTAACTGGAGTTGTGGGAGTGGAACGTATACTACGGGAGATGCTCAGAAAAGGAGAGCCCATTTTGTGCTGTCTTATATGTAAGAAATGTTATCTTTCCTAAAAGTGCTCCAAAAGAATCCTTTTTTGGTTCTTTTGATTCTTTTGATGCTGGTGCTTCTGGCCCTGGCCCACCTTTGATAAGTGAGTCTAAGGAATGCCAAAAGCCTCACTGGCAGAAATTCTTTCAGTGTCAAAACAGAACTGATCAATGTGAATTGTTTATCAGACATAGATTATAGAATTAAAGATAAAGTCAAGAGAAATGCTGCATTAGGCCTTAGCTATTTAATGGCAGATCATATCTGATCCCAAAATTTTTGAATTTGTACTTCAATTTGGAGCTTGTAATGATACAATTCATGCCTATTGCTACCCTGTAAACACAAATTTCCTTACTGATTTAATAGCCATGTCTGTGTGTAGACAGTGATAATTATAAATGGAGGTTTGTATCAAAGCTAGACACTACTGTTCCTCTTATCTACACCTCACTCTTTCTCTCTCTCCCCATCCCTCCCTACTCCTGTCTCCATTTCTCTCTCATAGGTGGCCTGTAACAAAGTCAGTATTTATGAGGCAAAGTGTGCAGTTTCATGACCTTTTTCCTTTTGTGATTGGTGTGGAGACAACATTGTGGCGCACATGCTTGAACCTGGTCCTGTTTCCCCAGAGGACCCCTTACCTTGTTTTTGTTGTTCAGAGCTGAGGCAGGAAGCCCCGTAGGAAACCCGATTAGGTGAAGCATCTTCAAGTCCGATTAGACCACAGGTAGTCATTAGAAGGATCAGGTGCCATCTGGGGACTTTATGTGTGACAAAGTCCTGAAACATGTTCAAACCCCAGTATGAGTAAGGGAAGCAGTGGAAGCGTGCTGGGTATGCAGAAGCATAAAATCATAGCATTTCATCGTGTGCTGCTTCTGCTGTTTGTCCTGTGTTATGCTGAGTCACCAAATCGTGTACGCTCACAGTCATTTCAGAATTACATCAATGAGGTAATAAGCAAGAGTGCCTAAATAAAACAAAAGGCCTAGATCTTTATTTTTAAATGATTACCAGGAGCTAGTACTGACTTAGAAACTTATCAGCATGAGAAAATGTCAAACAATTTCATTTTTAGCCTGCACAATAACAACTTTCTCCTGTTAACATAAATAAATGAGGGTTAAAAGTTGTCTGGGAGAGAAATGCTTGTGTACTGGTGAAGTACTTTTTCTGGAGGATAACACTAGGCGAGAAAGAAGATGCAAGGGAAACCTTCATGAGGAAGATTTCACAACTGCAGAGCACGCTAGGAACTGGTTTGTTTCTGGCTGTGGTCTCCTTAGGGTGAGCTCTGTCTGGTGATTAGCATCACCATGGATTAAATTAATTGGCTGTACTCAATCCCTTGCTGGACATACTGAGAATAAATCCAAAGACATTAGTTTCTTTGCACGAAATGAGGTTACATATCCAGTGACATTTATTTGAGCTATTTAAACAACTTAAACATCTTTTTCTTTTCTTAATAAGGGAAGTTTCAAGTTCTGGTAAGTACAAAACTATTTGAAATCTTTCTTTGGAAAATATTCTGTTTTGCTAGTTGTATTTTGTTTTCCATGTTATACTTAGATTATATATCTGTGTTCTGTCTTTAACTGTTAGGAAAAGCATAAATGTTATTAATAATTATCTTTTACCTAACTATGCCAGCAACCTTCACAATATGCTGATATTGAAGTAGAATGGAACTTCAGTATCAGGAAATCAAGTGATTCTAGTTTATTCAAATGAGTAATGTTTACTTTGTTTCTGACAATAAAAGCATTATATACTTCTTATAGATATCTAGGCAATACATTAAAGAAGACAGCTGCTTGTAATTCAACAATGCTGTGACTACCACAGTGAATAACTGGTGATTTTCCTTTTTGAATCTCCTCTCTCAACTCTACCCCATAGGCTTATGAAAATCTGAAATGAACTGATTTTTCTTGCAACATCAAGTCTCTGAATTGCTAAAAGAATGAACATTCTATACATTCTGTATTTCTCAATTTTCCATTTTTTCTACTTCATTATTTGTGACTTGTCTGAATTCACACTATGTGGTAGAAAATTAAACTTAAAATATAATTAGTGAAATGACGCATGTAACTCTGTCATGTTTTGTCAAGTGAATGGGAGAGTGAAGACACAGCCCTCTTGGTAGAGGCCAACTATTTAGTTCTGAGCAGCACAACTGTAAATGATTGTTTTAAGTGGGGTTTGATTGAAACTAATGATGCCACAGATAAGCCTAGCCACAGTTGAGCCTAAGGGTGTTAAAAAATCTGCTTAATATTAAAGAGCAACGAAAGTATGCATGATAGCTCCATTGTCTAACTTTAGGCAATAAAGAGGCTCTGCAGAAAAGAAGAGACGATATTGGTAGCAAGCTGTCATGTCATTAGAAGCAGATTTTAAGGCAAAAAGTTTCTGTAAACCAGCTTCCTTGCTACATATAGGGAAGTCACTGGTGAGGAAACTGGAGGGCCTCAAGATTCTACAGTTACCTCTTTCCACCTCTACCACTTCTTCAGCCTAAACTTCTGGGAGAATTCAACCATTTTATGCTGCTCAGTTTGTTCGTTCCCTAGGTAGCCCTTAAGTATATTACTGCCTTATTCCAAATTTAAAGGGCATAAGATAAACCTTATTATCGAAAATGTATGTAAAGATACATTGCTAAATTTCCATGCAAATTCTGATTCATTCTTAAAACTGATTAAGAATGGAGCACAGCTAACATAGGAGAACTCAAAAATGTTACGGAGGGCTGCTAGCTCTGTTTCACAGAAGTGGGCACTCTATTGTCAAGACTTAATGACCACGTTGCTAGTCTTGCTCAGGTGTACCAGGTAAATGGTGTACCACCTCTGCCTTCTTCCTGGAGGGCATCTCTACCACTTTTTGCCTCTGGCATCTCAACTTTACACAGGCTCTCCTCTGGAAATTGCCCTCTCTTCTCACTCCTACCCCCAATCTCTGAGGCTGTATTAGACATCCCTCCTTAATATTCTCTTGGTACCCCAACTCTTCCTCTTCTTCAGTTGAGCTATTGAGTTACTCTGTGAACTTCCCATGGACTCTGTAGGAAATGCACATTATTAAGACAGGGCAAAAGCTGATTCACTTCCTTCAGAAATACTTGGTTTTCACCCTCTTTCCAAATGATGACATTGTGCAATCAATGAACACAAATGTTTTTATTCAACGATAATACCTAATCTTTATCATGTTCTGGGTTTTACACACAAGGCCCTCCTTATCATAGGCTCTTAAGACTCACCTACAAGGATGCAGAATCTCAACACTCTACCTAAAAGTTCCCCCAGTGACTTCTAGGAGTTCCCAGAGATTCTCTCACACATATGAAGATCATGTGAGGTTGTATTTTTGTTTTGTTTTCACTACAGCATCCCCAACAAGGTGCCTGGCAACCACGTGTTGGATGCACCTTCTCTGCAAATGCTCTTCCACTGCTGGGGACCTGGCATCTTCCCAGGTTATGGTACCTTCAGCACCTGCCCTTCATGCACTGGGCTCAAAACCAATGCTCAGGGCTGGGTAGCAGTGGGATAGGGACAATGGCAGCTGCTTCTTTGCTCCTATTGTCTTTATCTTCTATGTTTTCCCTCCCGGCCCCAGCACAAAATCTTTCTCTTTAGCCAAAACCGACAAACAAAACTGCCCACAAAATTCTTAGCATATTGGCTCACATAGATGTGTTCCCAAAGTGGTCACCAGGTTAACAGCTCTCCAAATAGTGAGATTCAGGCATTTAGAAAGTGACATTAAGAGCCTCATGATCCACCTACACCAAGAAAAATATCATTTTCCAAAATTAAGTGAAAAATGTGTCTCAAATATTATTCATGTATAATATTTTCAAATAAACATATAAGTACACCAACCTAAAATATAATTGGAGACAAAGTTCTAAAGTCTTACTTATTTTTTATTTTATTTTTTTCTTGAAATGGAGTCTTGCTGTCATCCAGGCTGGGGTGCAGTGGTGCGATCTCGGCTCACTGCAACCTCTGCCTCCTGGGTTCAAGCAATTCTCCTGCCTCAGCCTCCTGAGTAGAGTAGCTGGGACTACAAGCACACGCCACCATGCCTGGCTGATTTTTGTATTTTTAGTAGAGATGAGATTTCACCATGTTGGCCAGGCTGGTCTTGAACTCCTAACCTCGGGTGATCTACCCGCCTTGGCCTCCCAAAGTGCTGGGATTGCACGTGTGAGCCACCACGCCTGGCCTAAAGTCTTATTTAAATACTGAAGGAACTCATCCTTCTTACAGTTGCTGAGGCCATGGCGATTAAGCAGCTTGCTCAAGGTCAGACCACAGTTGACCAGATGAGGATGAGAAGAGGTTGCAGTTTTGCTGACTCCATTGCGAAGCTGGATTCCCCAGCTCCTGATGCACATGTCTGCTACAGCTGCTATTTTTTTGGCTTAAGTATTATAATTACTTTAAACCTCTGAGGAAGAAGGAAGGGAAGACATCTAATTTCTAGGCTGATCTTCAAATGTTTTTTTTCTAAGTTACATTTAAATAAGATTTGCAAATCAGATTGGAGATATATGAAGAATCTTGGATAACAGCTTGCAAACATTTAAGTAGATAATTTGGGCCAGATTTATAGCTGATTTACAATGATAAACATGCCTTTTTCCATCTCTGTATTACCAATCACATTAATTTTGTTTGTTCAATTTGTCTTCAAGGCTGCAGGACTTTCTTACTGTGTCAAAAGACACTAATAATTAAAATGATTTCAAACAGTAGAAAACAGCCACAAATGAAAACAAGGCCAGAACCAGATAAATCCTTCCACATGCTGCTCATTTGTCAAACTCCAGTTTCACTGAGAAGTGGAAAAGGAAAACCTTAGTGCTTTGCTGAAAATTACTCTTCTTGAATTCTCTCCTGAAGGTTTAACTTTAGAACTACTAGTGGGACCAGTAACCAGACTGCACCAGTTTTAGCAGCCCATAGCAATGCTGTCATTCATTCAAAGAACATTTTTGCTTAGTGCAGTGTTTCCCAAAGTAAGATAAGTGGTGTGTGAGATGATTTGCCTGCATTTTCTCCAATATGCGGTGGAAACATCTGACAGTATCTTAAGATGGCTCTTACTTAAGGTTCTATATGATACATTCCTCCTAGAACTTAATGTCAAGTACATTTTCCTCCAGACAATTTGAACTTTAAAAACATTTCCTGTTTCTCCCATATTTCCTTATTGTCAGGATATGAAGGACTAAATTGATGAACTGCAAAACTCTCTTACTTTTCTCAGTGGATGGTTTCTGATTTGTGTCTCTGTTGTTTTTTAAATTGTGCAATAATACCTGCTAATTTTAAAGGTTCACAAAGTTTAGCAATGTATAAAAAACACAAATATTATCCAGAATTCTACAATCCAGAGATAACCACCATCAACACTGGGTTGTATATATTTCTGGACTTTACCCCAATTCATATAACTCAGTCATGTGCCACATAACACTACTTTGGTCAATGGTGGACTACCTATATGATGGTGGCCCCATAAGATTATAATACCATATTTTGACTATACCTTTTCTATGTTTAGATATGTTTAGATACACAAATTACCACTGTGTTACAATGCCCTACGGTATTCAAACAGTAACATGCTGTACAGATTTATAGCCTAGGAGGAATAGGTTATTCCATAAAGCCTGGGTGTGTAGTAGGCTATACCATCTGTTTGTGTAAGTACACTCTATGATGTTCACACAATGATGAAATCACCTAACACATTTCTCAGAACTTATCCTCCTTGTTAAGCAATGTGACTGGACGTATACATTTAAATCAGTGGCACAGAATGTTTTGCAAACTGATTTTTTTCACTTAGTAATATGTCATGATCATCTTTCTATGCCAAAAGATACATCTATAAGGTCATGTTTAATGGTTGCATAGCTTTCCATTGCATGGGTGTATATGTGATAATTTACCTAGGCCCTTATTCGTGTGTTTAGGTTGTTTTTTCAAATTATACATACCCTTATTTAACAGTTTATCTCTTTTATTATAAGTTCCTTAAAATTGTCTTTCAAAATTGATAGGTATAGTGAATGAATAAATGAATGAAAGAATAAACTTCTAGGAATATCCTGGATGTCTGCAGCTATATTTAGCATGCATTAGTATCACCATGTATTCGCTATGGTGCTGTGATTCTGGAGATAATTTTCTTTCTTCTCTAGGTCTCAGCCAAAATGAGTGATACCCCTTCTACTGGTTTTTCCATCATTCATCCTACGTCTTCTGAAGGTCAAGTTCCACCCCCTCGCCATTTGAGCCTCACTCATCCTGTTGTGGCCAAGCGAATCAGTTTCTACAAGAGCGGAGACCCCCAATTCGGCGGGGTCAGGGTGGTGGTCAACCCTCGCTCCTTTAAGTCCTTTGATGCTCTGCTGGATAACTTGTCCAGGAAGGTGCCCCTACCTTTTGGAGTGAGGAACATCAGCACCCCTCGGGGCAGGCACAGCATCACGCGCCTGGAGGAGCTGGAGGACGGCGAGTCCTACTTATGTTCCCACGGCAGGAAGGTGCAGCCTGTAGACCTGGACAAAGCCCGTCGGCGCCCGCGGCCCTGGCTCAGCAGCCGGGCCATTAGCGCGCACTCACCGCCCCACGCCGTAGCCGTCGCTGCTCCCGGCATGCCCCGCCCCCCACGGAGCCTGGTGGTCTTCAGGAATGGCGACCCGAAGACGAGGCGTGCGGTTCTTCTGAGCAGGAGGGTCACCCAGAGCTTCGAGGCATTTCTACAGCACCTGACAGAGGTCATGCAGCGCCCTGTGGTCAAGCTGTATGCTACGGACGGAAGGAGGGTGAGCGTTCTGGGGGCTCCTCGAGCCTGAGCTCATTTTGAGCACCCTACTAATTGGATTCGTGTGGGATGTGAATGGTGGCCCCCGGGAAGGAAATCTTCCTTCCTCCCTGCCTGTGTATGTGAGTGTGTGTGCTCCGATGCTGCCTTTGTTCCTTTGTCAGAATCTGACTGGAATCTCATCTTTCCCTCATGCTACCTACCCCTTTCTCTCTTCCCTGAGCCCTGAGTTACATAATGTTTTCACATGGAATCCAATCTTGATAATATTTTTTGGAAAGGAGTGGCAAAGAGTAGTATTTTCACAGAGGAAGCATTTTCCTGGGATCCCTGCTGGGACGTAACTGACTCCCCCACCCAACCTTGACATTTGGTATTTCTACCTATTTTGTATACACCATTGGTGCCTAAGAAAATGCTCAGTGATGATGTCTTTCAAGCCTAGGAGGTTGTTGATTTGATTCAAGCAAAGTTATAAAATTACCACTTAGTATAAAATGTGCTCATCTCAGGATAATGACTCTGGTCTCTTTTAGGTTCCCAGCCTCCAGGCAGTGATCTTGAGCTCTGGAGCTGTGGTGGCGGCAGGAAGGGAGCCATTTAAACCAGGAAATTATGACATCCAAAAATACTTGCTTCCTGCTAGATTACCAGGGATCTCTCAGCGTGTGTACCCCAAGGGAAATGCAAAGTCAGAAAGCAGAAAGAGTAAGTCACTTATTAATATATAGCCCATATTTTTAGCCCTGAGATTTTTTTTTGCCTCAACGACGGCAAAATCCATGCTTCAATGACCAGTTTCTTTCACCACAGAAACGAAAAGGAGAGGATTTAAAAACATTCTAAACTGAAATTGGCTATATTTATAGTTGGAAAGAGTCATAGAGATTATCTACTTTTTAGACTTTTCCAAATCAATGGTATGCCTATTTAAATTGATGATGTGTGCTTTTTTGCATAAAATACCTAGTTAAAAAAATAAAAATGCCAGCATTTCTTGCTTTAGAGTGGAGTCTGTGTAAGTCTCTTCTCTGGTAGTTGCAGAGTTTTCTCTAAATAGTACCATGCAGCATCCATAGCTGACCTCAGCAGGTTAGCAGAATGACTGTATTTTTTCAAATCTACGCTATGTGCTCTGCCTTCTGAAGTTATTCCTATAAAAATCACAGGTTCTTAGATCGACATTTTATTTATTAAACAAGAGGTTCATGCAACCAATTCATGCTGGTTAATGGTAATGTAGGTTGATAATTCTGTAGGATCTGCTGTGTAGCATTATCCTTTGGATAGGGGAGGAAGAGGGCCTCTTCAGGCCCAGGGATGTGGGATAAGCTGTAAATTGCCTATACAGCATGGCTAATCTCATCATTCATTGTGCTCAGTATTTCCAGGGAAGACAAGCTCTTTGCTAGAGTACTGATTGTTTTTTATACTTAAATTTAAGTTTTTATTCTCTTTAGACTTGGATAATATGTATTTTAAATAGTATTAATCTCTCTACTTATTGCTAATGTGGGTGAAACTAATCCATTGTTGTTTAATGATTTCATGGATATATTCAATAGATAATTATTAATGCTTCTATTTTGTAAGCATTAGGTTGCCACATATATGTTATAAATATGGTAGTGCTATTTCACGTTTGTCATTTTACTAAAATGATTTTATTATCTTATGTCTGATACAGGTTGCCGAGTATGGTTTTTGATGACTGCAGGGAATCTGAGGGCTTTGTTAAGTTTTCTTCAAAAATTTGAGACACTTTGATTTACAATTTAAGTAAAAGCATATCAAAAATAAGAAAAAATATTTCTAGGTTTATACTCTGCAACATTGAAGGGGCTTACCTGATGGCAAGTATGTGCAAATCTATATAGATTTGCTAACAGGATTTTTTTTTTTTCTTTTTGAGACGGGGTCTCGCTATGTTACCCAGGCTGTTATGATGGGCTCAAGTGATCACCCGCCTCAGCCTCCCAAAGTGCTGGGATTACAGATGTGAGCCATTGTGCCCAGCCCAGGCATTTTGACTGAATTTAAGAAGCAAGAGTGCCAAGGTTAATGCTGAAGATACATGTTAAAAAGATAACTGATATCTGGACTTATGTCTAGCTCTGTTCTCTCTTGTGCCCTATATTAAGTCAGCTGCAACGATTATACAAAGTGCATGCTAAATAATTAGTACTTGATTAATTCAGTCTTAATCATAAAATGTTTCTGCTTTCATAAAGCTATGGATACCTCTTTTGATATGTGTAGGTGGGAAGATGAATACCATCATAAATTGTTGGTTCCCTTGTTTGAATAGGTAAGCGGTATTTGGTTAGACTCCAGTTTCAGTACTGGTAAACAAAACAACGAAATGAAAACCCACAAAAAACTGTTATCTTTGGTAGAATTCTTAGACTTTTTACTTTATACATTTTAAAAATTAAAATTACCTTATTAAACTTGTTAAAATTCTCTGAACCTCCACATTGAAGTTGAGGTAGAATTAGAGATCTCTTCTAAAGAGTGGTTTGAAGAAATGTACCACTGTTGTAGTAGGTTTTCTCAAATAACTATTGGGAAAACACATAGGCTGAGTGTGGTGGCTCAAGCCTGTAATCCCAGCACTTTGGGAGGCCGAGGCGGGTGGATCATGAGGTCAGGAGATCGACGAGACCATCCTGGCCAACATGGTGAAAACCTGTCTCGATTAAAAATACAAAACAATTAGCTGGGCATGGTGGTGCGGGCCTGTAGTCCCAGCTATTCGGGACGCTGAAGCAGGAGAATCGCTTGAACCCTGGAGGTGGAGGTAGCAGTGAGCCCAGATCGCGCCACTGCATTCCAGCCTGGTGACAGAGCGAGACTCTGTCTCAAAAAAAAAAAAAAAAAAAAGAAAAAAAAGAAAAAAGAAAAAAAAAACAAAATACATAGAGCTCAGAAACATATCAGTAACATTTTACTATGAAATACAGAAAATATGCTACTTTTCATACTAATCATTTCCCCTTTTCTCTTTTTTTCTTTGCTGCCTCTTCCTTTGGATATTTCTAACTTCTCTGCCTTCCATATTATATTTTGATGTGGGCACCTTTTACTCTTAAAATCTTTAAAGTAAGCACACATATGTCTTCAAGCTCAAGGTCCCAGATTTATTCTGTTTCTTCTGAGAAAACACATAATAATGATTGCTACTTAGACTATTCTTTTGTTCCTGAAAATTACTTGGCCTTAGAAAAGAATGATTCTCAGAATTTACCAATATATCCTTCTGAAGATGATATTGAGAAATCAATTATTTTTAATCAAGATGGCACTATGACAGTTGAGATGAAAGTTCGATTCAGAATAAAAGAGGAAGAAACCATAAAATGGACAACTACTGTCAGTAAAACTGGTCCTTCTAATAATGATGAAAAGAGTGAGATGAGTTTTCCAGGAAGAACAGAAAGTCGATCATCTGGTTTAAAGCTTGCAGCATGTTCATTCTCTGCAGATGTGTCACCTATGGAGCAAAGCAGTAATCAAGAGGGCAGTTTGGCAGAGGAGATAAACATTCAAATGACAGATCAAGTGGCTGAAACTTGCAGTTCTGCTAGTTGGGAGAATGCTACTGTGGACACAGATATCATCCAGGGAACTCAAGACCAAGCAAAGCATCGTTTTTATAGGCCCCCTACACCTGGACTAAGAAGAGTGAGACAAAAGAAATCTGTGATTGGCAGTGTGACCTTAGTATCTGAAACTGAGGTTCAAGAGAAAATGATTGGACAGTTTTCCTATAGTGAAGAAAGGGAAAGTGGGGAAAACAAGTCTGAGTATCACATGTTTACACATTCTTGCAGTAAAATGTCATCAGTATCTAACAAACCAGTACTTGTTCAGATCAATAACAATGATCAAATGGAGGAGTCATCATTAGAAAGAAAAAAGGAAAACAGTCTGCTTAAGTCAAGTGCAATAAGTGCCGGTGTTATAGAAATTACAAGTCAGAAGATGTTAGAGATGTCACATAATAATGGTTTGCCATCAACTATATCAAATAACTCAATTGTGGAGGAAGATGTAGTTGATTGTGTGGTGTTGGACAACAAAACTGGTATCAAGAACTTCAAAACTTATGGTAACACCAGTGATAGGTTCAGTCCTATTTCAGCAGATGCAACCGATTTTTCAAGTAATAACTCTGGAAATGACAAAAATATTTCTGAGGCTCCAGCTTCAGAAGCATCCTCTACTGTCACTGCAAGAATTGACAGACTAATTAATGAATTTGCTCAGTGTGGTTTAACAAAACTTCCAAAAAATGAAAAGAAGATTTTGTCATCAGTTGCCAGCAAAAAGAAGAAAAAATCTCGACAGCAAGCAATAAATTCCAGGTATCAAGATGGACAGCTTGCAACCAAAGGAATTCTTAATAAGAATGAGAGAATAAACACAAAAGGTAGAATTACAAAGGAAATGATAGTGCAAGATTCAGATAGTCCCCTTAAAGGAGGGATACTTTGTGAGGAAGACCTCCAGAAAAGTGATACTGTAATTGAATCAAATACTTTTTGTTCCAAAAGTAATCTCAATTCCACGATTTCCAAGAATTTCCATAGAAATAAATTAAATACTACTCAAAATTCCAAGGTTCAAGGACTTTTAACCAAAAGAAAATCTAGATCACTAAATAAAATAAGCTTAGGAGTACCTAAAAAAAGAGAAATCGGTCAAAGAGATAAAGTGTTTCCTCACAATGAATCTAAATATTGCAAAAGTACTTTTGAAAATAAAAGTTTATTTCATGTATTTAACATCCTTGAGCAAAAACCCAAAGATTTTTATGCACCGCAATCTCAAGCAGAAGTGGCATCTGGGTATTTGAGAGGAATGGCAAAGAAGAGTTTAGTTTCAAAAGTTACTGATTCACACACAACTTTAAAAAGCCAGAAAAAACGTAAAGGGGATAAAGTGAAAGCAAGTGCTATTTTAAGTAAACAACATGCTACAACCAGGGCAAATTCTTTAGCTTCTTTGAAAAAACCTGATTTTCCTGAGGATATTGCTCATCATTCAATTCAAAATTATATACAGAGTTGGTTGCAGAACATAAATCCATATCCAACTTTAAAGCCTATAAAATCAGCTCCAGTATGTAGAAATGAAACGAGTGTGGTAAATTGTAGCAATAATAGTTTTTCAGGGAATGATCCCCATACAAATTCTGGAAAAATAAGTAATTTTGTTATGGAAAGTAATAAGCACATAACTAAAATTGCCGGTTTGACAGGAGATAATCTATGTAAAGAGGGAGATAAGTCTTTTATTGCCAATGACACTGGTGAAGAAGATCTCCATGAGACACAGGTTGGATCTCTGAATGATGCTTATTTGGTTCCCCTGCATGAACACTGTACTTTGTCACAGTCAGCTATTAATCATCATGATACTAAAAGTCATATAGCTGCTGAAAAATCAGGACCAGAGAAAAAACTTGTTTACCAGGAAATAAACCTAGCTAGAAAAAGGCAAAGTGTAGAGGCTGCCATTCAAGTAGATCCTATAGAAGAGGAAACTCCAAAAGACCTCTTACCAGTCCTGATGCTTCACCAATTGCAAGCTTCAGTTCCTGGTATTCACAAGACTCAGAATGGAGTTGTTCAAATGCCAGGTTCACTTGCAGGTGTTCCCTTTCATTCTGCAATATGTAATTCATCCACTAATCTCCTTCTAGCTTGGCTCTTGGTGCTAAACCTAAAGGGAAGTATGAATAGCTTCTGTCAAGTTGATGCTCACAAGGCTACCAACAAATCTTCAGAAACACTTGCATTGTTGGAGATTCTAAAGCACATAGCTATCACAGAGGAAGCTGATGACTTGAAAGCTGCTGTTGCCAATTTAGTGGAGTCAACTACAAGCCACTTTGGACTCAGTGAGAAAGAACAAGACATGGTTCCAATAGATCTTTCTGCAAATTGTTCCACAGTCAACATTCAGAGTGTTCCTAAGTGCAGTGAAAATGAAAGAACACAAGGAATCTCCTCTTTGGATGGAGGTTGCTCTGCCAGTGAGGCATGTGCCCCTGAAGTCTGTGTTTTGGAAGTGACTTGCTCTCCATGTGAGATGTGCACTGTAAATAAGGCTTATCCTCCAAAAGAGACATGTAACCCCAGTGACACTTTTTTTCCTAGTGATGGTTATGGTGTGGATCAGACTTCTATGAATAAGGCTTGTTTCCTAGGAGAGGTCTGTTCACTTACTGATACTGTGTTTTCTGATAAGGCTTGTGCTCAAAAGGAGAACCATACCTATGAGGGAGCTTGCCCAATTGATGAGACCTACGTTCCTGTCAATGTCTGCAATACCATTGACTTTTTAAACTCCAAAGAAAACACATATACTGATAACTTGGATTCAACTGAAGAGTTAGAAAGAGGTGATGACATTCAGAAAGATCTAAATATTTTGACAGACCCTGAATATAAAAATGGCTTTAATACATTGGTGTCGCATCAAAATGTCAGTAATTTAAGCTCCTGTGGCCTTTGCCTAAGTGAAAAAGAAGCAGAACTTGATAAGAAACATAGTTCTCTAGATGATTTTGAAAATTGTTCACTAAGGAAGTTTCAGGATGAAAATGCATATACTTCCTTTGATATGGAAGAACCAAGGATTTCTGAAGAACCAGGCTTAATAACCAACAGCATGACATCAAGTGAAAGAAACATTTCAGAATTGGAATCTTTTGAAGAATTAGAAAACCATGACACCGATATCTTTAATACAGTGGTAAATGGAGGAGAGCAAGCCACTGAAGAATTAATCCAAGAAGAGGTAGAGGCTAGTAAAACTTTAGAATTGATAGACATCTCTAGTAAGAATATTATGGAAGAAAAAAGAAAGAATGGTATAATTTATGAAATAATCAGTAAGAGGCTGGCAACACCACCATCTTTAGTTTTTTGCTATGATTCTAAGCAAAATAGTGAAAAGGAGACCAATGAAGGAGAAACTAAGATGGTAAAAATGATGGTGAAAAGTATGGAAACTGGAAGTTATTCAGAGTCCTCTCCTGATTTACAAAAATGCATCAAAAGTCCAGTGACTTCTGATTGGTCAGACTATCGGCCTGACAGTGACAGTGAGCAGCCATATAAAACATCCAGTGATGATCCCAATGACAGTGGCGAATTTACCCAAGAGAAAGAATATAACATAGGATTTGTTAAAAGGGCAATAGAAAAACTTTACGGTAAAGCAGATATTATCAAACCATCTTTTTTTCCTGGGTCTACCCGCAAATCTCAGGTTTGTCCTTATAATTCTGTGGAATTTCAGTGTTCCAGGAAAGCAAGTCTTTATGATTCTGAAGGGCAGTCATTTGGCTCTTCTGAACAGGTATCTAGTAGTTCACCTATGTTGCAGGAATTCCAGGAGGAAAGACAAGATAAGTGTGATGTTAGTGCTGTGAGGGACAATTATTATAGGGGTGACATTGTAGAACCTGGTACAAAACAAAATGATCATAGCAGAATCCTCACAGACATAGAGGAAGGATTACTGATTGACAAAGGCAAATGGCTTCTGAAAGAAAATCATTTGCTAAGGATGTCATCTGAAAATCCTGGCAATGCAGACACCACATCAGTGGACACCCTACTTGACAATAACAGCAGTGAGGTACCATATTCACATTTTGGTAATTTGGCCCCAGGCCCAACGATGGATGAACTCTCCTCTTCAGAACTCGAGGAACTGACTCAACCCCTTGAACTAAAATGCAATTACTTTAACATGCCTCATGGTAGTGACTCAGAACCTTTTCATGAGGACTTGCTGGATGTTCACAATGAAACCTGTGCCAAGGAAAGAATAGCAAATCACCATACAGAGGAGAAGGGTAGTCATCAGTCAGAAAGAGTATGCACATCTGCCACTCATTCCTTTATTTCTTCTGGTAACAAAGTCTACCCTGTCTCTGATGATGCTATTAAAAACCAACCGTTGGCTGGCAGTAATATGATTCATGGTACACTTCAGGAAGCTGACTCTTTGGATAAACTGTATGCTCTTTGTGGTCAACATTGCCCAATACTAACTGTTATTATCCAACCCATGAATGAGGAAGACCGAGGATTTGCATATCGCAAAGAATCTGATATTGAAAATTTCTTGGGTTTTTATTTATGGATGAAAATACACCCATATTTACTTCAGACAGACAAAAATGTGTTCAGGGAAGAGAACAATAAAGCAAGTATGAGACAAAATCTTATTGATAATGCCATTGGTGATATATTTGATCAGTTTTATTTCAGTAACACATTTGACTTGATGGGTAAAAGAAGAAAACAAAAAAGAATTAACTTCTTGGGGTTAGAGGAAGAAGGTAATTTAAAGAAATTTCAACCAGATTTGAAGGAAAGGTTTTGTATGAATTTCTTGCACACATCATTGTTAGTTGTGGGTAATGTGGATTCAAATACACAAGACCTCAGCGGTCAGACAAATGAAATCTTTAAAGCAGTCGATGAGAATAACAACTTATTAAATAACAGATTCCAGGGCTCAAGAACAAATCTCAACCAAGTAGTAAGAGAAAATATCAACTGTCATTACTTCTTTGAAATACTTGGTCAAGCTTGCCTCTTAGATATTTGCCAAGTTGAGACCTCCTTAAATATTAGCAACAGAAATATTTTAGAAGATCTTTGTATGTTTGAGGGTGAAAATCTTTTCATTTGGGAAGAGGAAGACATATTAAATTTAACTGATCTTGAAAGCAGTAGAGAACAAGAAGATTTATAATTTCAATATCGGCACACTCATTCTTTGTCAATTCATTTTTTCCCATAATGAGATGAAGCACATGTGACGAATACGGACTAGATAACCTCTAAGAATTTTCCACTTCTTCAAAATGAACTTACTCTAGAAAGCTTACCCTTGGATAACCAGTTTGACTTTCATAATGTCTCTGTTCTTTGTTTTTCCAGCAATTACAGACTCAGGTTCTCTTATTTTGGAAGTTTCTATCTGGTTTTGTTCTGAACTTACTTTTTTTTTTTTTTTTGGTATCTATGATTTTTTTTTGCTCAGGGCATCAAAATGTGCTAAGGACAAGAATTATATCCTTTTTAAAAAATGTTGTTAGCTTGGTGTAAAATGTATATTGACTATATTGGTGAATAAATTGAATAGACATAACCTCAAAGTACTTCACTTATTCTTTTTAACTACTGATTTGATAAAAAGTATGATTATAAGATATCCACAACAATCTCATAGTTTCTTGTGCCAAATATGTTGAGTCCAGTTCCTCAGAATATCCAGTGAAATTGCAAGCATTTCCATGGGACAGGATTTAGTGTTTTTCTAATAGACTAGACTATCAAGTATCAATTGGTTTGAATAATTGTGGTGTATTTCCCAGGAGTTAACCAGGAAAGCTTTTAAGAGTCCTTCCACTGCATGACTATATGATGATATAGAAACAAGTCTTAGAAAACTTGGAAATCTATGCCTCTTGTCTACAACTAACTCAAATTAGAATGATCAGTATTTTTGGAGCCACACATGGAGATGCTAAAATAACATAAATTCGGCATTGAGGAACAAAAGGTAATTAAATTAATTACATCAAGAATAATGTTGGTGTCAGCTCAGCATGAATCATAAATTCATAAAAATTATGAATTGCTACTTCATCAGCTGGAGACTACTTCTATGTAGAGTATGCTTTTAAAAAAAACATTAAGTGATGCTTTCTTTTAGTGAAAATATGGAAGTTATAATGTTATGTAAGTTTCTGTAGTAAGCAATGAGAAATTGTAGTGAATGAAAGGGCACAAAGTTTTGGAGAAAAAATAGAAAGGAGAAAATAATTTACATTAATTTTGTGCCTACTGTGTACCAGGGACTGTGGTACACCTGCAGGCTTTTTGTGTGTAATTCTTCCTCATAAAAGCACTGTGAATGTGGCTTTATTACTTCCCCTGCATTTTTTTTTTTAAGTAGAGAAGTTAGGAGCAAAAGGTAAAGGACTTTCATGACTGGTTTACAGTAGGGTATCATGCCAGGATTTGAACCCAGTTCTTTGTGCTTGAAAATCAATGCTCTTTTTGCTACTTTTTTTTTTTTTTTAAAGCTGATTCTCAGTATGTTTCCCAGGCTGTTTTTGAACTCCTGGGCTCAAATGATCCTCCATCCTCAGCTTCTCAAGTAGGTGGGATTACAGGCACATGCCACTGTGCTGGGCGTACTACATTTTTATCATTGTTTTCATGTGAGGAAGAAGGGATAAGATTTCTTTTTTTTTTTTTTGAGACAGAGTTTCGCTCTTGTTGCCCAGGCTGGAGTGCAATGGTGGGATCTCGGCTCACTGCAACCCCTGCCTCCTGGGTTCAGGTGATTCTCCTGCCTCAGCCTCCCAAGTAGCTGGGATTACAGGCATGCACCACCACACCTGGCTAATTTTTGTATTTTTAGTAGAGACGGGGTTTCTCCATGTTGGTTAGGCTGTTCTTGAACTTCTGACCTCAGGTGATCCTCCTGCCTCGGCCTCCCAAAGTGCTGGGATTACAGGTGTGAGCCACCGCGCCCAGCCAGGGATAAGATATTTAAAAAAAAATTACCACTCATTCTGTAGTGCAGGGAGACAAGGAAAGAATTTTTCTTTTTAATTTGGAAGGTGTGAAATATAGATATACCCAAGAAGATTGAGGAAATCATTTATAAAAACCACGAGGTTTCAAGAAATATGGCATGCAGTATGTAGTTTTTGGCAATACTATTACACTAAACAGTGTCCTTCAGGCATAATAATTGGGAGAAGCTGGAGTGACAACCATGAATTAGTAATGCATGGGACTGTGTAACATACTTCTTCTTTAAACATACTTCTTTAAAATGAACGTGTTCACATGCATTGAATTCTGAGATCTTGGGCCACATCTTATTCACAGAGCTAGCTTCGTACTTGGGACATGGTAAGTACCTAATAAATGTGTGTTAAATGGATAAGAAGTGCATTTGAAGGCATTTAATTTTTCTTTACCTCTTACTAATTTCAGATCCATACATGTAGAAGGATGTGCAAATATGCTGAAGGATAGAACTCAGTTTTTTGTATTTTTTTATATTTTATGAAAGCAGTATTTTACTTATCCTTAAAATGTCTGTAAAGATGATTTTTTCTTTTAAGCATTCAAAGCATGTTTTTAGTTTTACAAGATTTATATTTAAAAAATCTTGTCACACTGTGAAATTTAGAAGAGTAAGTGAAACTTTAGAGGAAATTTAAGGATATTATAGAGAGCTAGCTTTTGCTTTAGAGATGAAGTACCTGAAGGGCTGAGTATGGAAGTGTAGCCTCCCTTACTCAGGGGAAGATATGTAGAATTCAGTCTCTGGTCCCAAGGTGGAGTGGTGAAATTATTGTGTTTTGCCCACCAGATGGCAGCTGTGCTGTGCGCTGCCAAAAGTTCAGGCACTCTGAGAGGCTTGCATGGATAAAGGCAATGCTTTAAGCATTGGGGCAGTCTCTGAGCTTCCTGCTTCTGCTTCAAAGAAAGCTGAATGCCCAACTGTGCAGGCATCCCCCAAATATTAAACCCAGAAGAAGCAGCAGTGTTCAGAAATAAAATAAATATACTATTAGTATATTTAGTAGCAAGGAGCAGAAGTTCAAAAGTAGAGGCACTCAAAAATGCCAGCTGTCAAGAATCATCAGAGTTGATTCCAAGGAAAGCCCAATTTGGGGACGATGGGACCCAACAAAATTCCCTAATTCAAGCTGAAACTAAGTTAATGAGCTATTGGCTCAGTGGATAGGGGTAATTTTTACATGACACTTTCAAATATTATAATGTAACTTTTCAGTGGCACAAAACATGCCTCATTTTTCAGAGTGTAAACTGAGGTATTGAAACTACATTCCATATTTGTGGCACTCATTAAAGTTCTTATGAAGAGCTACCTTATAAGGTGGTTGTGAGAGGATCACTAGAGAAAATACTTGTAAAACTCTTAGCACAGAGTTTGGCACACAGTGTTAAACATGTTTTAGCTATTTTTCTTTAAAAAGCCATTAGTGTGAATACGTTTGATACACTTTTCAAAGTTGGTGTTCTTCTGACCAAGATGTATTTTAGCTTTATTGTGTGCCTATATATATATATATATGAAATGTAATATTTTCAACATTTAGTCATATAGCCCTTTACAAAAGTGAAGGTGACTAACAGTTTGAGCCCCTGCTCTGTGCCAAATATTGGGCTAAGTTCTTTATGTGTATTATCTTAGTCCTCACGAGAACCCTCTCGATGGGTAACAGTACCTTTAATGTAGCAGGAAGGGGACTAAAACTCACAGAGGCTAGTAAAGAAGCACTTTTACTTTAATATCTGTATTTGATTCTCATAAAAAGTCCTGAGTTTTGTGGTTTGATACTCTATGTACAGATCTACCCTGAAAACAAAATGACTTTCTATTCGCTGTTGATTGAGGTTAAGAAGGATTCCATAACTGCCCAGGGTTCTTTTAATCCAAAGTACTTACCATTTTTCCTACTATTCTACGCTCTTGTCCATTAAGGTATTAAAGGATAATTGTTTTTAAAAGCAAAATCATGAATTCCATATAGATATAACATGACCATGTGCCAAAGATTGTATTTAACTTACAAATTACATAGGGAATTATTAACATATACAATGGGCTGAAGGAAGAATTTAAAGTATCACTAAAAATAAGCAATAAGAAATGCTGAAATGAATTTGGGTCTGTCCAGGACAAAAATTACATTCCCTGGACACCACCAATTTATATTTCTATGGACAAGAATAGTTTGCATTATCTATGTTTTTACAATTTGCAGGATTATCAGATAATTTAAAGATAATGAAAAAACAGAGATAACCCCAAGAGGGCTTGATAAGGCACTTAGTAATTTCTTTTTTGTCCATTTCAAGGTATTTCACAGTTTTTTTCCTAAAAGGGTTTATCTTCCAGTAACTTAAGTGCTAAGTTATTAAGGGACTATTCCCAAGTCATGGCAAAGAATGTATGACCAAAAAGCTTTTGAAAATTAAGCAACAAAACAGCAAACCTTCAAACAGAGACAAGTACTATGTTTGATGGTTTAGAGAAGATACGTTCATCTTGTTCTAGACAAAAATTAGTAAACAATTCCCATCATGGACTTTAGATGTAATATACAATGGGTTGGGCGCAGTGGCTCACGCCTGTAATCCCAGCACTTTGGGAGGCCAAGGTGGGCGGATCACGAGGTCAAGAGATCGAGACCATCCTGGCGAACACGTTGAAACTCCATCTCTACTAAAAATACAAAAAAATTAGCCAGGTTTGGTGGTGGGCACCTGTAGTCCCAGCTACTCAGGAGGCTGAGGCAGGAGAATGGCGTGAACCCAGGAGGCGGAGCTTGCAGTGAGCCGAGATGGTGCCACTGCACTCCAGCCTGGGCAACAGAGCGAGACTCCATCTCAAAAAAAAAAAAAGATGTAATATACAGTGATTATTTTTTTATCAATGGGAATTCTTTCTAAAGGACATACACATGAGCCTTTTCTCTATGCATAGATATTTCATATATTAATGTTTACTTTTTGATTCATACACAGATTATAACAATCAGTAACAGCAAGAACAAAAAACAAAGGTCAATGGAGTAGAAATCATTTAGCTGCTTTTCGTCTTGAGAATAGTTCTTTTCTTCTGTAACACTAATGTTGATAAATGGCTGCAGTCTACAGACTACTACTTACGTAAGACTGCTTAAAGCTCAGGTGAATCAATACAACCAAGTAAATTAAGATAGGATGGTAGGTTCATGGGAAAACATGACTTGTACATCACAGGAATTCATTATATTGAGAGTGAAAGTGGTTAGTGAGAAATGGGTGATACAAAGCTAAAAACTATATTTATGTTCATATATATGAATATTCATATATATATTTATAAGTTTATTTAATGTAGTTGCTGCCTCAGCATCCATTTTTAGGACTGACATAATATTTGAAATTTAGTCCTACTTTGTCACCTTTGGCTTAGTTAAAAGCTTACTTTCCCGTGTAGTTGTTTGCCGTATGGCCTATTTGTTCCTCACTTCTTTGACCCAAAACCCAACACACCCCACAGCTATTGAACGTGATAAAATGTAATGGTCAACACCAGAGTCACATAAATAGGTTCACCCCTTCAGGAGGGAAGAGGGGAACTTATTTCTTTAAATTAGCCCATCTACAACCCCACAAGAAAGCCTAAGGGATAATGTCCACAGACCTTAATAAAGGCATACACAGTCCCAGAGATTTCCCCCTCCCTCTCTCCCAAAAGTTCTGTCTCACAACCTCCCTCCTTCCCTTTCTCCCTCTTCCTCTCCTCCCCACTGACCCCTTGCTGATTGAGCTCCCTGCTGCCTCTTTCTGTTGGCACCCCTAACCTTTCTGGGAACTGTGAATAATAAACACTTATGTTTTGCGCATTTCCATTTCACTTCATTGTGTCTCATTTGGCATAGATGCTCTTAACGTAGCCTTCTTTTTGGTCAGAGCTATCTTACAGAGTGGCTGTCTTGACAGGAATAATCTGGATACAGGTCAGGCAAGACCCACAAGGGTGTCTGCCTGAAAAAACAGTTTGTTGTGAGAGGGACACCTAGTCATGGGTCAGACACTTAGGCAATAGGCATCCTTCAGGATAAAGAGGCATCCCACGGAAGGCGCACTGTCAACATCCACAACAAAATCCTTTGAATTTCTGGCAAGGGTAAGGCTGGAGCTTATGGCCACTCTCAAGAAAAACCTCAAGACCAAATTAGAAAGAAACCATCATAAAAATCACAACACTTGGCTGGGCATGGTGGCTCATGCCTGTAATCCCAGCACTTTGGGAGGCCGAGGCAGGTGGGTCACCTGAGGTCAGGAGTTCGAGACCAGCCTGGCCAACATGGTGAAACCCTTTCTTTATTAAAAATATAAAAATTAGCTGGGCCTGGTCGTGGGTTCCTGTAATCCTAGCTACTCGGGAGGCTGAGGCAGGAGAGTCTCTTGAACCCGGTAGGTGGAGGTAGCAGTGAGCTGAGATTACTCCACTGTACCCCAGCCTGGGCAGCAACAGCAAAACTCCCTCTCAAAAAACAAAAACAAAAAACACACTTGCATACATATGTATCCCATTTATTCTCATGGATGTGGTATAGAGAATCCAGAAGAATAATTTCATGTCATTTAAATGACATTGGAGTTTGTTTTAGACATATATTTCAATATAGGTCTGTTAGTGGAAATTCTTAGTCAAAAAGCCATTATACGAAGAATAACTAGGACCAAGAAAAAGTTCTCTAGATTTGTTATTTTATGCCTTTGCTTACTTTCTCCCTGTTCACCTATTAGTTTGCACCAGTCTGCACAATGGGCTCTGTCCTGTCACCCTTCCAGGAGGCATGGTGTAGCATAGCATTATGGAGATTGTCTGGTGCTCTTCCTTCAGGAGGTTGATATTGAGGTTAGCCTTGTATGCCCTGTTCGGTATCCTGCTAGGAACTTGTGGACCTAATCTGGATCAACAGATAGAGTCTCATGAATTATCTGGTTGTCATGAAATGTCAAAGTATGTAGAGTGCTATGTAATAGCTCGATAGGACTGATTGAACTCCTGGGTGGTCCTGAGTGGGTTAGGAAAGGGGTCCACAGTGAGTGCCTAGCTGGACAAGTGTCTGCATACAGCTGACCACCTAGGCATTAAGAGCCAGAACCACACAGTAGACCTGCACTGGCAGGCTATCCAGCATAGAAGTTTTACTTTTTCAATGGTGAGCTCTTCCATTTGCATTTTTATTTCTTATCAAAGTTATACATTTATAACTAGTTTTAATCAGAAGTGCATAGCTCGAAATAAAAAATAGACCACTTTCTGACCCTGTACATGCCTAATTCCCACTCCAGAGGCATCTTTCTTGAAAATATTTAGCTGTTTTTCTGCTGTTTATTTCTGTATTTAGAGACATACTGCTTTTTTTTTCAATTTTAGATTTTGTCTATTGACATTTCACCTTCAGCCTCCCACTTCATATCTCTGCCAGTATAATTTTTTTAATTAAATTACAGGGCTTTCATTAATAACCATGTAAATATGTAAATATTTTCCTCAGCTGAGCCTTTTAGTATATCCTGACTACATTTTCTTTTTTGAACTATTTTTTGTTTTCCTTGGATTAAAAGTGGACTACCATTTATTACTGAACTCTTCCCCAGGGCTGACTCTGTCAGCATAAAAGTGCACATCTATTCTATTTTTTTCCCTTGGGGACATTATTTTTCTTGAAGGCATTCCTTGGGGAAGTCCCTTCCCAACTCCTCTACCCAGCTCCCTCCTCATCCGACGTGAACTGCTTCAATCCAGGTTAGCTGTGCAGTTGTCATCCTGAGCTATCCCTCGGCAACATCCTGGGAATCTCCTTTTCCTCTCTATATTGGATGTCTTGTTTATTGAAATTTTAGTTTAGGTCTCAGTTTAGGTGGAGAAAATTCTCTTATAGTTTATAATAAGGGGTGCATGGGAGTTTTTTTTTGATTCTTGAATGTATGAAAATATCTTTTGGCAGGTGGATTGCCTGAGCTTGTGAGTTCGAGACCAGCCTCGGCAACACAGTGAAACGCTGTCTCTACTAAAATACAAAAGATTAGCCAGGCATGGTGGTGTGCACCTGTAATCTCAGCTACTTGGAAGGCTGAGACAGGAGAATCACTTGAACCCAGGAGGTGGAGGTTGCAGTGAGCTGAGATTGCACCACTGCACTCCAGCCTGGGCGACAGAGTGAGACTCCATCTCAAAAAAAAAAAAAACACACCATTATTCTCACGTTTAATGGATAAAAATTATATGGCCTTATACATTAGAAGTAACTCAAACATTTTAAAAGCTTTAAAAATTTGTCTTTTATTTTCTAATCCCAACATGAAAAGTACTAAGCCATTCTCATTTCTGCTCCCATACATGTGACCCCTCTCCCCTTCCCAAAAGCTTTTAGGACCATCTGTTTATTCTGGTATTCCGAAATTTCACAATAATACACACTTGTATAGGGTTGGTTTGTGTGTTTTTGCTACACTAGGCATTCAGTACCCATATATCCTTTAGTTCTGGGAATTTGTTTTATATTATTTCTCTGATCTTTCCCCTCTGTTTTTTGTTCTTTCATTTTAAAATTTCTATTATGAATATTACCTGAGCTTGATGAACCTCTGGAATAATTCCTTAATTTTTAATTTTCTTCTCTCTCTCTCTGTCTCTCTCACCCTTTATTTGGGTATAATTTACAGTTGATAAAATCTCCCCAATTTTAAGTGTTATGATTTGATGGGTTTTGACAAATATATGTATTCACATAATCACCACTATAGTAAGATAATGGAACATTTCCATCACTCAAAAAAGGACTTTTTATTTCCCTTTATAGCCAGTCCCTTCTCCCCTTTGCCCAACCCTTGGAAACCGTGGATTCACTTTCTGTGGCTGTAGTGTTTTCTCTAGAATTTTATGCAAATGGAATCTTATGGTCTGGCATCTTTGATATCTGCTTCTTTTACTTAGCAAAATGATTTTGAGATTCATTATTGTTGCCTGAATCAGTAGTTTGTTTTTCATTGCTGAGTGGTATTTCATTGTATGTACATACCACACTTTGTTTATACATTTGCCAGCTAATAGACATTTATTTCTGGTTTTTGGTTATTATGGATATAAGTTATATAAACATTCATGTCCAGTCTTCTTGCAGGACATACTTTTTTATCTTTCCTAGGTAAATATCTAGGAGTGAGATTGCTAGCTTTTATGGTAATTGTATGTTAATGAGAAATTGTCAACTCCTTTCAAAAGTAGTTGTATCATTTTGTATCCCTACCAACAATATATGAGGATTCTAGTTGTTCTGTATTCTGGTTTGCACTTGCTATTATTAGACTTAAATTTTAGCTATACCAGTGTGTTTACTTTCTGCATTTAATTTGCATTTTTCTAATGACTATTGATGTTGGACATCTTTACATGTACTGATTTGCTATTCATATGTCTTTTGTGGTATAGTGTGTTTTCAAATTTATTTTCTGTTGGGCATTTGAAATCTAGAGCTGCAAGAGTTCTTTACATATTCTGGGTACAATATATTCACTTGATCTTAGCCAAAAGGCTGAGAAGCAACTATATATATAATACAATATACAATATATTCAGATGTATGTCTTGCACGCATTTTCTCCTAGTGTAATAGCTTGACTTTTCACTTTCTTAGTGGTGGGATTTTGAATGAACAAGTTTTAAATTTTGGTAAGCCCAGTTTGTTAATTTCCTTTGTATGGCTCATGCTTTTCAAGTCTTATCTAAGAAATCTCTGCCTGCCTATCTCAATGACAAGATTTTCTCCTGTGTTTTCTTTTAGGAGTTTCATCATTTTAGTTCTTACATTGGGTCTATTTGTCCCATTTTGAGCTTTTTTTTTTTTTTAAATATACTGTGGGAGGTAAGAGTTGAGATTCATTTTATTTTAAATGGATATCCAGTTATTCCAGCACTCTTTGTTCCAAAGACTATTCTTTCTTCATTGAATACTTTGATTTAGAAAGGATAGTCTTTTGTCAAAAGTTAATCAACCACGTGTGTAGGGGTGCATTTCTGCATTCTCTATTCTATTTCATTGATTTGTGCATACATTTGTATGCCAAAATATACCATCTTGATTACTGTAGCTTTATAGTAAGCCTTGAAACCAGATAATGTAAATTTTTCCAACTTTGTTCTCTTTCAAAATTGCTTTGGCCAATCTAGGTTCTTTCATTTTTCCTTTTTAAACTGCTAAACCAGCAGCTGGAGAGTAAAGCTTTGAATGCCTAGCTTGGAACCTCCCCCTGCTGTGTAAATTTTTATCTATGCCAGAAAAGTAGCCTTGGGCCTTATATTCCTGGGTGAAAAGAGAGACCATAGAAGATGGAGTCAGGTCAGCTGGTGCTTAGATTCAGCATGCAGAAGAGTCCTAGAAAGAACTACACACAATGACCCTGCCCATCTGTAAAGCAGTCCATCATTACCTTGGACACTCAAATTGGTATTTTGCTACTTTAGGTTTTTCTGGCATGAAAAGAGAAACAGTTATCTTCCATTAGTTCTGTATCTTATACTACTTAGAAGTTACTTATTTTGTGGCTACTTCTGATTTCACACAATCTTTTTCAAACAATGGTGGCTGAGATTGAACACTCTTATTGCCTTGCTTGGAGTTTGATTTCCATGGTTTAATCCCAAGTATTTGTGATTTATATTTGCCCACCAATATAAATCTCCTTTTTTTTTTGAGACAGAGTCTCGCCCTGTTGCCCAGGCTGGAGTGTAGTCACTGCCAGCTCCTCCTCCCGGGTTCACACCATTCTCCTGCCTCAGCCTCCTGAGTAGCTGGGACTACAGGCACCCGCCACCACGCCTGGCTAATTTTTTGTATTTTTTAGTAGAGACGGGGTTTCACTGTGTTAGCCAGGATGGTCTCCATCTCCTGACCTTGTGATCTGCCCTCCTCAGCCTCCTGAAGTGCTGGGATTACAGGCGTGAGCCACTGCGCCCGGCCATAATTCTCCTTATAGACACCATTGTAATCCAGTGGCTACATACCTATATCATGAAGGCTGATCCTTTCCTGTTTCTTTTTATTGTTATGTATATGAATTGCAATCACTCAGGCATGCAGACAGACACAGGCACTATTTCTCTAATTTTGTATATTAGGAGATTAATTTCCATTTATATAATAAATTTGTCCTCTGAAATTTCCAAGGTTGATAACAGTTTTTACGTGTAATTCCTAAGTAGCTTAATTAATTAGCTTCTCAACTTTTTTTTCTGTTATTGCCTCCTGCTAATGAGAGAAATCAAATACTAAGGAATAATGTTTTGCCAGATAGCACTGAGTTTAGAGGGCCCCAAACCATTGTATATTTAAGCTTTTTTGCCCTCCAAAAACCAGTTTTTGTCCTTTGGGATTAATATTGCTCTCATGAGAATGCGTGGTCTAATTGATGCAAAAGAGGTAATTTTGTAACAATTACAATGAAAATAACTTTCCTTTCTTGGGTAGCTGTTATGTAATAGGCACTGTTCTATGTGCTTAACACATGTTGTCTGATTTAGCTCTCCTAAAGGCCATGTGAGGAATGTATTATTTCTGTTTTCTGAATGAAGACGCTGAGAAAGTTTAACTTATCTAAAATCAAGTTTAGACTAGATCTCAAAATGATTATGTGTGACGTTGAAGATCTACTACCCTCCTCTCCTCACAAAGATACTATTCACATTCATAGAAAAGTCAAGCCATTTCTGACTAGAGATGCACAATTAGTTGTGGTACTAAATGTCAGTGTACTGATTTGCAGAAATGGTTCAGCCTTTTCTGTTTGGCATCACTTATAGATTATTAAAGATTTTTCTAGCCTGTGAATACTCTACTGGGAAGAACAGTTTACATATGATTATTAGGAACTCTAAATATAAAATGATAATTCTAGAGAGGACTTTTACAATCACAAGGGGAAAACATTTTTTTTTGTTTTGAAAGAATTTAGGCACAGAGTTCCTACATGCTGATACTCCTAGAGAACTTTTCATTGGTTAACTATATATATTTTTCTCTTTACATACTTAACCAATTTAAAAAAGGTAAAAGTTATATAGCATGTAGTAAAAAAATTAGATAGTGTAGGCAGGTATTAAATAAACAATGTCTTCCTTCTCCCATCTCCAACTTCTAAACTTTATTTATAAAGGTATCTTAAGGTGTTTTTTCTAAACTTTAAATGTGCACAGCAGCATGTGTACGTATATTTAGGAATATCTTTTTTATTTGTAAAACTGAGATAATAGTATCCAAATTGTACCACATTTTGCTTTATTCTTTTAAAATAGTTGTGTGTTGCACTGAGTCAAAATTTAACTCATTCTGTATTTAAAGATACATGATTGTATCTAAATATTTGCTACTTAGATAAGGAGACTTTTGAAGAATGTTCTTAGTACACATAGTTTGGCATCGTTCTGAGTATATTTGTATAGTAAATTACAGGAGTAAAATAGTTACATTAAAGAATATGTGCATTGTAAAATTTCATAGATATTCTCAAGCTGCCATTCAATAAAGGTATGTGAAACTTCACTATGTCAAACTGTGTTTGAGAAAGCCCATTTCTTCGGACTGTTATAACACTAGGTGTTTTAAAACTAAAGATTTTTGTCACTCTGATAGATGAAAAACAATGTTTTGATTTGCCTTTCTTTAGTTATAAGGGAGGTTGAGCATATTTTCTATTTCTTGATCACTTGTGTTCTCTTTTTTTTAATAAATTGCCTATTCATATTCCTGTCCATTTTTCTGTTGTGATATTGATGTTTTGTTTAGTTTTGTTTTATTGATTGTATGAATTATTTGCAAATAAAGGAAATTTGTCCTTTTTCATTTGTGTGGCAGTTTAAAACAATTTTACCATTTGGGTTATAACTTTTACAAGTTTTGTTTATTAATGTTGAAAAAATCAACTTATTGAGGTATAATTTATGTAAAGAGATGTACGCATTTTAAATGTACAATGTGATGAGTTTTAACAGTTGTGTTCACCTGTATAATTACCATCTCAATCAAGATACAGAACAATTCTATCCCAAATAGTTTCTTCATGTTCTCTGAAGATAATTCCACCATTCCTGGCCCTAGGAAAGAACTCATTTGTTTTTAGTTATACAAATAAGCTTGCCTTTTTCTAGCAGTTCTTCTGTGGAATCATAAAGTATATACTCCTCTGACTAGGGTTTTGATCATCATGAAGCTTAAGATTCATCCAAACTGTTACATCTATTAGTAGTTTGTGCCTTTTAATTGCTGAGTTGTATTCATTATGTAACACATTTTACCTGTAGAGTCACCTCTTGTTTGCTGGGGCTTCTGTAACAGATTACCACAAACTGAGTAACTTAAAACAACAGATTTATTCTCACAGTTCTGAAGGCTAGAAGTCTGAATGCTGTCTCTAAAGACTCTAGGGGAAGATCCTTCCTCACCTCTTCTCTGGCTTTTGGTGGTTGCCTGAAGTCCTTGGCATTCTTTGGCTTGCAGCAGGGTAGCTGGAATGCCTGTCTCCATCTTTGTGTAGCACTCTTCCTCTGTCTCTTATCTCTTCTCTTCTTATAAGGACACTAGTCACCCATAACAGTTTGCTTTCTAGCCCCCAATAATTCACATCCTTAAGTGCAAAATGCATTTACCACATCCCAATATTCCCAAAAGTTTTAACCATTCCACCATCAGCTTCAAATTCAAAATCTCATCTAAATATTATAATTTCACAAAGTCCCAAATCTCATTTTATATATTATCAAAATAAAATTTGGGTGAGACTCTGGGTATAATGCATCTCGGACCAAAATTCCTCTCCATTCACAGATGTGTGAAACTAGAAAACAAATTATTTGTTTCTAAAATGCAATGATGGGACAGGCATAGGATAAGTATTCCCATTCCAAAAGGAAGAAACTGAAAGGAAAAAAGGGGTCATGTGTTCCAAGCAAGTTAGAAACCTAGCAAATTTCATTAGATTTCAAGGCCTGAGAGTAATCCTCAGTGGCTTACTGCTTTGTTCTCTGGGCCCTACTTGGGTGGTAGCCTACCCACTCAGCCCCCAAGGGCAGTGGCTTTACCCTCTCTGGCCCTCAGAGTCATTTGTCCCATCTCTGTTTCTTTCATCTGATGAAATAATATTCTCCAGAAACCTTGTTGGTCTTCTGTGGATGCCAAAGGGGTCCGTACCATTAGACACAAGGACACAAGGGTTCTCCACAGATCTTTCCTGGGTAACTCCATCTCTATTTATGGCTTCTGCTGAGATGGCTGATTGGATCAGTGAATCATATGTTTAATGCTGTTAGCAAGAGGTTGTTCAGGCACACCCTTGGCCTATTTCCAGAGCCTATCTAGAAAGCTTTAGGTATTTGTTACAGCAGCACCCCACTTCTTATTACCAAATCTTTTTCAGTTTCCTGGGACTGCTGTAAGAAAAGTACCACAAATTGGTGCCTTCAAACAACAGAATTTATTCATTCATAGTTCTGTTGGCTAGAAATCTGAAATCAGAGTCAGCAGAATTGGTTCCTTTGAGTGCTCTGAGGGACATCCTGTTCTGTGTGTCCCTCCTAGCTTCTGGTGATTTCCAGCAGTCCTTGGTGTTCCATGATTTGTAGATGTATCATGCTAATCTCTGCCTCCATCTTCACATGACATTTTCCCTGGGTGTCTCTTTTCTAAGTTGTATTGGGTTAAGAGCCTACACTATTCCAGCATGACTTAATATTAATTTATATCATAATTACATCTGCAATGACCCTATGTTTAATTAGGGTCACATTTATAGGTACCAGAGGTTAGGATTTCAACATATCTTTTTTGAAGACAGAATTTAACCCATGACGAACCTGTTGATGGACATTTGGGTTACTCCAGTTTCTGGCTATTGTGAGTAAAACTACAATGAAAATTCATGTACAAGTTTTTGTATGTTTTTATTTCTTTGGGTAGATTACCACAATGGAATTTCAGGGATATGTGGTAAGTTTGTTGAACTTTACAAGAAACTGCCTAACTGTTTCCAAAGTATTATGCCATTTCACATTTCCTCTGGTTATGCATGAGAGTTCTAGTTGTTCTATATCCTTATCTTGGTATTTTCACTGTTTTTAATTTTAGTTATTATATGTAGTGCTCTATCTCATTGTGGTTTTAGCTTATTTACATTTCTCTAATGAGGAATGATCCTGAGTATCATTTCATTTTCTCCTGTGTTCTGTTAATATGGTGAATTACATTGATTGGCTGCTTAATGTTAAACAACTTGCATTTCTGGAATAAACTTGAAGATTATAGTTGATGTGGTTTTCTAATATTTTGTTGAGAATATTTTCATTGATGTTTTTGGGGGTTATTGCTCTGCAGTTTTCTTATAATGTGTTTTTTGATTTGGGTACCAGAGTAATATTCTTCTCATACAATGAGTTGGGAACTATTCCAAATGGTTTATATAGGATTGATACTATTTTTTAGAATGGTTTGACAGAAAATTCACCATCGAAGCCATCTGGGCCTGAAGTTCTTTGTGAAAAGTATTTACAGTATAAATTTATTATTTTTTTAGAGGATATAGGACTATTCAAATTTTCTATTTGTTTTGTGTCTGCTCTGGTAAATTGAGTCTTTCCCCAATCTGTTTGCTCATTAAATGACTAAATTGTTTATATAAAGAAAAAAGGAGCTGTTTGTCCACCACCTGCATTCTTTTTTTCTCCAGTTCATTTACTCACCCCTTCAACTCACTCTTCTTCAAATTGAGGCCTAGTGGTATATGTATATTACAAAGATTTAGAATTTTGTCTATTCACATTTTTTCTCCCATAGCATTTCTGAGAAAACTGGGTTAGATGCTGGACAAACTCCTGAAATCTTCTTACTTGCTTTTTGACTTCTACTTTAAAAGATTATGGCATAAAGTTTTCTACTTTCTTTCTGCTGATGTTTCTTTTTCTTTTTTTGGCTTCTTGTTGTTCTCTTCCTCCTCCCTACTCTCTCCTTCTCCTCCCCCTCCCCTTCTTTTCTGTCTCCTTCTAATTTTTCTTATTCGTTATGTTAGTTTTTCTGTGATCTGACCTCGCCTCACTAAAATATTACATTAAGAATATTCTGATGTTTTTCTCTTTTGGTGTGTTGGCCTATTACCTCATATAGATTACAAGCTAATGGAAGACAATGACATCATCTTATGTTTTTCATCTATTCCTCCCTAGACAGTGGTCAACTAGTAATGACCCAATGACTTGTTGGCTTTCTGTCGATTGAAATGTAAGTTATAAACTGAAAGATGAATCTTCATTCATGATCTTTAGATTCTACTCCAGTTTTTATGGTACTCCGTTGCAGGGTTAAGGTTTGAATCATTTAATGATTTAGGGAGGTGCAAAAACCTATAGTAAACGGACATCATATTTCATTATTTTCATTTTTATTTCCATTCTCTCACTTTTCAGCCTTTCCATCCTAGTTGTTGGAAAATGCAATTTCTTTCTTGATTGATTTGTTCCGTGCATTTTTAGCAAGTATTGATTCTCCCCTGAACTCTTTTGCTGCATTTCTAAGACAGAAGTATGGTATTTCAATTTATTCAAACAAGAACTAACATACCAGTTATCCTACAGAGCATAGCTAGAATTTTTCTAGCTCTGTAGTTTGTAATTGCAATTTAACATTTTCTGTCACTGTTAAAGACAGACCATCCTTGACTAGTTTTTTAAAATTATGTTTTTATTTACTGATTGTCTACCAAGATGATTTGGTAGCCTAACATGGCTTTCCACTATGCGTAGGGCAAACAAAATATAGTTTTATATTTTTAAGTAGATTTTTTACAAACAGGCCAGGTGCAGTGGCTCATGCCTGTAATCGTAGCACTTTGGGGGGCCAAGATGGGTGGATCATTTGAGGTCAGGAGTTTGAGACCAGCCTGACCAACATGGTGAAACCTCATCTCTACGAAAATGCAAAAATTAGCTGGGTGTGGTGGCGGGTGCCTGTAATCTCAGCTATTGAGAGGCTGAGACAGGAGAATCACTTGAACCCAGGAGACAGAGGTTGCCATGAGCCAAGATCATACCACTGCACTCCAGCTTGGGTGACACCAGCGAGACTCCCTCTCAAAAAAATAAAAATAAAAAATACAAATACAAACATACATTAATTTAATATGTATTTATTGTACCATATAAATTTAAATCTAGCCTTTGGTTATTTATTTTAATGATAAAAGTGGCAAATACATTTTAGTTCAAAGTTGGAAGAGAGGAAAACAGTCTAATGAGTAGAATGCCATTTAAGTCAGTAGTTCTTAATTTTATTGCCTTATATTCTTACTTATTTTATGTAATCTTGAGTGTGTTCCCTAATTTCTCATGACTTCACTTTTGTTTTATTCCTTTTTTTTTTTTTTTTTGAGATAGGTTCTTGCTCTGTTGCCCAGGCTAGAGTGTACTGTGGCAAGATCACAGCTTGCTGTGACCTCAAATTCTTGGGCTCAAGCTATTCTTCCACCTCAGCCTTCCAAGTGGGTAGGACTACAGGCATGCGCCACCACATCTGGCTTTCATTTTTCTTATAGATCAGCTTTCTGATTGACATGGTTTGGCTCTGTGTCCTTACCCAAATCTCATCTTGAATTGCAATTCCCAGGTGTTGAGGGAGGATCAGGTGGGAGGTGGTTGGATCATGGGGATGGTTTCCCCCATGCTATTCTCATGATAGTGAGTTCTCATGAGAGCTGATGGTTTTAAAAGTGTTTGGCAGTTCCCCCTTCGCGTGCACTCTCTCTCTCTCCTGCCTTGTGAAGAAGGTACTTGCTTCTCCTTTGCCTTCTGCCATGATAGTTAAGTTTCCTGAGGCCTTCTCAGCCATGTGGAACTGTGAGTCAATTAAACCTCTTTTATTTATGAATTACCTAGTCGCAGGTAGTAGCTTTATAGCAATGTGAAAATGCAATAATACACTGATGTTTACCCCAAAGAAACCTGACAAAATTAAATCGAAATCCTAGGACGTTATATCATACCACTATTAATGTACTATAATGTTTAGTCAGTTTCAGTTATGTTCACAATGAGCCATATGTTTTCTAGCATTGTTTTCATTTGTTTCTAGGTGATACAAAATATACTTCTGTTTGTAGGATTTAATTACTTTATTAATTGGGGATACTTAAAATAATAAATGAATACATTATAGCAGATAACTTCTCAAATTCTACTCACCCAATTCCAGTTTAAATTCTTAATTATTATATAAATTTTTATTTTGGAAAATAAATATCTAAACTCAAAAAATATCCTAAAAGGCATTAATTCTCAATGCACATGTTACATGCCAGAGCTGAGAATATTGGAGATTTTTTGTCAAAATACTGGAAGCTTCAAAAAATTTGTTTAGTGACTCTTTTGGAGTCCAGGTATGACCAACAGTAATATAGTAATGATACCACTCTAGCCACCTCACTAAAGATCTTTTTGGAAATATTCTCACTGTCACATTGTAGAAAATAGTAATTTTATTGAGTATTTTAAATTCCAAATATAAATCTTCTGTTATGGCACTTTTTCAGAGGAGATGAAGAATAAGTTTTGTCTATCCTGAACTCTCCTAGTTTTATGATGACCTGCTGTTCTGAGTCTTCCATTTCTATCAGTTGCCATAATGCTGTATGTTATTTTTTCTTTTATAGGTAGTAACTGGAAAGTTTTTATAATCACCAGTGACTTGCCAGATGCAGGGACCAGCTCACAGATTTATATTATTCTGTATGGACAACATAGAAGTTCAGCCCCCATATATCTTTATGGAACAGATGGGGCTCGATTTCAGGTTGGCCATGAAGACATATTTACTGTAAGTAATAAAACTGAGTATAAACTGTTAATGTAAGTGATACAGCTAGTAGGTACTTTGGAATGAACATAGTCTATCCCTTTAGTAACACCATGTGCCCTGTAGAAGATCATTCAAAAATAATTTATGGAAGTTTTTGCTCAAGCAGATTTAACACAAGTAAATCTGCAATATGGGAAGAGACAGTAGCTAGAGAGAAATACTAGATGGTAAACACTTATTTTTATGTGGACAGACATCAGGAGCAAGGGCTTATGCCTTTCTGGCTCTCCAGATAAGGCTCAAAGTCAAGCTCAAAAAGGGAAAAATAAAATTGTCAAACAAGGAAGGCAAAAAAGTTGTCATCAAGTTGTTAATTACTGGTTTTTATTAGTTATTAGTTATCAAGTTATTAGACCATGGCTAGACACATGGAGATCAGGATCGAGAGGGAAACAGAGGTAGCAAAGATGAAGCAGGGAGACCAGTGCCATGTTGTTAAACTGAAGTCAGATACATTAGCAAACAAAGGCAAGACTTGAAGTGGGTCAAGCACCTGGCACTTATAGATGCTTAGTAATGTCTGTTGAATAAATTAATGGATGCACAGAAGGATTGGTTTGAACCAGGTGGAGACAGAGTAAAATCACCATGAAGAAAGAGTCTCCTTAAGTATTGCAAGTCTTCATAGGACAGCCATCTCCATGTGATCCTGGGTGTTTGGTTTACTACAACCACAGGAGAGGCTGAACCATTTGGAAACATTGTTCCCATTAGATTAGTTTGATCTAACTTTTCCATCCTATACGAGTCAATATTTAAAGACACTCTTGTGTTTATAGTCACTAAAAGGAAAAGATTTTGTCATTATTTTCTGTGAGTAAGAAATAAAAATAGTCTGAGCTGTTGTTGTTTTACTATTTTAGTGTTTCATGTTTTCTTTTAAATTGAATTATATATTCACATAGTTTATAGGGCTAAATAATTTTCAATTCTATAATAAGAAAGGAACACCCTTAACCCCTCATTTTTATAGTTTGATGCTTCTTTTTTCTTAATGCTGCTACTAAATATCAGCTCTTTCTGTTGTCACTCTTGCCTGAGTTCTGGGATGGCTACATTATTCTCGTTGTAGAGGCGATGGCTTTATTAAATGCAGTAATTTCATGCCAATTTTGATCACAGTTTCGTTTGTTCTAATGAATTGTTTTCTTGTAAGGGTTCTTAGGCAGACTGTTTTACATCTTCCTTTCCTTTTTCCCTGTATTTTCTTTGTATAGACCTTTTCTTTTTTATTATGGTAAAATACATAAAAGTTACCATTAAAAAATTTTAAATTGTACAATTTAGTGGCATATAGTACATTCACAGTGTTATTCAACAATCGCTATCTACTTTCATAACATTTTATTCACTCCAAAAGAAAACTTTGTTATGCAGTTGCTCCCTGTTGCCTTTCTACCAACCCCTAGCAACCTCTGTCTTGTCTTCCCTTCCCTTCCCTTTCCCTTCCCCTCCCCGCTCTACCTCCCTCCTCCCTCCTCCCCTCCCTTCCCCTCCCCTTCCTTTCCCTTCCCTCCCCTTCCCTTTCCTTTCCTATTTGGATGTTTTAAATTTTTTCTTATTGCTGAATTGCTGTAGCTAGAACTTTCAGTACAGTGTTGAATAGAAGTAGCAAAAATTATTATCCTTGTCTTGTTCCTGATTTGGGGGAAAAGCTCTTCATCTTTTGCCATTGAGTAGGACGTTATCTGTGGGTTTTTCTCACGATAAGTGCCCTTTATCATGTCAGGAAGTTCTTTTCAATTTCTAGTTTGTTGAATTTTTTTTTTTAATCATGAAAGGGCATTTGATTTTGTCAAATGTGCATGTGTGTGTGTGTGTCAGGGGGGCAGTTTGGCATCAGTTGAGATGATTGTGTTTTTTCCCTCTATTTTATTTACATGGTATATTAGATTGATATTTGTATGTAGAACCAATTTCCATTCCTGGGATAAATCCTAGTTTATTATAACATATAATCTTTTTAATATGCTTCTGGATTCATTAGCTAGTTTTGTTGAAGATGTTTGCATCTTTATAAGGCACAGTGGTTTATAGTTTTCTTGTTATGTCTTTGGGTTTGTTATCAGCATAATGCTGACCTTGCAGAATGAGTTAAAAAGTATTTCCACCTCTTTTTTGGAAGTGTTTGGAATTAATTCTTCTTTAAATATTTGATGGAATTCACCAATGAAGCCTTCTGTCCTAGGTTTTTTTTTTCTTGGGAGGTTTTTGATTACTGATTCAATCTCTTTACCCTTTATAGGTCTATTCATAATTTTTATTTCTTCGAGTCAGTTTTGGTGGTCTGTGTGTTTCTATAGATTTGTCCATTTCATGTAGGTTATCTAATTTGTTGGCATACTATTGCTCATAGCATTCTTTTATAATCCTTTTTATTTCTGTAAAGTCAATAGTAATGTCTCTACTTTTATTTTTGATTTTAGCACTTCTCTTTGCTAACATCTAGATAGGCTAAAGTCTATCAGTTTTATTGATGTTTTTAATAACCAAATATTAATTTATTTTGTTGTTTTTATATTCTCCCTTTTGTTTATCAGTGTATCTCTTTCTTCTACTAGCTTAGGATTTAGTTTGCCTTTCTTTTTCTAGTTCCTTAAGATGTAAAGTTAGGTTATTTATTTGAGATTTTTCTTCTTTTTTAATGTAGGTGTATATAGCTATAAATTTCCCTCAGAGCTCTGCTTTTTCCATCTTTTTGTGTTATATTTTTGTTTTCACTTATCTCAAAGTATTTTTTAATTTTCCTGCAGTTTGTTCTTTGACCTATTTGTTGCTTACGAGTATGTTCTTTAATTTACACTTTTTTTTTTTTTCTGAGATGGAGTCTAGCTCTCTCGCCCAGGCTGGAGTGCAGTGGCATGATCTCAGCTCACTGCAACCTCTGCCTCCCAAGTTCAAGCAATTCTCCTGCCTTAGCTTCCCAAGTAGCTGGGATTACAGGTGCCTGCCACCACACCCAGCTAATTTTTGTATTTTTAGTAGAGACAGGGTTTCACTGTGTTGGCCAGGCTGGTCTTGAACTCCTGACCTCATGATCCACCTGCCTTGGAATTTACACATATTTTGAACTTTTCAGTTTGCCTTATAATACTGATTTCTGGATTCATTCCATTGTGTTTCGACAAGATACTCTGTATGATTTGTCTTTTTAAATTTTCAAGACTTGTTTTGTTGCATTACATATGTTCTATCCTGGAGAATGTTCCATGTGTACTTGGAAAGACTGTTTTCTGTTGTTGGGTGGAGTGTTCTATAGATGTTAGGTCTAGGTGGTGTGTAATGTTCAAGGCCTCTATTTTCTTATTCTTTTCTCTACTTGTTCTACCCATCATTCAAGTTGGGTATTGAAGTTTCCAACTATTATCATAGAGTGTCTGTTTCTCTATTCAGTTCTGTTAAATTTTGCTTATTATATTTTAGTACTCTCTTGTTAGGTGTGCACATGTTTATAATTCTTATGTCTTCTTAATGAATTAACCCCTTTATCAACATTTCATGTCCTAATCTGAGCTGTTTTTAAGTGGATTTTGTGAAATTACATTGAAAGTTGTTCCCTTGGCTCTTCATAGATAACAGTTGGAGACATTGGAGCACTCTTTAAGATTCGTATTGGTCATACCAACTCTGGACCCTCCCCTTCCTGGCACTGCAAGGAGGTAAGGATATATCAACACTTTCCCATTCTTTGCAAAATCCTCTGCATATTCCTCTCAGGAGTCAACTCATCATGCCTATAATGAGTTGATAGAGTCCTGTACCTTTTTAGCCAGTGCTTTCTTCAAGGCAGAAGTGTCATATGCCCTTAATAATTAATTAATTCTTAATTGATTGAGGGAGGCACCTTAACCAAGCAATTCTTTCACCTCTTTGCAAAGAAAAAAACGCCTGGGACTCTGGATAAACTCATATAGCTTCTTGATATAGTAGCACTGCTGATAAAAAGATGACTAGCTGTATGTTATTTGCTTCAGAAATGTTGTAAAGATAGACCACTGTGTTGATGAAATAATAGTCTACTAGAATTGAATGCCAGCTTTGAAATTTAGTCTATTCATGCTAAGCAGGAAAATGCCCCTTGAGTATTTTTAAGATTAAAAAAAGGCTTAAATTTTCTACATTGTTCAGCATGAAACATCCTACTTATTAGCATGATTGTCAGTAAATGCAGATCTCCAACACTGGAAATCATAGAGCTTGTCATCCAATTTTATATATGGTGTATTTACATCTTCTGTCATTTCAAAATAAATGCTCTTTAACTAAACAAGTTCTCAAAATGTGCAGAAAATCTAGTCATATTCCTGATATTTTCGGCAAACTTACTCTTCTTGAGTTTTAACATGTGGAAGAATTAAAGAAAAATTCATAGAAGATGAGTAATTCCTTAAAAACATTAAAAAATTCCATTAGCAGAAATATATAGTTGTTAATACCATCTTCTTTATGTTAAAGTTACAAACGATTCTGAAAGCAGAATGAAAAAATAAAACTTACCTTATGAAAATACAGAATGTTGAGGTTATATTTTAAAATTCAAAATTACTACCTGGCTTCTATGTGAAATACTTTTATGCTATATAGAGCTTTTGAAGTATGATATTCAAATTGATTCTTAAGTGATCATATACGACAATATCTTTTTTTCTTCCCTCTCAGTAAGGTAAACTAACATATGAAAATTATCATTAATCCTCCTGCCATTTCATTTGATAGCCAATAAGCAAGATTACATTCATTATGAACTTGGGATGCTGAGACAAAAAATTTTGTATTACGGAGGAATGATATAAAAATCAGGCTGAAAATTTCTATTGTCTTTCTCTCTATGGCAAGTATTCTCTCACTGCAAGGGAACTTTGCCTAAGGTTTACTTTGGCTCTTGTTGAGTACCTGTGAAGAAGAAACACATTCTTGATTCAAAGTTTCCTTCTGAATGTACAAAAGCCCTTATCCAGTTTATCCATTTTGCCAAATTAGATAATGGTTTGAAAATTTTCTGTTCAATTCTTATAATACAGTTTAGAAGTTTGAAATTTGAAATTTTAATTAATCAACTTGTATGGGGATTTGAACAGAATCACTGATTCCATGATAGCAACAATAATACATTTCCATAAAATAACCACATTGCTTTAGAAACTTAATCTTGGTTTTTTTCAAGTTTAGTTAGGGAAGATTACAAAATAAAAAGTTCAAAATGTTAGGTTATTTTCTGCTTCTCAAATGATCAGCTTTGGGCCTTAATTAAAATAATCAAATCAGACAGTCTTGGCAGTAATAACCTTGCAAACAATAGTTTTTCTCACGGGTTCTCAGGAAGCCTTTCTAAAAGTGACATTACATTGTATCAGAATCACACTTAACATGCATTTATAAATGTGAATTCCTGAACCTGTCTGAGTCTCACAGACATTAGTAGGATCAGGTACTGAAAATCTGCCTTTTTTTCCTTTTTGAGACAGGGTCTCCGTCTATTGCCTAGGCTGGAGACCAGTGGCACGATCATGGCTCACTGCAGCCTTGACTTCCCAGGCTCAAGTGATCCTCCCACCTCAGCCTCCCAAGTAGCTGGGACTATAGGCATGCACCACCACACCTGGGTAATTTTTTATTTTTTGTAGAGACGGGGTCTTGCCATGTTGCCCTGGTTGGTCTCAAACTCCTGGGCTCAAGCAATCTGCCCACCTTGGGCCCACAAAGTGCTGGGATTACAGGTGTGAGCCACTGTGCCTGGGTGAAAATCTGCCTTTTTAACGGGGTGATTTTAAAATCATTGAAATTGAAAATCTCTGATTTAAGGCATTCTCAAAAGAGTAAGATTAATTTAATAGTTAAAATAACACCTCACTGAAGCTTTATTTCTAAAAATATTTTAATGAAAAAGTTATCTTTCTGTAAACATTTCATTACACTACAAATGAAACATCTGAATCCATTACAGAACACATCTGAATTCTTAAAAATCAGAAAACATACTGAAGTTTTAAAGTAATTTTGAATATTTAGGTAGGCTAACAATCCTTACATTACCCTTGCACACTGGCATGTTTATTCACTATTTTGTGACATCAATTACTGGAACTCCAGGAGATACTGTAAAAGAATAATAGTACTCTATTCAGAAAAGGCTAGATTTTAGTATCAGAAAATATAATTTTTACTTTTTGATGATTTTCCTATTTTTCAGTTCCTACCAGAAATTATTAACATTCTTGTTTAACTCCAGGATAAATGGATCAGGTATAATAGGTGACCATATAAATAATCAGTGCTTGAATTTTGTTCGTTGCTAAGGATCCAAGGGGGGAACCATATCAGTTTGAATCTGTAGTGTATGAAATCTGACCTTATGCTAATATTTATAAAATCACTTTAAACCAAAAGTTAATTTCTAAGAAGTTGAAACAGGGAAATAATATATTTCTAAAAATGTAAACATCTCTTTCTAAACAGGAAAATATTAATGACATAAGATTTGGGAAGAAATTGCCATGTTTGACATAAACATTTCAAAATATAAACACTAGAAATAGAAAATTTATCTGGGTGCAGTGGCGCGTGTCTGTAGTCCCAGCTACTCAGGAGGCTGAGGTGGGAGGATCACTTCAGCCTAGGAGTTGGCAACCAGCCTGGGCAACATAGCAAGACTTTGTCTCAAAAAAATAAATAAATAAATAGAAATAGGAAGATTTTTAGATAGAGGAAAGAAATGCCATTGTACCTGAGATGGCAGTAAAAGAAGAAATTAGCACTGTCAAATTATCAAGTTTCTCATATTAAAAATAATTCTCTGAGCTAAGTGGCAGTCTTGAACAAAAACTTATTTGACACTTTGATAAAGCATTCCTACATTTTTAAAAGTAATATTATTGTTATTATAGATACAGTTGCATAATATGAATTCTGGAAAACAGTTTTATGTACCTGTTCAACGATGGTTGGCACGAGATCAAGAGGATGGGGAAATCTGTCGAGAATTTCCTCTTTTAAGTAAAGGACAACCCGTCCTTCCAGGTAGGAAAGATTCAACTCCAGGTAGCATGGATAAAACTTGTTTGCCTAAATGCTGAAGGACAGGGAACCAATAAACACATGTTGAGTAAATGAATGATTAAGGACTGCCAGTTTCTTATCACTTACCTCTCCGATGTGGCAGCTGCATCTAAATGCTTTTTAGTTGTTTCACATGCCAGCATTCAGTAGTATGTTCTTGTCAACAGCCCTATAGGAAGGTCGGCTGAAATGCTTCTTAATCAAAACAAGGAAATTAATTCTTAGGCGGTCATAAGAAAATTGAATGTCAAATGACGTTCCTCCAGGGCTAAGAAATGCAAGTCAGTGTATACTTTTCCCACTGGGCTCTGCCTCATTTTTGAAAATTTATCTATTTGATTAGGAAATAAAACACAACTGCTCAATGACTTTCTAAATGTCTGGCCGAAAGCAGAGATGTGTTCAAGCCTTGTGTAAATTTATGGCTGATAATAGGCTCTTGTTCTACTCAGGATTAGGTAGTCACTGCTCCCCAGCACAAGAATTCGGGGTGACTATCCATAAGAACCATTTGCTCTTGGGTCTGCTGGCCTCTGCCTTGGGGGAGAACGGGATAAGGGCATATGAGATTATTAAATAGACAATTGGCAAAAAATGGATTTTTCTCCAATCCAGACTATGTTCTGTTAAAAATGTGATGTTTTAATTTTCTAAATAAATAAATAAATGAGTAATATTAAGTCTTATCCGACATTAGGCTTAGGTCTATACCAACCTGTGTAGTTTTTTGAGGGAACGTAGACTGGTAAACATTTGCACAGATTGATGATTCCTTTGTGGTTTTAAATAAGGTGTGATAACTTTTCTTAAGTTTCTGCAGTTAAAATATTTTTGAAAAGACATGAATAGCCCTAGTTACTGAAAAGTGAAGCAGGAGCATTGTTCTCACCATTCATAACTACTTTTTTCACCATTTAGAAGCATTGTTATCACTATTCTTCGTCATCAGCCCACACATTTCACCTGAAAAGATGTTCGCCAGGTGCCCTATTCCTACCCATTGTTAGTAACAATGCGGAGGTGACTTTCTGCTGCTACTTCCCTCCATTTTAACTGTTAAAGTTCTGCTCAAAGAAGGCACACTCTACAAATATGTTCTGATTTTACTTGTCTTCTGTGTCGGGCTTGACCCTTATGGTTTATTAATAAACATTTTTCTTTTCAGTTTCAGGACATGGCTTGGTATTCTAACCATACCCTATCATATGTATCTATAAATTTGATAAGCCTTTAGTTATCTAGGTCAGTGGTAGATACAGCAAATGATGATTTACCCTTGCCATATTTTTATCTAATATTCTAGCTAAGATTGATGCTGTGTCTGAAATGATATCATTACAAATAAGTTAACACTCTTCACTAGAGGTGGACACATAAGTTCTAGGTGGTACAAATAACGAAAGCTGTATTAATGTCTTTTTTGCTATATTTTATTCCTTTAAGATTATAAAAAGTAATGGTAGTTATTCATCATTTAAGACAACAGTAACTCTAAAAGTGTTTGCCCAGTTTACCAGTATACCATCATGTGTACGTGAAAAAAAATTTGTTGTAATTATGGAATTATTTTCCTGTGAAGGATAAAGGTTCCTAACAAAACACCAAAAGTGGGCGCACAGGCTGTGTGAGCTGCTTTTAAACAAATTTTATTTTTAATTGTGATAATTAACACAAACATTAACCTTACTACGTTAAACATTTTTAAGTGTACCGTTCACTTGTGTTAAGTGTATTCACATTGTTATGCAACAGATCTTTAGAACTTCTGCATCTTACAAAGCTGAAACTCTATATCCATTAAATACTAATTCCCCCCAATCCCCATCCTGCTGCACTTCTCTCAGCCCTTGGGAACCACATTTCTACTTTCTGTTTCTATGATTTTAACTACTTTAGATACATCATATGAATGTAAGCATACAGTTTTTGTCCTTTTGTGACTGGTTTATTTTACCTAATGTAATGTCTATGGTATAGCATGTTAGCAGAATTTTTGTTCTTTTTAAGACTGCATATTACTCTATCATATGTATATACCACAATTTCTTTATCCATTCATCTGACAGTGGACTTTAGGCTTGCTTCCACCTTCTACCTATTGTGAATAATGTTGTAATGACCATGGGTGTGCAAATTTAAATATCTCTTTGAGATTCTACTTTGAACTCTTTTGGGTGTGTATCTAGAAATGGGGTTGCTGAATTATATGGTAATTCCATTTTAAATTTTTTGAGGAACCTCCTTACCTTTTTCCATAGTAGTCGGACAATTTTACATCCCACAAGGGTTCCAATTTCTCTGCATTCTCCCTAACACTTGTTTTTTTTTTCTATTGATATTGGCCATCCTAATGGGTGTGAGGTAGTTTTTCATTGTGGTTTTCATTTGCATTTCTGTAATAATTAGTGATGTTGAATTTTTGTAGGCTTGTAGGCCATTTGTATATATCCTTTGATGAATTGTCTATTCAAGCTCTTTGCCTGTTTTTAAATTGGATTGTCTCTTTTTCATGTGTTATTGTTTAGTTGAAGGAGTTCCTTATTTTTTCTGGATATTAGCCTTTTATCAGATATATGATTGGGAAATATTTTTTGCAACTCCATAAGTTGCTTGTTTACACTAATGATTGTTGCCTTTGCTGTGCAGAAGTTTTTAAGTTTGATGTAGCCCCATTTGTTTATGTTTGTTTTTGTTGCATGTGATTTTGATGTCATATTCAAGAAATAACTGCCAAATTTGATATCCTGAAGGTTTTCTCTTAAGATTTCATCTAGGAGTTTTATGTATTTAGATTTTTATGGTTAGGTCTTTAATCCATTTTTAGTCAATATCTATATTGATGTAAGATAAAGATTCAACTTTATTTATTTATTTTTTTGCATGTGGATATCCAGTTTAGTCAACGCCATTTATTGATGAGACTGTCTTCCTCCTTGTGTGGTCTTGGCACCCATGTCAAAATCATTTCACTGTATAATCGAGGGCTTTTTTCTGAGTTCTCTATTCTATTCTATTAGTCTGTCTATCTTTATCCCAGTACCACACTGCCTTTATTACTGTTGCTTTGTCATATGTATTCAAATCAAGAAGTGTGAGGCTTATAACTTTGATCATTTCAAGATTGTTTTGACTATTCAGGGATCTCTTGGCAATCTACATGAATTTTTGGATTTTTTCCTATTTCTGTAAAAATTGCTGTTGAGATTTTGATAGGGACTGCATTTAATCTTTAGATTGCTTTGGGTAAGGTAGACATTTTAACAATATTAAGTCTTCTAACCTGCAAACTTGGGGTGTCTTTCCATTTATTTGTTTCTTTAATTTATTTTAACAACGTTTTGTAGTTTTCACTGTACATATCTTTCGCTGCCTTGGTTTAGTATTAAGTATAGTATTTTATTGTTTTTGGTGCTATTGTAAATGCAATTGTTTTCTTAATTTCTTTTTGTATTACTCTTTTTTAGTATATAGTAATGCAGCTGCTTTTTGAGTGTTGATTTTGTTGTTTTGATAATTTTTTTTGTGTGGAGCCTTTTAGAGTTTTCTACATATATAACCTGCAAACAGTGATAATCTTGCTTCTTCTCTTCCAGGTTGGATATCTTTTATTTGTTTTTCTTGTTTTAATTGCAATACCTAGAACTTTTAGTCATATGTTGAATAGAAATGATGAGAGTGGGCATCCTTGTCTTTTTCATGATCTTAGACGAAAAGTTTTTTTTCTTTCATCAATAAGTATTGTGTTAGCTGTGAGCTTTCTATATATTGCCATTATTATGTTGAGATAGTTTCCTTCTTTTCCTAGTTTGTTGAGAGCTTTTATCAAGGAAGGATGTTGGATTATAAGAATGCTTTTTCTGCATTGATGAAGTTTTTTGTTTTTTGTCTTACATTCTGTTAATGTGGCATGTTACACTGATCGATTTTCATATGTGGAACCATCCTTGTATATCTAGGTATAAATGCAACTTGGTCATGCTCTGTGTGCTGGGGGTAGGAGGGGGAGCTTCAGCATGTAAAATGCCATGAATTTTCCTACTGACTTTGATGAGGTTCTTTTTGTCTTTGGGCTTGCCTGGGTGCAGGAACCTCTTAGGCGGTTTCTGGGGTTCTCACAAAGGCAAATGTTCCAAGCATTGTTGTTATGATGGTGTCTCTGTGGGCAAATGCATTTTGCTGATGCCCTATGGGTACTTTTTAATGAAACAACTATTTTGTATTTCAGTTTACCCAGTAGAACCCTGGGTAAATATGTCAATTAAGAAAATTTCAGTTCATTTTTGTTATATATTTGTCTTTTAAGTTCTTACATGGAAAATAAAAGAAGAATACCTCTGATTAGAATAGCACAAAGGTGATAGACCACTGTTACTCTGATCCCCCTCCGCTTGTTTTCTCTCTCCAACTTTAGCATAGTTATTTGGTTTTTAAAAAAGGAAAAATGAAATTTTGGTTAGAAAAATAATACGGAAGCCTGAGTGTGGTGGTTTACACTTGTAATCCCAGCACTTTGGGAGGCTAAGTCAGGTGGATCTCTTGAGTTCAAGACCAGCCTGGGCAACATGGTAAAACCCCATCTCTATTAAAAAGTATAAAATTATATATTATGAATATGTAATATAATATAATGTTATAATATATAATTATATTATTATATATACATAATGATATATAATATATACATAATGATATATAAATGATATATATGATATATAAATGATATATATGAGATATATATATAAATATATATATATATATATATATATATATATATATATATATGAGAAAATTAGCTGGGCATGGTAGCACATGCCTGTAGTCCCAGCTAGTCAGGAGCCTGAGGAGGGAGGATTGCTTGAGCCTGGGAGGTTGAGGATGCAGTGAGCCATGATTGTTCCACTGCATTCCAGCCTGAGTGACAGAACCAGACCCTGTATTAAAAAAAAAAAGAAATCTTTAGATTCTTTAGAAAAGGATTGTCAAGTTTACAATCCCAGAAAGTAAATAAAACTTCCCTCAACAGTTCCTACTTATAAACCTTCTGCATGAGCTGAGGAGGGAATGGAATATGAAAGAATATCAACTGATGTGAAAATCCAGAGGATGGAGCTGGTGTGGGAGGGCAGTGCAGAACTGTGTTTGAATTCACAGAATTCTTGAATTAGAATCTTTTTCTCTTCTTCTGGTACTTCATGCCCATGAATATTAGGTATTTTATTATTATCCTACAGGTCCCTGAGGTTCTTTTTTTAAAAAAAGTATTTTTCTGTGTTGTTAGATTGGATGATTTCTATTTATCTGCCTTCAAGCTCATTTGTGCTTTCCTCTGTTCTCTCCAGTCTGCTCTTGAGCCTCTTCAGTGAGTTTTAAAATTTGTTTATGATGCTTTTTTTCAGTTCTAAAATTTCTATTTAGTTCTTCTTTAAATTTTCTATTTCTTTGTGGGGATTTTCTACTTCTCCATTGGTTTTAAGAGTGTTCATGCTTGTTTGTAGTAACATTTGTATCCCGACTGCTTTAAAATCTTTGCCAGATAATCAGTACCCGTGTCATCTCAGTGGTGATGTCTCCATTCTCTTTTCCCATGTGAGCTGATATTTTTCTTGTTCTTAATATTCTGAGTATTCTTATTATATTCTGGGCATTTTACATATTATTATATGAGACACTAGTTCTTATTTAAATCCTAAGGAGAATGTTGATATTTTTGTTTTAGTATATAGTTGACTACTGGTTAATTTCAGGTTATAAATCCTAACCTGTCTTCTGTGGGCTGTGGTTCCAATGTCAGTTCAGTTGTTAAAGCCGCTACAGTTCTTGGATCTTTCTTTTGGTCCTTTGCTTAGAAAACTGAGGCTTTAGTTATCCTGTTGTGCTGTGCACTTCTGCAGTCTTCCTGTTTGGAAGGAAGACCCTATTGAAGCCCAGTTCCACCAAACAGAAGAGAAAGTTCTCTCCTTCAGAATTTTGGCTCCAATGTGCTCTTCTTCCCATGCACAGGGATGTAAGAAAATAGAGAAATGCAAGTAAAAAAATGGTAGCATGTCTGCATCTTCTCATCTTTATATTTGAGGAGTTCCCTTTCCAGCCTCCTGAACCAGAACTAGAGGGCTTCTACCGAGCCCCCATATCTGAGGTCCCAGTACCTATTTCCAGGTCTCTGGTGCATTGAATCCAGGCTGGGGGACTGTGGAGGAGGAAAAATGGTAAACTCACAGATGCTTGGTGTTACTTTAAATGTTGGTCTTCTTCCCCATTCCTCCTGCTGCTGTTCACGTTTTGATCTTCATATAACTGTTCTATGCATTCTGTCAAAGTTTTATAGCTGCATTCAGTAGGAGAGACTGGATGGTGTGGGTTACTCTATATTACCTGGAACTAGAACTCTTGATTGGATTTCTGTACAGTAGTCCCCGCTTATCCATGGTTTTTCTCTCCTTGGTCTCAGTTCTTCAAAGTCACTTGCTGTCCAAAAATATTAAATGTAAAATTCCAAAAACAGACAATTCACAAATTTTAAGTTATGTCCCATTCTGAGTGTAATGAAATCTTCTGCTATCCTGCTCCATCCTGCCCTGATGTGAATCACCCCTTTCTCTAGTGAATCCATGCTGTGTATGCTCTCTGCCTGTGCATCACTTAGTAGCCATCTTGGTTATTGTCTCGACTGTCACAGCATCGTAGTGCTTGTGTTCAAGCAACCCTTATTTTACTGAATAATGGCCTCAAAGTGCAAGAACAGTGATGCTGGCAATTTGGATATTTCAAAGAGAAGCCGTAAAGTACTTCCTTTAAGTGAAAAGGTGAAAGTTATTGAATTGATATGAAAAGAAAAAAAAGTATGTCAAATTTGCTAAGATTTGTGGTAAGAACAAGTTTTCTGCCTGTGAAATTGTGACCAGCATATTGTTATAATTAATCAGTTTTATTGTTGTTAATCTCTTATGGTGCCTAATTCGTAAACTAAACTTTATTATAGGTATGTATAAATAGGGAAAAACATAGTATATATAGAATTTTTTACTATCTGTGGTTTCTGGCATCCACTGGGGATCTTGGAACTTTTCTACCATGGATAAGGGGAGATTTCTGTATGTAATTTTCTGTTATATGAGTACTGCTTGGCACTGAAAGTTTTTTTTCTTATGTTGTCAGTGACAATATATGAAGTGAATGTGGCAACAGGTGAGCTATGGAATGCTGGAACAGTAGCAAACGTCTACATTTCTATCCATGGGGAAAAGGGAGATACAGGATCCAGACAACTATTTAGATCGAAGAGCTCCTTCAATTTTTTAAGAGGACAAGTAAGCAAAATGCCCTTTGATTTTAAAAAGATTAATCATGGTAAAAACACAAAAAATAAGATTTGCTGTTGTAACTATTTTAAGAGTGTTTTAATTTCACAGTTTAGTAATGTTAAGTATATTCACATTGCTGTGCAACAGATCATCAGAACTTTTTCATCTTCCAAAATTGGTAATCTAATAATTAGCACCTCCCCATTTCTCCTTCCCTTCAGTCCCTAGTAACCACCATTCTACTTTCTATTTCTGTGTATTTACTTCAGATACCTCATGTAAGGGAAATAATATAGTAATTGTCTTTTGTGACTGGCTTATTTCACTTAGCATAATGTCCTCAAGATTCATCCATGTTATAGCATGTGACAGTATTTCCTTTCTTTTTAAGGCTGAATAATACTCCATTGTGTGTAAACAAACAAACTACATTTTGTTTATCATTTCATCGATTAATGGACATTTGGGTTGCCTCCACCTCTTGGCTATTGTGAATAATGCTACTGTGTACATAGGGGTGCAGATATCTCTTTGAGCTCATCTTTTCAAATTGTTTTTGATACATATTTAGAAGTGGGATTGAGGGATCATATGGTAGTTTGTTTTTAATTTTTTGAAACTACTGTGCTGTTTTGCATAGCTGTTGTACCATTTTACAATCCCACCAGCAGTGCACAAGGGTTCCAGTTTTGCCATCTCCTTGCCAAGACTTGTTAATTTTTTTTTTATGTAACCATCCTAATGGCTATGAAGGGATATCTCATTGCTTTCGATTTACATTTCTTTATTTATTAGTGATGTTGAACATCTTTCATATGCTTATTGGCCACTTGTATATAATCTTTGGAGAAATGTTTGTTCAAGTCCTTTGCCCATTTTAGGGTTGGGTTATTTGTAGGAATAGAAAACCAAATACTGTATGTTCTCACTTATAAGTGGAGCTAATTATAGGGTACTCATGGACACAATGAGAGCAACAATAGACACTAGGGTGTGGAGAGGGATGTGAGAGAAGGAGGCAAGGATTGAAAAACTGTTGGGTACTATGCTTAGTACCTGGGTGATGGGATCATTCATATCCCAAACCTCAGCATCACACAATATACCCAGTTAACACACCTGCACATGTACTGCCTGAATCTAAAATAAAAGTTGAAAAAGAAAAAATTGGGTTATTTCTTCTTTTTTGTTGTTGAATTGTAGAAGTTCTTTATTTATTCTGGAACTTAAACCTCTGTATTTCCTCTTTGTTGAAATTCTCACTTGGTTCATTCATCACTCTCTTGATGTCAGTATCTTTGTGACTGTTATTTTGAATTCTCTGTTGAGTAAATCACTTAGCTCCATTTCTGGAAGTTAATCTTGTTCTTTTTTTGGGACATATTCCCCTTTTTTCTTCATTTTCTTTGACTCTTTCTATTAGTTTCTATGCATTAGACAAGACAGCCACCTCTCCCAATCTTGTGAGACTGGCTTCATGTAGGAAATAGAACTCACTGATCAACTTGGCAGAGATTAAGTGCCTCTCAAACTTTTGTATTTGCCCCAACTACTGTCTTTGTTTTTAGTGGCCCCCAGGAGTTTAGGGTGTGCCAAGTCCTGTCAGTGCCCCAGAGATAGGTAAGATAGAAGTCAGTCTCTTGAGAAGCAGCTGGAAAAGATGAGTTGCTAGATGTGTGATCAAGTTCGTTTTTTCCTCAGGCAGAAACTCAGAGCTGGAGTTTATCTCTCACTCACTCTGCATTAAGCTGGGGAGAGGATCTGTGGCAAATGCCTGCACTCCTGTTCAGACCACACAGTTGCATTGCTCTTTGTTGCTCCCAAGAGCCTAGCAAATGCCCAGTTTCATCAGTTCTTAGAGACAGGTGGGTCAGCTGGAGACCTGTTCTATCTCTGGAATGAACCAGAGGAAAGAGCTGTATGAAGTGTGCAGACACTCAGTAGACTACTGATTGCTTATTCTGTCACCGCCTGGATGCAAGATAATTAAAAATGTAACCCATGGAAATCGTTGGGAAACTTGACATTAGGTGTACAGTCAAACCCCTTTCAAAGAAAAACTGGGTGCTGGGGGTTTTTGCCTGCTCTCTCTGTATGAAGCCAGGAGAAAGCTGCTGGAAGTGCTCCTTATGTGTTTAAAGCATCTCTTCATTCACTGCAGTCCCTGGGGTACTTGAGAATGCCTATCCCCATCAGCTCCTACAGCTAGGTGATTTAGAGGCCAGTCCCTCAGGTAGAAGCTGTAAAATATGGGACATTCGATGTATGGACAAACTCCTTCCAGGGAGAAGATGAAGATTGGCTTTATCGCCGGAGCCAGCTGGGGAAGAAGGCATGTCTGTTCAGGTTCACAAAGGACTTCTAATTACTTGACTTATCACCAACCAGATGCTGGCTAACTAGAAGCTCAACTCTGGGGCAACATCTGAGAAAGTGCAAGTCCAACCTTTTGTAGTGAGAAAATGGGATTTGGGTATTTTTGCCTGCTTGCTCTGTGCTAAGCCTTATGTGGGATAGCTGCTAGAAGTGTTCTTGTACCCAGTTAAAATTGCCTCTTTGTTGTCTGTGGTACCAGGGAATTCTCAAATGCTGAGCCCCCACATTTCCAGAGGTAGGTGATTTAGGAGCCAGTTATTTAGGTGGGAGCTATGGAAGTTGGGATGCTCAGTGTGTGGAGAAACTCTTTTCAGGGAGAAGCTGGAGACTTGGTTTTATTGCTGGAGTGAGCTAGGGTGAGAAGACATGGGAAGTACCCACATGCCTATTGAGGCTCTGGGAACTTTACTAATTTCCTGCCCTCTAGGCTTCCAGATGTACTCTAGTTAAAGCCCTGACCCCCGGACAGCAGCTGGGATTGTGTGCAGTCAGACCTCTTCCAGGGAGAAACTGGAAGTTAGATAATTTTCCTTGCTTACTCTGCACTAAGTCTAGGGGTATAGCTGCCTGTTTAAAACCACCTCCTAGTTCTTTGTGATCCCAGGGGATTTTCAAATGCCAAGCCCCATCTGTTCTCAGAGGCAGTTGATGTAGGAGCCAATCCCTTGGATAGCAACCATAAAAGTTAGGTTTTCTCCTCCACAATCCCTCAATCTGGATTCAATGCACCAGAAACCTGGAAATAGGCACTGGACCTCAGATATGGGGGCTCAGTAGAAGCTCTCTAGTTCTGGTTTAGGAGGCAGGAACGGGAACTCCTCACATATAGAGAAGGTGCAGACATGCCACCTTTTTTTTTTTACTTTCATTTTTCTATTTTTGTACATCCCCATGCCTGGGAAGAAGAGCACACGGGAGCCATCATTTTGAAGGAGAGGAACTTGTGCTTTTGTTTGGTAGAGCTGGGCTTTAATGGGGTCTTCCTTACAAATGGGAAGACTGCAGAATTGCACAGCACAACAGGATAACTAAAGGACAGAAATGGAAGAGTGGATCCTATGTCCAGAATTCTGTCTCGTTTGAAGGCTGCCTGAGAAACTGGTTTATGTCTCCCCCAACTTGGAGCCATGACAGAAAAGGCAGATAGTTTGGAAGCCTGGAAAAACAGAGGTCAGCCCTGCAGCCTGTTTTTTGCAGCAGAGATTCTTCAGTACAGCAGAGAGACAATAAGACAAGAAAGAGATTGTGGGCTCCAGATGAAAAACAAACACTTCCTTTTTGAAGCTGGAGAAGCTCCTGACTGTGCAGTGCTATTTCTGGGGTGTGGTTTGCGGCAGGAGCTTATCTCAGCTTTTTCTACCTGTTTCGGTGTGGATATTTTCTCAGTTTCCCAGTGTGTGTGTGTTGCAACAAGTGTCTGAATTTCTCTCAAAATGAATCGATGTATTTGTATTTGTTTATTTGGTACGTCCATGGAAGAATCGAAAGTCAGAATCCTCCTAGTCTGCCATATTGCTGACATCACCCAACCCAATGATGGTTTAAAGAGTGAGTTGTTAATAACAGGCTCTGAAATTGAGGCAATAGTTAATAGCCTATCAACCAAAAAAAGTCCAGGACCAGACAGATTCAAAGCTGAATTCTACCAGAGGTACAAAGAGGAGCTGGTACCATTCCTTCTGAAACTATTCCAATCAATAGAAAAAGAGGTAATCCTCTCTAACTCATTTTATGAGGCCAGCATCATCCTGATACCAAAGCCTGGCAGAGACACAACAAAAAAAGAGAATTTTAGACCAATATCCCTGATGAACATCAATGCAAAAATCCTCAATAAAATACTGGCAAACCGAATCCAGCAGCACATCAAAAAGCTTATCCATCGCGATCAAGTGGGCTTCATCCCTGGGATTCAAGACTGGTTCAACATATGCAAATCAATAAACGTAATCACAAGCATTCCTATACACCAATAACAGACAAACAGAGAGCCAAATCATGAGTGAACTTCCATTCACAATTGCTACAAAGAGAATAAAACACCTAGGAATACAACTTACAAGGGATGTGAAAGACCTCTTCAAGAAGAACTACAAACCACTGTTCAACGAAATAAAAGATGACACAAACAAATGGAAGAACATTCCATGCTTATGGATAGGAAGAATCAATATCGTGAAAATGGCCATACTGCCCAAGGTAATTTATAGATTCAATGCCATCCCCATCAAGCGACCAATGACTTTCTTCACAGAATTGGAAAAAACTACCTTCAAGGTCATGTGGAACCGAAAAAGAGCCCACATTGCCAAGACAATCCTAAGCCAAAAGATGGATTAAAGACTTAAATGTTAGACCTAAAACCATAAAAACCCTAGAAGAAAACCTAGGCAATACTATTCAGGACATAGGCATGGGCAAGGACTTCATGACATAAACAGAAAAGCAACGATAACAAAAGCCAAAATAGACAAATGGGATGTAATTAATCTAAAGAGCTTCTGCACAGCAAAAGGAACTACCATCAGAGTGAACAGGCAACCTACAGAATGGGAGAAAAGTTTTGCAATCTACCCATCTGACAAAAGGCTAATACCCAGAATCTACAAAGAACTTAAACAAATTTACAAGAAAAAAAAAACAACCCCATCAAAAAGTGGGCAAAGGATATGAACAGACGCTTATCAAAAGAAGACATTTATGTGGCCAACAGACACATGAAAAAATGCTCATCATCACTGGTCATCAGAGAAATGCAAATTAAAACCACAATGAGATACCATCTCACACCAGTTAGAATGGCGATTATTAAAAAGTCAGGAAACAACAGGTGCTGGAGAGGATGTGGAGAAATAGGAAGGCTTTTACACTGTTGGTGGGACTGTAAACTAGTTCAACCATTGTGGAAGACAGTGTGGCGATTCCTCAAGGATCTAGAACTAGAAATACCACTTGACCCAGCGATCCCATTACTGGGTATATACCCAAAGGATTATAAATCATGCTACTATAAAGACACGTGCACATGTATGTTTATTGTGTCACTATTCACAATAGCAAAGACTTGGAACCAACCCAAATGTCCATCAGTGATAGACTGGATCAAGAAAATATGGCACATATACACCATGGAATACTCTGCAGCCATAAAAAAGGATGAGTTCATGTTCTTTACAGGGACATGGATGAAGCTGGAAACCATCATTCTGAGCAAACTATCACAAGGACAGAAAACCAAACACCGCATGTTCTCACTCATAGATGGGAATTGAACAATGAGAACACTTGGACACAGGGTGGGGAACATCACACACAGGGGCCTGTGGTGGGGTGGGAGGGCAGGGGGAGGGATAGCATTAGGAGAAATACCTAATGTAAATGATGAGTTAATGGGTGCAGCAAACCAACATGGCACATGTATACCTATGTAACAAACTGGCACGTTTTGCACATGTACCCTAGAATTTAAAGTATAATAATAAAAATAAATAAATAAAAACAAAAAAAAGAGTGAGTTTTTAAATTTCCACATATATGTGAATATTTCAGTCATCTACTATTATTTTCTAGTTTTGTTCCACCATGATTGGAAAAGATACTTTATATTATTTTAATTTTCTTAAATTTATTAAGACTTGTTTGTGAACTAACTTGTGATCTCTCATGGATAATGTTCTGTGTTTTTTGGTGGTTCTGTATATGTCTGTTAGGACCAATTGGTTTATGGTGTTGGTCATGTCCACTTGCTTTATTGATCTTTTGTTTCATTTTTCTATCCATTATCGAAAGCGGGGCATTGAAATCTCCTATTATTGTGTTGCTGTCTATTTCTCCCTTCAATTTTGTAAAAGTTTGCTTTATATGTATGTGTATGTGTATATATATATATGAATACATACATATCACGTATACATACATATATAGGTTTACATATGTAAGTATGTCTACATATATACATATATATGTATGTATATGTATATATGTATACTCTGATATTAGATGCACATATATTTATCAATAATATATATGTTTATATATATTTATATATAAAACATTAAGTCCTGGTGAATTAACCATATTATCATTATATAGTACCTTTTTTTGTCTCTTGTGACAGTTTTGGAATTAAACTCTATTTTGTCTGATATAAACATGGCCACTGTCTCCCTCTTTAGGTTCCCATTTACATAGAATTTCTATCTTTTCACTTTCAACCTATGTATATACTGAGATGTATGTATTGTTCTTGGCTTACCGCAAGCCTCTGGATCCTAGGCTCAAACTTCATATTTTCATACGACTTCATGTTGCTATCTAGTGTCCTTTTATTTCAACTTGAAGGACTTCCTTAGCATTTCTTGTATTGTAGGTCTAGTGGTAATGAGCTTACTCAGTTTGTTTATTTGGGAAAGTCTTAATTTCTTCTCCACTTTTGACAGTTTTGCCTGATGTAGAATTTTTGGTTGAGAGGTTTTTTTCTTTTAATATTTTGAATGTATCATCCTGTTGCCCTTTAGCCTGCATGGTTTCTACTTAAATTTACTCATAATTTTATAGAATCTCCTTCATATATGATGAATTGCCTTTCTCTTGCTGCTTCCACGATTGTCTCTTTGAAAGTCACCAGTTTGATTATAATGTGTCTACGTATGGATTTCTTTTGGTTTATTTTAGTTTTGGCTCATTGAGCTTCTTGAATTTACATGTGCATTTCACTCCTCAGATTTTAGAAGTTTTTGGCCATTATTTTTTCAAAAAAGCTCTGTGCCCCTTTGTCTCTCTCTTTTCCTTTTTAAATTCCCGTAATGCATATGTTGGCCTGCTTGATGGTGTCTCATGAGTTTCTTATGCTTTCTTCACTTTTCTTGACCCTTTTATTTTGTTGTTCCTGTCTTGATGATTTCAGGTGAACTGCTTTCAAGAAAGCTGATTCTTCTGCTTTATTAAGTCTGAGGTTAAACCCCATTAGTGAATTTTTCAATTCACTAATTATATTAACAGCTTTAGAATTTCTGTTTTATTCTTTCTTATAGTTTCTATCTTTTTCATTGTATTCATGCCTGAATTTACTGATTTCATTTAGTTGGTCTCTCTGTATTCTTTTTCGCTCATTTAGTGTTTTAAGATAGTTGTTTTAAATTTCTTTCAGGAAGTTTAGAGATTTGTATTTCTTTAGGGTTATTTCATGGAACCATTCATTTCTTTGATTGGGCCATGTTTTCCTCTTCTTTGTAGGCTTTGTGATCTTTTATTGAGATTTGAACATTTAGAAATACAACCATACCTCACAGTCATTATGAGTCACATGCTTTACTAGGGGAAAACTTGCATTGATCAGCCCAGGTGGAGGTTTGGGACCTCTCAAACCTTTTCTGACAATGTGTCTTCCCTGGGCTTATGTATTTGATTTTAAGTATCTTAATTTCCTTAATTGCTTGCCCTTGTTTCTTATCCAGAGCCCACAATCTCCTGCTTGCCTTGTCTCTCTGCTGTACTGAAGAAGCTCTGTTGAAAAGACAGGCTGCCGGGCTGGCCTCTGTGTTTTAGCCTTCCAAACTATCTGCCATTTCTGCCATGGCTCCAAGTCAGGGGAGACAAAAACCAGTTTCTCAGGCAGCCTTCAGACAAGACAGAATGTTGGATGTATGGTCCACTCTTTCGTTTCTGTCCTGAGGGAGGTTCTGGACTGTGGGTGGTTTCCTTCCTGTTGCACTGCACTATGCCAGGTAGGGGTAGGGCATGGGCATGTAAAATGGCTTGAACTTTTCTGCCCTTTTTGGATGAAGTCCTTTCTTGGTTATGCATTGGCCTGGGTGCTGCATCTCTTAAGTGGTTTCTAAAGTTTTCAAAAAAGAGTATTCTAGTTCTTACATTATTGTTAACTTAGTGTCTCCGTGTGTTAATTGGAGCCTGGAGCTTCCTAATCTGCTATCTTCTTGACATCTCTCCCTTCTTTGTCGATGTTTAAATCTGTATGTATATTGTTAAATGTGGATAATTATATACAGCCAATTTTATTGTTGAATGCAGAAGCCAAATACATTGTTATTTTATTATTTCTAATATTAATATGCATGTAATATTTAACTTTTTCTTTTACTGAGTAAATTATAGACATTTTATCATATTATATTTATCTCAACTTTCCTTGATGACCCAACTAGTTCTTAATGAGTGTGTCAGCATATTTTCATTATATGTTTCTTCTCTTTTCCTTAGAGTCCTCTACATTGATTATTATAAATATCATAACTCATAATTTTCTTTTATTGCATAGAAAGTCCTGCTTTTCTAACTGTTCTGTTTGGTGGATAAAGGGATAACAATGTTATCCATTAATTTGTACCAGGCATGAACAGTATTTTTTTGTTAATGAATGCTAATGGTTTTGTTTCTCCTTATTTATATTCTTAACAGTGCGCTTACATAGAGACAAAGAGATTCAAAAGAAAATAGTCTTATTATGTGTCAGAGGAGCTGAGCTCTAATCCTGGATCTGTGCGTCAACTTTCTTATCTGTAGAAAGGATTTTTTTTTCACTTAGCGATTTTTGAGGATAAAATATGCATATGAAAATATTTTGAAACATAATACACTATACAAAGGTTATTTTTTGTTTTCTTATCATTTTTTAATGGATATGCTACATCATGTATTTTTCTTGGATTGAAACCTATAGCGTTATCTTTGATTTTATCGAAAGTATTCTGTGATTTTCACTTTTTGTCTATATTCTGAATATATAAACCATTGGAGCACAACTATGTCTCCTTTTAATTGTAAATTAATTTTTACAATCAATTTTTACTGGCTGGGTGCAGTGGCCCACGCCTGTAATCCCAGCACTTTGGAAGGTTGAGGCGGGTGGATTGCTTGAGCTCAGGAGTTTGAGACCAGCCTGGGCAACATAGCCAAACCTCATCTCTACGAAAAATACAAAAATTATCCTGGCATGGTGGCACATGCCTCTAATACCAGGTACTCAGGAGGCTGAAGTAGGAGGATCATTTGAGCCCGGGAGGCAGAGGTTGCAGTGAGACAAGATTGTGTCATTGCACTCCAGCCTGGGTGACAGAGGGAGATCCTGTCTCAAAACAACAACAACAACAACAACAACAAACACTGCATCTTAATTTATACTCTTGATATAAATCAGAGTTATAGTCTAGATCTAATTATACTTTTTGATTCGTTATAGACTGACACCTTTTTCCTGGAGGCTGTGCACCTTGGAGATTTGTGTAAGATTGTGATAGGCCATGATGGACTTGGCCCAGGTAAGGCTCTTCCACAGAGAGTTCATGAAGGTCTGATTCCATTCTATTTATGTGAAACTGTTCAAATCTAGAAAATACTGTGGAAAATTGGTAGAAAATGGATCTCTATGTTTTGACTATGTGAAATCAAAATATTGACTCCAAATACCCTTTAAAATTTAACTAGATGTATTTTTCTTCAAAATGACATAGGCTTGGCCAAGGAGATAATCTAGGATGGGCCTAAATACTAGAAAGAGTAATTTTAAAAAATAGAAGAGATTGGGGATTTATAGGTTGTGACATGTGACAGCATTCCAGCATGGTAGTGGTGGAGGCGGCAGTCATATCTCCTGGTGGTGATATTCCTTGAAGGCTACTGATTGTCCAACAGCGGCACGTTAAGGAGACTGTCCTGGCAGTGAGGTCTCAGCTGTTTTCTCCTGCCATTTTATTCATGCTTTTCCTCAGTCTTCTCATCAACTCTGTGAGATGACTCACATCTTCCCAATACATTTATTTTCTGCTACTATATAAAACAATTATAAGATAAACAAAATCCATTTAACAAAAGACAGACTACTAAAGGGCACATACCAAAAAAAAAAAGGAAAAAAAAACCCAAATGCATCAAACAAGGTGATAAACTTTCTTATTAAAAAGTGTCAAAGTATAATTTTCAAACTAAGAACAAGATTGTTACACAAATACAGAGTGGACAATGTGTTTAGGTAATTAATGAAGGAATTAGGAGGTTGACAAAGCTGGTTGAAAGGAGGTTACAAGAAACTAAAAAATATATACTTATAATCCATGAAAAAAAATTATGAATAAGATTAATAAAAATATGACCAATGTTCTATAGACAATACAAATATACTTTTGAGGTTGTCTTCTCTCTCGGACAAAATGTATCTATGTTTTGAACAGATGTAAATTATTTGCATATTATTTTTTGTCAGTTGATAGCTAATTTTACAGAGTCTAGGCCTGAATCCATAGTAAATATTAAGTCAAATAATGTTACACTCCCACAGTGAGTCAAATGATTCTCAGGCAAGCTTGTTAGTGTTCTACTACAATATTGAAAGGACTTGTGTCATCTTTTAGCCTTATTTCTGAGTTTCTGTTAATTTTTCTAAACAGAAATAAAGGCAATAATTTTCAACCTAAAAAATCCCTGTGTCCAATTATATGCTCTATGCAAGAGGCACTTGAAATAAATGACCCAGTAATATTAAACGTGAAAATTTAGGCAATGATATATCAGAAATATGTAAATAAAAGAAATAATCTTAGTTTTAACCTTATTATAAGATAAAGTAAAATTCAAGACAACAAGCATTAAAAGTTACAAGTTTTTTGATAAAGTTTATAATTCACGATGAGATTGTAAGAGTCATGAGCCTTTATTCCACAGATAATATTGCATATAAATAGATAAAGTAAAATACTCAGACATAGTCCGGAAGAAATGAAAAGAAGATAGGATAGGATTTTATCATATGTCTCAGATTTTGGTAGGTTAGTTGGATACGTCAGTTACTCTTCTCGGGTGTTTGTACTTTGTAGATAGGGAAGCACTTTCATTTCAAAACTTCATGAAACATTTTTATAATTTGACTCAGATATTAGGCCAAAAAGAAAATCTCAGTAAATTTCCCCAAACAAGCCACATTCTCTGACTACAATTTAGTAAAACAAAAATTTAATTAAAATGGTGAAAGTAAAAAAAAATTAGTCATTTAAGGTATTTCAGTCCTCTTCATGACTTTGGGCCAAAGCAAAAATCAGAACTATAAGTACAGTCTAACAGAATGTTATGATTGTGTTTTTTTCTGTCTCATTTTCTGCTGAGGTCTCAAAAGCCCAGAATAAAATACTAGAAGCAAGACCTCACCATCTGTCTTACTTAGTTTGAGGCTGCTATAACAAAATACCTTAGACTGGGCAATTTATAAAGAAGAAACATTTATTCTTACACTTCTGGAGGCTGAGAAGTCTATCAAAGTGCTGGCATTTGTTGTCTTGGGAGGGGCTTCTTGCTGTGTCCTCCCATGGTGGAAGGGCAAAAAGGCCTCGCTAGTTCCCTGAAGTCCTTTTATGAGGGCACTAATCCCACTCATGAGGGCTGAGCCCTCATGACTTAATCACATCCTAAAGGCTCCGTCTCTTAATGTTATCACATTGGGTCTTAGGTTCCAATAGATGAATTTTAGGGGGACAAGTATATTCAGACCCATCCCAGCACCGTCCTAAATGTAGGCACAAAGCTACATATTCAGGACTTATGAAGGAAGGGGCAGACAACAAGTTATGGGTTCACCACTGAGTATAAAAGCTACAAGTTTTCATTGCAGTAGATTGGCTGTTGATTTGATACCTATTCACCAACTGCCAGTAATAGGAGAGGGTAGTAGGGGTTTTTCCGTTGTGAAGAAACCACTTGAAGAACCTATGCCATCTAGAATTTGTTACATGACCCCCGCTTGAATAAAAATCTGCAGGCTTCCTAAGTGGCCTTTGGCCACAAAGAAAGGAAAGTCTGCAGAACAGTTGGAGTAGAATTGTAGGCAGATAATCTGAGAAGATAGTAAGATAAATGATTACTGCTTTAAATACCTACTCACCAACATACATATGTAAACAATGCCGGTTAATAAGACTTTTCTAGACTCTTACCCCTCCCTAATCCCTGCAGGAACAGCCTAGCTTTCTTTAGGAACCCATCTTTTCTAGTTTTCTAAATCCAGTTCTGGTTCTTTCTTATGGGAAAAACATGATAAAAATGTAGGCAATATATTTTTACATTAATAATTTAAAAACTAACTTACTAACTTACAAAGTATTGTTAAAATCAATGTATCATTACCTCTAAGAGTTTTCTTTACAGCCTCCTCAGTTCTTAAAACTCATTTTAGAATTCTGGTAACATTTTATTTTTCCTTAAAGGAGACAAGTAATTCTTTTTTGGGAGATAGCATTTAAAAATGAAATTAAATAACATTTTGGAGATTTTGTTCCTGGTGGAGAGAATAGCGTATGTAAGGGCATAAAATTATGTATGTGAATCATCTGTGGCAGTGGTTTTCAAAGTGTGGTTCGTGGGCCATTAGCATTGCTTACGAAAATTGTTAAAGATTCAATGCTTGGGGTCTTATCTAGGATGACTAGCCATACTGGTTTGCCTGTAGCTATTCTGGTTTACCTATGGCTGTCCCGGTTTTAGCACTGAAAATCCTGCATCCTGGGAAAACCCTCTGTCCCGGGCAAACTGGGGCATTTGATCACTGTAGGCTGCCTGTGCTGGGTCTACTGAATTAGAAACTGTGGAACTCAGTAGTCTGTGTTTTTGTAATCCCTCCTGGTGATGCAGATGCATGCTAAGTTTGGGAACCACTGATCTAGGGAACTGTGAAGAGTTTGGCACCACTCAATAACGGGAGTATGTGATGAGGGATGAAGCTGAAGAGTAAGCTGAAGCGTCTTTTATGCTGTGTTAAAAAGTTTTATCTGGCTGAGAACAGTGGCTTATGCCTATAATTCCAGCATGTTGCGAGGCTGAGGTGTGAGGATTGCTTGAGGCCAGGAGTTCAAGACCGGCCTGGGCAACATACAAGACCCCATCTCTACAAAAATATTTAAAAATTAGCTGAGCATGGTGGTACACACCTGGAGTCCCAGCTACTTGAGAGGCTGAGGCTGGAAGATTGCTTGAGTTCAGGAGTTCAAGGCTATGGTGAACTGTGATTGCACTACTGTACTCTAGCCTGGGTGACAGAGTGAGCCTCTGTCTCTAAACATATACAAATAAAAAATAAAAGAAAAAAATAAATTTTATCCTATAGCTGATGAGTATTAACTCACCAACTCAATAATTTTAATTAGAATAGAATATATTTTGAGCTGGACCTTTGCATAGACAAAACCACTATGACTAATTAAAATATTTTATGTGTAAGTAAAATTGATTTTAACTAACTCTAGTTTGCAAATTAATATGAAATTAAACATTTAAAAAGAAATTTCTACCTTCATGTATACCAGGTGAGTCTATGTGCTTGGACAGGATTTCCGAATGATTTTTCATTTTTAGTCTATCAAAACATATATATTTTATGCAGACTTTGTTTAAATTTGAACTTTAAAAACTTCCTGGAAATAGAAAGTGTTGGTAACTCATCGAGTATATATTCTTTGGAAGATGTTAGGTTCAGGATTATGAATGCAGTTTATGAAATTAAAAGCAGCTACAGAATTGTTCTATTTTCAATTGTTTGGAAAAGCCCACTGAAATAGACACAATAAGGCATGAAGCCTTAAAATAATGCTTTGCTTTTGTTATATGTGTAAGAAATACATTCCTTACAGTTTACTTCTGTTATATTTTGCTTTATTTGAAGTACTAAAGCTTTATATTGTACAAGACCTTTACGTATATTTGGAAGTTAGAACTTGTTTCTCAAAACTTGAAGTATTATTGGACCATATTTATTCATATCACATTTTCATTCTTTAATTTGTGTTTAGGAAATGGCTGGTTTCTTGATGATGTTGTTATCAAGGATCCCACAACAAATTACGAATATGCCTTCTTCTGTCACAGGTTTGTAGGTGTACTTTTACATTGAAAAAATCCATTTCATGTTAGTTCCAAGTTTGTGCATTGAGAACTGGGTAACTTATTTAGTTGTTCCTAGTCACTGAGTCTTTGTTGGGTAACTTTTGTGAACATTAATTTTAGTGGCTCTTTATGTTATTGAGAAAGACATTTATTATGTTTATCATCATTCGTAATGATAGAAATTTAATATTTAATGGTAAAATAAGATAGATTCTTAAAAATATTTCTTCTCTGTACATACCAGAAAGAAAAATGAAAGTCTCTGACAAGAAAACATATTCCCTTTGGACTAGGTCCCAAATTAGGTTAAAAAATAATAAATATACACAGTGTTTCATGTAGCTTTTTATACAGAGATGATAGTGCTTACTTACTATCAACAGACCTTGATTTTTGAGTTATTTTCCCAGCAGTGGTGATAGATTTGCTTTCGTGATAGATTTGCTTTTTTTTTTTCTTTGACACTTTCCTGCCTCTTTTCCTGTGGAACCCATAATAACCATTTATGAAATAACTGATTAGAGTTTGAACTATAGTTAGTGGCCAAAGGACAGGATAAATTGATCCAGTGAATATAACATCTATGACTTTGACAGTTAGCAGGCTGATTGAGTAACTCACCTGTGTATTAGGCAAAAACATATTTTAGCCTTACCAGATAGTAACTGCTGCTTCTACCTCCCTTGCACTCTTAGAGTCATTTTAGGATTTTCTTTTCCATTCTGTACTGCTCTGCCTTTGAGAGCCAGATAGCCACGTCTTTTCCCTTTCCTGCTATCTTGTATTTCTGACTTGGGAAGATAATTGCCAATGGTTAATGTAAATATAAAGTCTGAAAATAATGAATACACTTTTCTTTTCACAGGTGGCTAGATCAGGGGGAAGATGATTGTAAAATTGTCAGAGAACTGTATGCCAGGGATAACAGTATCTTCTCTGCGAGTAGGTATCATGTATACACATTTCCTGGAAAACTGTTTTATGATGACTGGAGAAAGCATGACACTTCTGAAATTAATGGCCCTCTCTTCATCTTCTCAGGGCAGAAACTGGAACTTAAGAGAAAAGAAACAGTAAGATTTTTTTTGGGCTTTAGATTATCTCATATAAACAATGTTCAAATGACTATTTGATGTGTTAAAACAAAACAGCCTATAGAGTTTAGTAAGTGCTGTTTCTTAGCAATTTCTTCTCTTTGTTTCTTCTCATACTGGTGTTTTTGTTTGTTTTGTTTTGTTTTTCTTTTTAGTGGACTGCAGAAAGCTGGAAGTTTACAAAAGGAAATACTCTTCAGTTCTATAACAAGCTGACTGGAGGGTTTGTCCGTTTGCATCCAGATGGCACAGTTGACGCCATTGGAGAGAAGACAGACAAATATGGTAAAACCATCGTACAAAGCTTGTGGTGCTGGACAGGTCTGGGAGTTAAAGGAAGGTAGATTTCTAGACACAGTTTAATTTATAGTTTTGTTCTTTTTACAGATGGCTTTACACAAGTGTTAGGCCATTTAAATAATTTACTATCTGTATTAATAAAAATGATAAATAGATGACAGGCTTTAAATCTGGGCACTGTGAAAAATATATATATTTGGTATTAATTAATTGAAGAATAAAATGTAGGCAGTTATCAAAACACCATGTTAAATAATTTGAGGGCCAGAGAAAATAACTAAAATATTATTCTGAATTTCAGACATTCATAATCTAATGAAGAAGACAAATACAACAATTCTAATAATTATTATTTGTAGCTAGTGTCATAATAAATGTACAAAGGAAAAACAAGGCAAGGAAAAACTAGATTTGGTGTGTAATATCTGCATGTCATGAAGCTGTAACCATGAGAATTAACAAAAGAGTAAACTGATGATGGTAGATGTTTGACTATAAACCCAAACCTCCAACTCTTTTTGAATCTGGATCTTCATTATTTAAACAATATTTGCCTGCAACACCTATGAATTTAACTGTACTTTACTATGCTGGAAACAGTGCTGTTCAGTCTCGAGGATGTGCTGGAGTTACCAACCTACCGCATGTCTCAAAATGTAACCCCTTCTGCCTCGTATTTGAGATCCTAGGGAACAACCAGTTTTCTCCTGTATGAAAATAAGTGTCTGGGCCGGGCGTGGTGGCTCACGCCTGTAATCTCAGCACTTTGGGAGGCCGAGGTGGGCGGATCATGAGGTCAGGAGATCGAGACCATCCTGGCTAACATGGTGAAACCCCATCTCTACTAAAAATACAAAAAATTAGCCGGGCGTGGTGGTGGGTGCCTGTAATCCCAGCTACTGTAGAGGCTGAGGCAGGAGAATGGTGTGAACCCGGGAGGCGGAGCTTGCAGTGAGCCGAGATAGAGCCACTGCACACCAGCCTGGGAGACAGAGCGAGACTCTGTCTCGGACAAAAAAAAAAAAAAAAAAGAAAAGAAGTGTCTGTCTAAAAATACTTCCTAGGAGCTTCTCTTTCCAAAATTATTCTTTAGACATTTTCCTTACCTGGGCAAAAATTGGTTCCCACTTGAGATTACTTATCCACTTAAATCAGTCAAAGTGGCCCTTCATCCTATTCCCTGGGTTCTCTGCTGCCACTGTTGTTATTCTTTTTCTTTATTAGTATCCTGTATTTGCAGATGTGGCCACAAAAATATCTCCCATTGTTAAATCAGAAACAGTGAAGGATCTAAATTGTACCCTACCTGTAGGAAACACGAGCCCACTGGGTCAGAGACCAAGACCATTTATTTCTCACATCAAGTACACCAGCTAGAGCAGCTTCTTGTGTTGGGTTCCCTGAACTCCAGTCCTGCAGTATCATGATGTGAGGTCCCAATGGTACCAGCACACGCACTCAGGTACATTAAAAGAGAGAAATTTGCAAATTAGGAAACTATGATCTTATATTTTCTATTTTTATTTTTTGATTTGTGTGTGTGTTTGTGTGTGTGTGTGTGTGTATATATGTATATATATGTATATTATTTAATCAACTTTTAAGTTCCAGGGTACATGTGCAGGTTTGTTACACAGGTAAACGTGTGCCATGGCAGTTTGCTGTACAGATCAACCCTTCACCTAGGCATTAAGCCCAGCATCCTCTAGCTATTCTTCCTGATGCTCTCCCTCCCCTGGACCCCCAACAGGTCCCAGTGTGTGTTGTTTCCCCCCGACCCCCTGATGTGTCCATGTGTTCTCATCATTCAGCTCCCACTTATAAGTGAGAACATGCAGTGTTTGGTTTTCTGTTCCTGGATTAGTTTGCTGAGGGTAACAGCTTCTAGCTCCATCCCTGTCCCTGCAAAAGACATGATCTCATTTCTTTTTATGGCTGCATAGTATTCCATGGTGGTTAGGTACCACATTTTCTTTATCCAGTCTGTCATTGATGGGCATTTGGGTTGATTCCATGTCTTTGCTATTGTGAATAGTGCTGCAGTGAACGTACGCAGGCATGTATCTTTATAATAGTATGATTTATATTACTTTGGGTATATACCCAGTAATGGGATTGCTGGGCCAAATGGTGTTTCTGCTTCTAGATCTTTGAGGAATTACCACACTGCCTTCCATAATGGTTGAACTAACTTACATTCCCACCAACAGTGTAAAAGCATGCCTTTTTCTCTGCAACCTCACCAGCATCTGTTGTTTCTTGTCCTTTTTTCCTCTTTTTTTTAAATTAAAAATTTTTTTTTTTTTACTTTAAGTTCTGGGATACATGTGCAGAATGTGCAGGTTTGTTACATAGGTATACGTGTGCCTTGGTGGTTTGCTGCACCTATCAACCCGTCACCTAGGTTATTAGTGGGAATGTAAATTAGTTCAACCATTGTGGAAATCAGTGTGGTGATTCCTCAAGGATCTAGAATCAGAAATACCATTTTACCTTGCAATCCCATTACCGAGTATATACCCACAGGAATATAAATCATTCTATTATAAAGATACATGCACACGTATGTTTATTGCAGCACTATTCACAGTAGCAAAGACATTGACTTTTTAATAATCTCCATTCTGACTGATGTGAGATGGTATCTCATTGTGGTTTTGATTTACATTTCTTTAATTTACATTTCTCTAATGGGCTTTTTTTTTTTTCTTGTAAATTTGTTGAAGTTCCTTGTAGACTCTGAATATTAGACCTTTGTCAGATGGATAGTTTGCAAAATTTTTCTCCCATTCTCTAGGCTTTCTGTTCATGCTGATGATAGTTTCTTTTACTGTGCAGAAGCTCTTTAGTTTAATTAGATCCCATTTGTCAATTTTTTCTTTTGTTGAAATTGCTTTTGGTGTAATTTTGTTGCCATTGCTTTTGCCCCACCTGTGTCCTGAATGGTATTGCCTAGATTTTCTTCTAGGGTTTTTATTGTTTGGGGGTTTACATTTAAGTCTTTAATCCATCTTGAGTTAATTTGTGTATAAGGTGTAACGAAGGGGTCCAGTTTCCGTTTTCTGCATATGGCTAGTCAGTTTTCCCAACACCATGTGTTAAATAGGGAGTCCTTTTCCTATTGCTTGTTTTTGTCAGGTTTGTCAAAGATCAGATGGCTGTAGATATGTGGCATTATTTCTGAGGCCTCTGTTCTGTTCCATTGGTCTATATATATCTGTTTTGGTAACAGTACCATGCTGTTTTGGTTACTGTAGCCTTATAGCATAGTTTGAAGTTAGGTAGCATGATGACTCCAGCTTTGTTCTTTTTGTTTAGAATTGTCTTTGCTATATGGGCTCATCTTTGGTTCCATATGAATTTTAACATAGCTTTTTTTCTAATTCCATGAAGAATGTCAATGGTGATTTAATGGTAATGGCACTGGCTCTATAAATTACTTTGGGCAGTGTGGCCATTTTCACGATATTGATTCTTCCTCTCTGTGAGCATGGACTGTTTCTCTATTTGTTTGTGTCCTCTCTGATTTCCTTGAGCAGCGGTTTGCAGTTCTCCTTGAAGAGATCTTTCACTTTCCTTGTTAGCTCTATTCCTAGGTAGTTTATTCTCCTTGTAGCAATCGTGAATGGGAGTTCATTCATGATTTGGCTCTCTGTGTGCTTGTTATTGGTATATATGAATGCTTATGATATTTGCACATTGATTTTGTATCCTGAGACTAAAGTTGCTTACTAGTTTAAGAAGCTTTTGGGTTGAGACAATGGGATTTTCTAGATATAGGATTATGTCATCTGCAAACAAAGATAATTTGACTTCCTCTCTTCCTATTTGCATACACTTTATTTCTTCCTCTTGCCTGTTAGCCCAGGCCAGGACTTCCAATAATAAGTTGAATAGGAGTTGTAAGAGAGGGCATCCTTATCTTGTGCCTGCTTTCAAAGGGAATGCTTCCAGCTTTTGCCCATTCAGTATGATAGCGGCTGTGGGTTTGTCATATATGGCTCTTATTATTTTGAGGTATGTTCCTTCAATACCTAGTTGCTTGAGCGTTTTTTTTTTTTAACATGAAGGGATGTTGAATTTTACCAAAGGTCTTTTCTGTGTCTATTGAGATAATCGTGTGGTTTTTGTCTTTAGTTCTGTTTATGTGATGAATTACATTTATTGATTTGTGTATGTTGAATCAACCTTGCATCCCAGGGACGAAGCCAACTTGATCGTGATGGATAAGCTTTTTGATGTGCTGTTGTATCTGTTTGCCAGGATTTTATTGACGATTTTTGCATCTATGTTCATCAGGGATATTGGCCTGAAGTTTTCTTTTTTTGTTGTATCTCTGCCAGGTTCTGGTATCAGAATGATGCTGGCCTCATAAAATGAGTTAGGGAGGAGTCCCTGCTTTTCAGTTGTTTGGAATAGTTTCAGTACACATGGTACCAGGTCCTCTTTGAACTTCTGGTAGAATTCAGCTGTAAATCTGTCTGGTAGTAGGCTTTTTTGGTTGGTAGGCTATTCATTACTGCCTCAATTTCAGAACTCCTTATTGATCTATTTTGGGATTCAGTTTCTTCTTGGTTCAGTCTTGGGGGAGTGTGTGCATCCAGGAATTTATCCATTTCTTCTAGATTTTCTAGTTTGTGTACATAGAGGTGTTTATAGTATTATCTGATGGCTGTTTGTATTTCTTTTTTTTTATTATACTTTAAGTTTTAGAGTACATGTGCACATTGTGCAGGTTAGTTACATATGTATACATGAGCCATGCTGGTGCACTGCACCCACTAACTCATCATCTAGCATTAGGTATATCTCCCGATGCTATCCCTCCCCCCTACCCCCACCCCACAACAGTCCCCAGAGTGTGATATTCCCCTTCCTGTGTCCATGTGATCTCATTGTTCAATTCCCACCTATGAGTGAGAATATGCGGTGTTTGGTTTTTTGTTCTTGCGATAGTTTACTGAGAATGATGATTTCCAGTTTCATCCATGTCCCTACAAAGGACATGAACTCATCATTTTTTATGGCTGCATAGTATTCCATGGTGTATATGTGCCACATTTTCTTAATCCAGTCTGTCATTGATGGACATTTGGGTTGGTTCCAAGTCTTTGCTATTGTGAATAATGCCGCAATAAACATACATGTGCATGTGTCTTTATAGCAGCATGATTCATAGTCCTTTGGGTATATACCCAGTAATGGGATGGCTGGGTCAAATGGTATTTCTAGTTCTAGATCCCTGAGGAATCGCCACACTGACTTCCACAATGGTTGAACTAGTTTACAGTCCCACCAACAGTGGAAAAGTGTTTCTATTTCTCCACATCCTCTGCAGCACCTGTTGTTTCCTGACATTTTAATGATTGCCATTCTAACTGGTGTGAGATGGTACCTCATTGTGGTTTTGATTTGCATTTCTCTGATGGCCAGTGATGATGAGCATTTTTTCATGTGTTTTTTGGCTGCATAAATGTCTTCTTTTGAGAAGTATCTGTTCATGTCCTTCGCCCACTTTTTGATGGGGTTGTTTGTTTTTTTCTTGTAAATTTGTTTGAGTTCATTGTAGATTCTGGGTATTAGCCCTTTGTCAGATGAGTAGGTTGCGAAAATTTTCTCCCATTTTGTAGGTTGCCTGTTCACTCTGATGGTAGTTTCTTTTGCTGTGCAGAAGCTCTTTAGTTTAATTAGATCCCATTTGTCAATTTTGTCTTTTGTTGCCATTTCTTTTGGTGTTTTAGACATGAAGTCCTTGCCTATGCCTATGTCCTGAATGCTAATGCCTAGGTTTTCTTCTAGGGTTTTTATGGTTTTAGGTCTAATGTTTAAGTCTTTAATCCATCTTGAATTAATTTTTGTATAAGGTGTAAGGAAGGGATCCAGTTTCAGCTTTCTACATATGGTTAGCCAGTTTTCCCAGCACCATTTATTAAATAGGGAATCCTTTCCCCATTGCTTGTTTTTGTCAGGTTTGTCAAAGATCAGATAGTTGTAGATATGTGGCATCATTTCTGAGGGCTCTGTTCTGTTCCATTGATCTATATCTCTGTTTTGGTACCAGTACCATGCTGTTTTGGTTACTGCAGCCTTGTAGTACAGTTTGAAGTCAGGTAGTGTGATGCCTCCAGCTTTGTTCTTTTGGCTTAGGATTGACTTGGCGATGCGGGCTCTTTTTTGGTTCCATATGAACTTTAAAGTAGTTTTTTCCAATTCTGTGAAGAAGGTCCTTGGTAGCTTGATGGGGATGGCATTGAATCTGTAAATTACCTTGGGCAGTATGGCCATTTCCATGATATTGATTCTTCCTACCCATGAGCATGGAATGTTCTTCCATTTGTTTGTATCCTCTTTTATTTCATTGAGCAGTGGTTTGTAGTTCTCCTTGAAGAGGTCCTTCACATCCCTTGTAATTTGGATTCCTAGGTATTTTATTCTCTTTGAAGCAATTGTGAATGGGAGTTCACTCATGATTTGGCTCTCTGTTTGTCTGTTTTTGGTGTATAAGAATGCTTGTGATTTTTGTACATTGATTTTGTATCCTGAGACTTTGCTGAAGTTGCTTATCAGCTTAAGGAGATTTTGGCTGAGACAGTGGGGTTTTCTAGATATACAATCATGTCGTCTGCCATCAGGGACAATTTGACTTCCTCTTTTCCTAATTCAGTATCCTTTATTTCCTTCTCCTGCTTAATCGCCCTGGCCAGAACTTCCAACACTACGTTGAATAGGAGTGGTGAGAGAGGGCATCCCTGTCTTCTGCCCGTTTTCAAAGGGAATGCTTCCAGTTTTTGACCATTCAGTATGATATTGGCTGTGGGTTTGTCATAGATAGCTCTTATTATTTTGAAATATGTCCCATCAATACCTAATTTATTGAGAGTTTTTAGCATGAAGGGTTGTTGAATTTTGTCAAAGGCTTTTTCTGCATCTATTGAGATAATCATGTGGTTTTTGTCTTTGGCTCTGTTTATATGCTGGATTACATTTATTGATTTGCATATTTTGAACCAGCCTTGCATCCCAGGGATGAAGCCCACTTGATCATGGTGGATAAGCTTTTTGATGTGCTGCTGGATTCAGTTTGCCAGTATTTTATTGAGGATTTTTGCATCAATGTTCATCAAGGATATTGGTCTAAAATTCTCTTTTTTGGTTGTGTCTCTGCCCGGCTTTGGTATCAGGATGATGCTGGCCTCATAAAATGAGTTAGGGAGGATTCTCTCTTTTTCTATTGATTGGAATAGTTTCAGAAGGAATGGTACCAGTTCCTCCTTGTACCTCTGGTAGAATTCAGCTTTGAATCTATCTGGTCCTGGACTCTTTTTGGTTGGTAAGCTATTGATTATTGCCACAATTTCAGATCCTGTTATTGGTCTATTCAGAGATTCAACTTCTTCCTGGTTTAGTCTTGGGAGAGTGTATGTGTCGAGGAATTTATCCATTTCTTCTAGATTTTGTAGTTTATTTGCATAGAGGTGTTTGTAGTATTCTCTGATGGTAGTTTGTATTTCTGTGGGATCGGTGGTGATATCCCCTTTATCATTTTTTATTGCATCTATTTGATTCTTCTCTCTTTTTTTCTTTATTAGTCTTGTTAGCGGTCTATCAATTTTGTTGATCCTTTCAAAAAACCAGCTCCTGGATTCATTAATTTTTTGAAGGGTTTTTTGTGTCTCTATTTCCTTCAGTTCTGCTCTGATTTTAGTTATTTCTTGCCTTCTGCTAGCTTTTGAATGTGTTTGCTCTTGCTTTTCTAGTTCTTTTAATTGTGATGTTAGGGTGTCAATTTTGGATCTTTCCTTCTTTCTCTTGTGGGCATTTAGTGCTATAAATTTCCCTCTACACACTGCTTTGAATGTGTCCCAGAGATTCTGGTATGTTGTGTCTTTGTTCTCGTTGGTTTCAAAGAACATCTTTATTTCTGCCTTCATTTCGTTATGTACCCAGTAGTCATTCAGGAGCAGGTTGTTCAGTTTCCATGTAGTTGAGTGGTTTTGAGTGAGATTCTTAATCCTGAGTTCTAGTTTGATTGCACTGTGGTCTGAGAGATAGTTTGTTATAATTTCTGTTCTTTTACATTTGCTGAGGCGACCTTTACTTCCAACTATGTGGTCAATTTTGGAATAGGTGTGGTGTGGTGCTGAAAAAAATGTATATTCTGTTGATTTGGGGTGGAGAGTTCTGTAGATATCTATTAGGTCCACTTGGTGCAGAGCTGAGTTCAATTCCTGGGTATCCTTGTTGACTTTCTGTCTCGTTGATCTGTCTAATGTTGACAGCGGGGTGTTAAAATCTCCCATTATTAATGTGTGGGAGTCTAAGTCTCTTTGTAGGTCACTCAGGACTTGCTTTATGAATCTTGGTGCTCCTGTATTGGGTGCATATATATTTAGGATAGTTAGCTCCTCTTGTTGAGTTGATCCCTTTACCATTATGTAATGGCCTTCTTTGTCTCTTTTGATCTTTGTTGGTTTAAAGTCTGTTTTATCGGAGACTAGGATTGCAACCCCTGCCTTTTTTTGTTTTCCATTGGCTTGGTAGATCTTCCTCCATCCTTTTATTTTGAGCCTATGTGTGTCTCTGCACGTGAGATGGGTTTCCTGAATACAGCACAGTGATGGGTCTTGACTCTTTATCCAATTTGCCAGTCTGTGTCTTTTAATTGGAGCATTTAGTCCATTTACATTTAAAGTTAATATTTTTATGCATGAATTTGATCCTGTCATTATGATGTTAGCTGGTTATTTTGCTCGTTAGTTGATGCAGTTTCTTCCTAGTCTCGATGGTCTTTACATTTTGGCATGATTTTGCAGCAGCTGGTACTGGTTGTTCCTTTCCATGTCTAGTGCTTCCTTCAGGAGCTCTTGTAAGGTGGGCCTGGTGGTGACAAAATCTCTCAGCATTTGCTTGTCTGTAAAGTATTTTATTTCTCCTTCACTTATGAAGCTTAGTTTGGCTGGATATGAAATTCTGGGTTGAAAATTCTTTTCTTTAAGAATGTTGAATATTGGCCCCCACTCTCTTCTGGCTTGTAGGGTTTCTGCTGAGAGATCAGTTGTTAGTCTGATGGGTTTCCCTTTGAGGGTAACCCGACCTTTCTCTCTGGCTGCCCTTAACATTTTTTCCTTCATTTCAACTTTGGTGAATCTGACAATTATGTGTCTTGGAGTTGCTCTTCTCGAGGAGTATCTTTGTGGCATTCTCTGTATTTCCTGAATCTGAATGTTGGCCTGCCTTGCTAGATTGGGGAAGTTCTCCTGGATGATATCCTGCAGAGTGTTTTCCAATTTGGTTCCATTCTCCCCATCACTTTCAGGTACACCAATCAGACATAGATTTGGTCTTTTCACATAGTCCCATATTTCTTGGAGGCTTTGCTCATTTCTTTTTATTCTTTTTTCTCTAAACTTCCCTTCTCACTTCATTTCATTCATTTCATCTTCCATCGCTGATACCCTTTCTTCCAGTTGATTGCATGGTCTCCTGAGCCTTCTGCATTCTTCACATAGTTCTCGAGCCTTGGATTTCAGCTCCATCAGCTCCTTTAAGCACTTCTCTGTATTGGTTATTCTAGTTATACATTCTTCTAAATTTTTTTCAAAGTTTTCAACTTCTTCGCCATTGGTTTGAATGTCCTGCTGTAGCTCGGAGTAGTTTGATCGTCTGAAGCCTTCTTCTCTCAGCTCGTCAAAGTCATTCTCCATCCAGCTTTGTTCCGTTGCTGGTGAGGAACTGCGTTCCTTTGGAGGAGGAGAGGCGCTCTTCTTTTTAGAATTTCCAGTTTTTCTGTTCTGTTTTTTCCCCATCTTTGTGGTTTTATCTACTTTTGGTCTTTGATGATGGTGATGTACAGATGGGTTTTTGGTGTGGATGTCCTTTCTGTTTGTTAGTTTTCCTTCTAACAGAGAAGACCCTCAGCTGCAGGTCGGTTGGAGTACCCTGCTGTGTGAGGTGTCAGTGTGCCCCTGCTGGGGGGTGCCTCCCAGTTAGGCTGTTCTGGGGTCAGGGGTCAGGGACCCACTTCAGGAGGCAGTCTGCCCGTTCTCAGATCTCCAGCTGCGTGCTGGGAGAACCACTGCTCTTTTCAAAGCTGTCAGACAGGGACATTTAAGTCTGCAGAGGTTACTGCTGTGTTTGTGTTTGTCTGGGCCCTGCCCCCAGAGGTGGAGCCTACAGAGGCAGGCAGGCCTCCTTGAGCTGTGGTGGGCTCCACCCAGTTCAAGCTTCCCGGCTACTTTGTTTACCTAATCAAGCCTGGGCAATGGTGGGCGCCCCTCCCTCAGCCTCGCTGCCACCTTCCAGTTTGATCTCAGACTGCTGTGCTAGCAATCAGCGAGACTCCGTGGGCGTAGGACCCTCCGAGCCAGGTGCGGGATATAATCTCGTGGTCCACCGTTTTTTAAGCCCGTGGGAAAAGTGCAGTATTCAGGTGGGAGTGACCTGATTTTCCAGGTGCCATCCGTCACCCCTTTCTTTGACTCAGAAAGGGAAGTCCCTGACCCCTTGCACTTCCCAAGTGAGGCAATGCCTCGCCCTGCTTCGGCTCGCACACGGTGCGTGCACCCACTGACCTGCGCCCACTGACCTGCGCCCACTGTCTGGCACTCCCTAGTGAGATGAACCCAGTACCTCAGATGGAAATGCAGAAATCACCCGTCTTCTGCGTCGCTCACGCTGGGAGCTGTAGACAGGAGCTGTTCCTATTCGGCCATCTTGGCTCCTCAGCTGTTTGTATTTCTTTGGGGTCAGTGGTGATATTTCCTTTATCATTTCTGTTTGTGTCCATTTGACTCTTTTTTCTTCTTTATCCATCTAACTAGTGGCCTATTTTACTTTTCTATTTTTTAAGTTTTGAGGTACATGTGCAGGATGTGCAGGTACATATACACCATGGAATACTATGCAGCCATAAAAGGGAAGAAGCTCATGCCCTTTGCAGGGACATGGATGAAGCTGGAAGCCAATATTCTCAGCAAACTAACACAGGAACAGAAAACCAAACATCCCATGTTCTCACTTATAAGTGGGAGCTGAACATGAGAACACATGGACACAGGGAGGGGAACAACACTTACTGCGGCTTGTTGTGGGAGGGCAGAGGTGGGACAGCATTAGGGAAAATAGCTATGCATGCTGGGCTTAATACCTGGGTGATGGGTTGATAGGTGCAGCAATCTGTCTATTTTATTAATTTTTTTCAAAAAACCAGCTCCTGGATTTGTTGATTTTTTGAAGGGTTTTTTATGTCTCTGTCTCCTTCAGTTCAGCTCTGATATTTGTTATTTCTTGTCTTCTACTAGCTTTGGAGTTTATTTGCTCTTGGTTCTCTAGTTCCTTTAGTTGTGATGCTAGGTTGTTGATTTGAGGTCTAACTTTTTGATGAGGGCATTTAGTGCTATAAATTTCCCTCTTAATACTGCTTTAGCTGTGTCCCAGAGTTCTGGTATGTTGTCTCTTTGTTCTCATTTGTTTCAAAGAATTTCTTGATTTCTGCCTTAATTTCATTATTTACCCAGGATTCATTCAGGAGCAGGTCGTTCAATTTCCATGTAGTTGTGTGGTTTTGAATGAATTTCTTAATTTTGAGTTCTAATTTGATTGCACTGTGATCTGAGAGACTGTTATGATTTCAGTTCTTTTGCATTTACTGAGGAGTGGAAACTCTGATCTTATATAGGGCTGTCCATCCTTCCTTCTAGAGAATGAGCCAGAGAATGAATTTGAACACAGCACAAATTCATAAACTTTCTTAAAACATGATGAGATTTTTTTTTCTTTTAGCTCATCAGCTATCCTTAGTGTTAGTGTATTTCATGTGTGGCCCAAGACAATTCTTCCAATGCGGCCTGGGGAAGCCAAAAGGCTGGACACCCCTCTTCTTGGTTTTATGACTAATTGAATGCAGCTGATGCAACACTTGAACTTCTAAGGTCTGCATCTTCTATCCTTACTTCACGAATTAATCCTTCTTGGAACCCAGCCCTCAGGTGGAAAGGAAACCAGGCAGCCATGCAGAGAGGTCCTTCAGGAAAGAACTGGCCCTGACAGCCCCAGCTGAATCTCCAACCAGCAGCCATCACCAACTGCTAGCATGTGAGCCTCTCTGTAGATCAAACTAACTGGTAGATGATGCAAATAGAAAAACTTTTTACCCTTCAGTGTTTCTAGCATCTTAATATGCTAGTCTTGCCATATACAAAGCAGAATGAGAAGTTCTAAAAAGGGCAGGTGGAGGATAATATGAGTAATTTTCCTCGATGTAACTGACATTTTTGCAACAGGAGGTCTTTTATGTGTGATAATTATTTGCAGGATTATTTCCTAATGTTATGCTCAGTGTCCCATAAATTCACACTAACGAATCAGTTTTCACATGCCTGGAAAGTGTTTTGATGAACAATGCTGACCTGTAGACATCTTTTCAAGAAAATATTTCAAGACTATCTCCTTGAGACATTTTGACTTACAATTTGCACTCCAGAAAAAATGTTTTTTTTTTTTTTTTGCCACCATGAACCAATATTTCTATTTAGTTATTCAGCTGCTTGTGAATTTAGTTTTTTCCATACTTAGAGAGTTAGAGTACCCATTTCTCTGAGTTCTGCTGAACCACTTCTAGGCAATACTATGCCTAAAAGCAGACACACAGCACGAGAAGTTCTTTGAAATGCCACAGGGAACTTCATTTTATGATAAACTCTTTAGGTACTAGAAACAATACTGTAACAACATTGACAATGGCAGTCACAAAGAAGTGTTGTCTCTATTGTGGGATCTTATCACTAAAAGGAAGGACCAGACAACGAAAGCTATTCAGTTTTTAACACTGAACCCTTGATGGCTACTTTTATGTCAGGGCCAGTTTCACAAACTTTTCATCCCTTGACATTTCAAAATATTTACTATAAAATACAGATTCATATAGTTTTTTTCATTTTATAATAGACTTTCAAGAGAAAAAAATTATAATCTGGATTTGGATATAATTGATTCATGCTACTAAAAGGTTTTTAAATATTTACAATATATTACACAACTGGAAGTTTTCCTCTGTCCTAGATTATCTCCGTATTGATTTATGTAAATAATTTTACCAGGTTTTGAGTGTGGATTTTTTCCTTTTTGTTTTTGGAGTGTTTATTCATGCCATGTCAGACTATAACACATGGAAAAGATAATTGCATTTTTCTTTTTTTATTATTAAAAAGAGTCTTTTGTATTACTCAATTCCTAGAAAGAATCAGGAAAGTAAAAGTCTAAAAAGCAGTGGTTTGAAGAAAAACAGGAAGCCTGCAACAGAGCGTTTTGTATAGGTGAATGAAGATTATTAGTTAAGCTGTGGATGCCTGCTTTTTCTGCCCTAGTAGTCACAGACAGAGTGGACATGCCTCCGCATAATCCTATTTTTTTAAAAAATATTTTTTATTATACTTTAACTTCTGGGATACATGTGCAGAAAGTGCAGGTTTGTTACATAGGTATACACATGCCATAGTGGTTTGCTGCACCCAACAACCCATCATCTACATTAGGTATTTCTCCTAATGCTATCCCTCCCCTAGTCCCCCAACCCCTGACAGGCCCCGGTTTGTGATGTTCCCCTCCCTATGTCCATGTGTTCTCATTGTTCAACTCCCACTTATGAGTGAAAACATGCGGTGTTTGGTTTTCTCTTCTTGTGTTACTTTGCTGAGAATGATGGTTTCCAGTTTCATCCATGTCCCTGCAAAGGACATGAGCTCATCCTTTTTTATGGCTGCATAATATTCCATGGTGTATATACGCCACATTTTCTTTATCAAGTCTATCATTGATGGGCATTTGTGTCGGTTCCAAGACTTTGCTATTGTGAACAGTGCTGCAATAAACATATGTGTGCATGTGTCTTTATAGCAGAATGACTTATAATCCTTTGGGTATATACCCAGGAATGGGATTTGCTGGGTCAAATGGTATTTCTCGTTCTAGATCCTTGAGGAATCACCACACTGTCTTCCACAATGGTTGAAGTAATTTACAAGCCCACCAACAGTGTAAAAGCGTTCCTATTTCTCCACATCCTCTCCAGCATCTGTTGTTTCCTGACATTTTAATGATCGCCATTGTAACTGGTGTGAGATGGTATCTCATTGTGGTTTTGATTTGTATTTCTCTAATGACCAGTGATGATTAGCTTTTTTTCACATGTTTGTTGGCTGCATAAATGTCTTCTTTTGAGAAGTGTCTATTCATATACTTGGCCCATTTTTTGATAGGGTTGTTTGTTTTTTTCTTATAAATTTGTTTAAGTTCTTTGTAGATTCTGGATATTAGACTTTTGTCAGATGGATAGATTGCAAAAATTTTCTCTCATTCTGTAGGTTGCCTGTTTACTCTGATGATAGTTTCTTTTGCTGTGCAGAAGCTCTTTAGCTTAATTTGATCCCATTTGTCAGTTTTTTCATTCGTTGCCCTTGCTTTTGGTGTTTTAGTCATGAAGTCTTTGTCCATGTTTATGTCCTGAATGGTATGGCCTAGGTTTTCTTCTAGGTTTTTATGGTTTTAGGTCTTATGTTTAAGTCTTTAAACCATCTTGAGTTAATTTTTGTATAAGGTGTAAGGAAGGGTTCCAGTTTCAGTTTTCTGCATATGGCTAGCCAGTTTTCCCAACACCATTTATTAAATAGGGAATCCTTTCCTCATTGCTTGTTTTTGTCAGATTTGTCAAAGACCAGATGGCGGATGTGTGGTGTTATTTCTGACGCCTCTGTTCTGTTCCATTGGTCTATATATCTGTTTTGGTACCAGTACCATGCTGTTTTGGTTACTGTAGCCTTGTAGTGTAGTTTGAAGTCAGGTAGTGTGATGCCTCCAGCTTTGTTCTTTTTGTTTAGGATTGTCTTGGGTGTATGGGCTCTTTTTTGGTTCCATATGAACTTGAAAGTAGTTTTTTCTAATTCTGTGAAGAAAATCAGTGGTAACTTGATGGGGATAGCATTGAATCTATAAATTACTTTGGGCAGCATGGTCATTTTCACAATATTGATTCTTCCTATCCATAAGCATGGAATGTTTTTCCATTGGTTTGTGTCCTCTCTTATTTCCTTGAGCAGTGGTTTGTAGTTCTCCTGAAGAGGTCGTTCACATCCCTTGTAAGTTGGATTCCTAGGTATTTTATTCTCTTTGTAGCAATTGTGAATGGAAGTTCACTCATGATTTGGCTTTCTATCTATTATTAGTGTATATGAATGCTTATGATTTTTGCACATTGATTTTGTATCCTGTGATTCTGCTGAAGTTGCTTATCAGCTTAAGGAGGTTTTGGGCTGAGACAATGGGGTTTCTAAATATACAATCATGTCATCTGCAAACAGAGACAATTTGACTTCTTCTCTTCCTAATTGAATACGCTTTATTTTTTTCTCTTGCCTGATTGCCCTGGCCAGAACTTCCAACACTGTGTTGAATGGGAGTGGTGAAAGAGGGCATCCTTGTCTTGTGCCTGTTTTCAAAGGGAATGCTTCCAGCTTTTGCCTATTCAGTATGATATTGGCTGTGAGTTTGTCATAAATAGCTATTATTTTGAGATACTTTCTATCAATACCTATTTTATTGAGAGTTTTTAGCATGAAGGGGTGTTGACTTTTGTTGAAGGCCTTTCTGCATCTATTGAGATAATCATGTGTTTTTTGTAATTGGTTCTGTTTATGTGATGGATTACGTTTATTTATTTGCATCTGTTGAACCAGCCTTGCATCCTAGGGATGAAGTCGACTTGATTGTGGTCGGGAAGCTTTTTGATTTGCTTCAGGATTTGGTTTACCAGTATTTTATTGAGGATTTTCGCATCAATGTTTATCAGGGACATTGGCCTACAATTTTTTTGTGTGTGTGTGTGTCTGCCAAGTTTTGGTATCAGGATGATGCTGGCCTCATAAAATGAGTTAGGGAGGAGTCCCTCTTTTTCTTTTGTTTGGAATAGTTTCAGAAGGAATGGCACCAGCTCCTCTTTGTACCTGTGATAGAATTCGGCTGTGAATCTGTCTTCTCCTGGGCTTTTTTTTTTTTTTTTTTTTTTTTTTGGCTGGTAGGCTATTAATTACTGCCTCAATTTCAGAACTTGTTATTGGTCTATTCAGGGATTTGACTTCTTCCTGGTTTAGTTTTGGGAGGGTGTATGTGTCCAGGAATTTATCCATTTCTTGTAGATTTTCTAGTTTATTTGTGTAGAGGTGTTTGTAGTATTCTCTGATGGTAGTTCATATTTACATGGGATCAGTGATGATCTCCCCTTTATCATTTTTTATTGTGTCTATTTGATTCTTCTCTCTTTTCTTCTTTATTAGTCTGGCTAGCGGTCTATTTTGTTGATCTTTTCAGAAAAACAGCTCTTGGGTTCATTGGTTTTTTGAAGTGTTTTTCATGTCTCTATCTCCTTCAGTTCTGCTCTGATCTTAGTTATTTCTTGTCTTCTACTAGCTTTTGAATTTGTTTCCTCTTTCTTCTCTAGTTTTTTTAATTGTGACGTAGACTGTTGAGTTTAGATCTTTCCTGCTTTCTTCTGTGGGCATTTAATGCTATAAATTTCCCTCTAAATACTGTTTTAGCTGTGTCCCAGAGATTCTGTTATGTTGTGTCTTTGTTCTCATTGGTTTCAAATAACTTATTTATTTCTGCTTTGATTTCATTTTTTACCCAATAGTCATTCAGGAGCAGGTTGTTCAGTTTCCATGTATTGTGTGGTTTTGAGTGAGTTTCTTAATCTTGAGTTCTAATTTGATTGCTCTGTGGTCTGAGAGACTGATTGTTATGATTTCTGTTCTTTTGCATTTGCTGAGAATGTTTTACTTCCAATTATGTGGTCAATTTTAGAATAAGTGCAATGTGGTGCTGAGAAGAATGTATATTCTGTTGATTTGGGATGGAGAGTTCTGTCGATGTCTATTAGGTTGCTTGGTCTAGAGCTGAGTTCAAGTCCTGAATATCCTTGTTAATTTTATGTGTCATTGATCTGTCTAATATTGACAGTGGGGTGTTAAAGTCTACCACTATTATTGTGTGGGAGTCTAAGTCTCTTTGTAGGTCTCTAAGAACTTGCTTTATGAATCTGGGTGCTCCAGTATTTAATGCATATATATTTAGGCTAGTTATCTCTTCTTGTTGCATTGATCCCTTTACCATTATGTAATGCCTTTCTTTGTCTTTTTTGATCTTTGTTGGTTTAAAGTCTGTTTTATCAGACACCAGGATTGCAACCCCTGCCTTTTTTTTCCCCCTTTCTATTTGCTTGGTAAATATTCCTCCATGCCATTATTTTGAGTCTGTATGTGTCTTTGCACATGAGATGGATCTCCTGAATACGGCACACCGATGGATCTTGACTCTTTATCCAGTTTGCCAGTCTGAGTCTTTTAATTGGAGCATTTAGCCCGTTTACATTTAAGGTTAATATTGTTATGTGTGAATTTGATTCTGTCATTATGATGCTAGCTTGTTATTTTGCCCATTAGTTGATGCAGTTTTTTGATAGTGTTGATGGTCTTTAGAATTTAGTATGTTTTTGCAGTGGCTTGTACCGGTTTTTCCTTTCCATTTTTAGTGCTTCCTTCAGGAGCTCTGGTAAAGCAGGCCTGGTGGTTACAAAATCTCTCAGCATTTGCTTGTCTGTAAAGGATTTTATTTCTCCTTCACTTACGAAGCTTATTTGGCTGGATATGAAATTCTGGGTTGAAAATTCTTTTCTTTAAAAATGTTGTATATTGGCCCCCATTCTCTTCTTGCTTGTAGGATTTCTGCAGAGAGATCTGCTGTTAGTCTGGTAGGCTTCCCTTCGTGGGTAACCCAACCTTTCTCTCTGGCTGCCCTTAACATTTTTTCCTTCATTTCAACCTTGGTGAATCTGACAATTACGTGTCTTGGGGTTGCTCTTCTCGAGGAGTATCTTTGTGGTGTTCTCTGTATTTCCTGACTTTAAATGTTGGCCTGTTTTGCTAGGTTGGGGAAGTTCTCCTGCATAATATCCTGAAGAGTGTTTTCCAACTTGGTTCCAATCTCCCCGTCACTTTCAGCTACACCAATCAAACGTAGGTTTGGTCTTTTCACATAGTCCCGTATTTCTTGGAGGCTTTGTTCATTCCTTTTCATTTTTTTTTTCTCTAATCTTGTCTTCACAGTTTATTTCATTAAGTTGATCTTCAATCTCTGATATCTTTTCTTCCGCTTGATTGATTTGGCTGTTGATACTTGTGTATGCTTCACGAAGTTCTTGTGCTGTGTTTTTCAGCGACATCAGGTCATTTATGTTCTTCTATAAACTGGTTATTCTAGTTAGCAATTCCTCTAACCTTTTTTTTCTAGGCTCTTAGCTTCCTTGCAGTGGGTTAGAACATGCTCCTTTAGCTTGGAGGAATTTGTTATTACCCACATTCTGAAGCCTACTTCTGTCAATTCATCAGACTCATTCTTTGTCCAGTTTTGTTCCCTTGCTGGTGAGGAGTTGCGATCCTTTGAAGGAGAAGAGGCATTCGGTTTTTGGAATTTTCAGTCTTTTTGCAATGGTTTTTCCTCATCTTCGTGGAGTTTTCTACCTTTGGTCTTTGATGTTGGTGACCTTCAGATGGGATTTCTGTGTGGATGTCCTTTTTGTTGATGCTGATGCTATTCCTTTCTGTTCATTAATTTTCCTTCTAATAGTTAGGCCCCTCAGCTGCAGGTCTGCTGGAGTTTGCTGGAGGTCAACTCCACACCCTGTTTGCCTGGGTATCACCAGCAGAGGCTGCAGATCAACAAAGATTGCTGCCCTTTCCTTCCTCTGTAAGCTTCATCCCAGAGGGGCACCCGCCAGATGCCAGCCACCAGAGCTCTCCTGTATGAGGTGTCTGTCGACCCCTGCTGGGAGGTGTCTCTCAGTCAGGAGGCACAGGGGTCAGGGACCCACTTGAGGAGGCAGTCTGTCCCTTAGCAGAGCTTGAGCACTGTGCTGGGAGATCTGCTGCTTTCTTCAGAGCTGGCAGGCAGGAACATTTAAGTCTGCTGAAGCTGTTTCCACAGCTGCCCCTTCCTCCAGGTGTTCTGTCCTAGGGAGATGGGAGTTTTATCTATAAACCTCTGACTGGGGTTGCTGCCCTTCTTTCAGAGATGCTCTGCCCAGAGAGGAGTAATCTAGAGAGGCAGTCTGGCCACAGTGGCTTTGCTGAGCTGCAGTGGGCTCCACCGAGTTCAAACTTGCTGGCAACTTTGTTTATACTGCCAGGGGAAAACTGCCTACTCAAGCCTCAGTAATGACATGATGGACGCCCCTTCCCCCACCAAGCTGGAGCATCTCAGGTCAACTTCAGACTGCTGTGCTGGCCACAAGAATTTCAAGCCAGTGGATCATAGCTTGCTGGGCTCCGTGGAGCTCGGATCCGCTGAGCTAGACCACTTGGCTCCCTGGCTTCAGTCCTGGCTTCAGCCCCCTTTCCAGGGGAGTGAACAGTTCTCCCTCACTGGCTTTCCAGGTGCCACTGGGGTATGAAAAGTAACTCCTGAAGCTAGCTTGGTGTCTGCCCAAACGGCCAACCAGTTTTGTGCTTGAAACCCAAGGCCCTCATGGTGTAGGCACCAGAGGGAATCTCCTGGTTTGCGGGTTGTGAAGACCATGGGAAACGTGTAGTATCTGCGCCAGAGTGCATCATTCCTCATGGCATGGTCCCTCACGGCTTCCCTTGGCTAGGGGAGGGAGTTCCCTGACCCCTTACACTTCCCGGGTTAGGCGACACCCCACCCTGCTTCTGCTCCCCTCCATAGGCTGCACCCACTGTCTAACCAGTCTCAATGAGATGAGCTGGGTACCTCAGTTGGAGATGCAGAAATCACCCACCTTCTGCATTGATCTCACTGGGAGTTGCAGACCAGAGCTGTTCCTATTTGGCCATCATGCCAGCCACCCGATAATTGCATTTTTCAATGTTGAGGTTTTAAAATATTGAGAGGTGACAGCATACTGGCAACCCTCACAGCCCTCGCTCGCTCTCGGCACCTCCTCTGCCTGGGCTGCCACTCTGGCCACGCTTGAGGAGCCCTTCAGCCTGCCGCTGCACTATGGGAACCCCTTTCTGGGCTGGCCAAGGCTGGAGCTGGCTCCCTCAGCTTGCTGGGAGGTGTGGAGGGAGAGGGACGGGCGGGAACCGGGGCTGCACGTGGTGCTTGTGGGCCAGTGCAAGTTCCAGGTGGGTGTGGGCTTGGTGGGCCTCACACTCGGAGTGGCTGGCTGGCCCTGCTGGCCCTGGGCAGTGAGGGGCTTAGCACCTGGGCCAGCAGCTGCCGTGCTCGACTTCTCGCCGGGCCTTAGCTGCCTCCCCACAGGGCAGGCTTGGGACCTGCAGCCTGCCGTGCCTGAGTCTCCCCTCTCTCCGTGCGCTCCTGTGCAGCCTGAGCCTCCCTGATGAGTGCTGCCCCCTGCTCCACGGCGCCCAGTCCCATCGACCACCCAAGGGCTGAGGAGTGTGGGCGCACGGTGCTGGACTGGCAGGCAGCTCCACCTGTGGCCCCTGGTGCAGGATCCACTGGGTGAAGCCAGCTGGGCTCCTGAGTCTGGTGGGGACTTGGAGAACCTTTATGTCTAGCTAAGGGATTGTAAATACACCAATTAGCACCCTGTGTGTAGCTCAGGGTTTGTGAATGCACCAGTCGACACTCTCTATCTAGCTACTCTGGTGGGGACTTGGAGAACCTTTATGTCTAGCTAAGGGATTGTAAATACACCAATCGGCACTCTGTATCTAGCTCAAGGTTTGTAAACACACCAGTCAGCACCCTGCATCTAGCTCAGGGATTGTGAATGCACCAATCGACACTCTGTATCTAGCTACTCTGGTGGGGACTTGGAGAACCTTTGTGTGGATACTGTGTATCTAGCTAGTGGGGATGTGGAGAACTTTTGTGTCTGGCTCAGGGATTGTAAATGCACCAATCAGCACCCTGGTCAAAATGGGCCAATCAGCTCTCTGTAAAATGGACCAATCAGCAGGATATGGGTGGGGCCAGATAAGAGAATAAAAGCAGGCTGCCTGAGCCAGCAGTGGCAACTGGCTCGGGTCCCCTTCTGCACTGTGGAAGCTTTGTTCTTTTGCTCTTTGCAATAAGTCTTGCTGCTGCTCACTCTTTGGGTCCACACTGCCTTTATGAGCTGTAACACTCACTGTGAAGGTCTGCAGCTTCACTCCTGAAGCCAGCGAGACCACGAACCCATCGGGAGTAATGAACAACTCCAGACTCGCCGCCTTAAGAGCTGTAACACTCACCGCGAATGTCCGCAGCTTCACTCCTAAGCCAGCGAGACCACAAACCCACCAGAAGGAAGAAACTCCGAACACATCCGAACATCAGAAGTAAAAAACTCTGGACACGCTGCCTTTAAGAACTGTAACACTCACCGCAAGGGTCCGCGGCTTCGTTCTTGAAGTCAGTGAGACCAAGAACCCACCAATTCCGGACACAGTATGTCACAAATTACTTAATACTGCTCCATTCAAAGGGTGGAACCTGATTCCTCCCCCTATGAGCATGAGCTGAATTTAGTGACTGTCTTCTAAAAAATAGAATATGGTGGAAATGACTGTGTGTGACACTTTCAAGAGTAGGTCATAAAAGGTATTACAGATTCCTGCTGGCTCTATCTCTCGGATCACTTATTCTGGGGAAGCCAGCTGCCATGTCATAAGGACATTCAAGCAGCCCAGTGGAGAGGCTGACATTGCAAGGAATAGAAGCCATTTGCCAACAGCTCTTTGAGTGAGTCATCTTGCAGGAGGGTCCTCCAGCTCCAGACAAGCCTTTAGATATCTACAGCCGCAACCAACAAGTTGATTGCAACCTTATGAAGAGCCACTCAGATAAGTTGCTCCTAGATTCTTGACCTGCAGGAATTGTAGGAAATAAATGTTTGTTTTAATGCTGGGAAGTTGGGAGTAATATTTTACACAACGTTAGGTCGCTAACTATAGCAGTTCATAAACTGTCTGAAAGGTAATTGCTTACAATATTTTACTACTCTGGACACTAGGAGGGGCTCCACCTTCCTTTCACACTAAATTATGGCCAGGAATGGAAAGAGCAGTATCACTCTAATCTCTAATTGTAATCCTCATTTTTTTTTTTCTCATATTGCTGTTTCACTTCTACATTCTGCAGGGGGAAGTCCTGAATATTCAGTGTTAATATTGATGCCTATTTAATGATGGATGCATTTTAAAAAATATTCATTGTAGAAGGCATTGCAAGGATTAAGAAAAAATATTTCTAATATAAAAGTAATTAAACCCTTTCATGATAAAAAACATTCAATGAACTAGGAATGGAAGGGAGTTTCTTCTACATGGTAAAGAGCATTTATGAAAAACCCACAGCTAACGTTATAATCAGTGGTTAAAGACTGAAAGCTTTCTGCGTTGGGACTCAGAAAACAATATCCTGAAATATGGTGCTTTGACATGCTGAACTAAAGAAGCAGCCTGAAGGTCTTTCTGACCCCCACCCCTCTAATCCTCTGTCTCTCCCAAAGCACAGAATGAAGCTATTCTCTGGTTTCCTTTTCTACCTAAAAACTGGCCCCAGAGAGGAACACAATTGCCTTCAATTCCTTCCCTGAAATTTCATCAATCAGAGAAAATTAAAACTCATATAACAGAGGAAGACACCGAAAATTTAACACCATTAGAGCCCAGATGAAATTTGAACTTTATCCCAACTATTAATAGTATTAATACTATTAATAGTTCTCTGGTCCGATCTTATTCAGTTTCCAAAAAGAATCATTCATAAGATAATGTCTGCCTCCAGGTCCATTCATTTCCTCCCCAGAATCATTTACTGCTACAGCCCCACCTAACCTTCCCCTATGGAGCATTTTTACCCCACTGGTTATTGGGTAGCATGCACATTAGAATAAATTTGTTTTTTTTCTCCTATTAATCTGCATTTCATCAGTTCATTTTCAGTGAACCTTCAGAGGGTGAAGGGGGAAGATTTCCTTCTTTGCCCCTTTACCCCTAAATAAAAAACAAGATGAGAATGTCTGTTTTTGCCACTTCTATTCAACATTTTACTGGAAGTTCTAAGTAGAACAGTTAGGCAAGAAACAGAAATAAAAGGCATCCAAACAAAAAAAGAATTAAAACTATGTTTGTAGATGACATGATATAATATATAGAAGATCCTAAAGGATCCACACAAAAATATTAGACCTAATACGTAAAGTCATAAAGATTGTAGGATACAAGATCAACACACAAAAATTATTTGTATTTTTATTCAGTAGCAATGAACAATCCAAAAGTGAATTTAGGAGAACTATTTATAATAGCATCAAAATCTAGGAATAAATTCAAGAAATGCAAGTCTTTGTATACTCAAAGCTATTAAACATTTTTGAAAGGAAGAAGACCTAACTAAATAGATGGAGAGATAGCCCATGATTGTAGACTGGAAATCTTAAATTCCCCAAAGTAATCTACAGAATCATTGCAATCGCTATTAATTCCCCCCCGCCCCCCGAGACAGAGTCTCACTCTGTTGCTCAGGCTGGAGTGCAGTGGCACAATCTTCGCTCACTACAACTTCTTCCCAGGTTCAAGCAATTCTCTTGGCCCAGCCTTCCAAGTAGCTGGGACTACAGGCATGCACCACCACACTTGGCCAATTTTTTTTTTTTTTTTGTATTTTTAGTAGAGACAGGGTTTCAACATGTTGGCCAGGCTGGTTTCGAACTCCTGACCTCAGTTGATCCACCCACCTAGGCCTCCAGAAGTGTTGGGATTACAGGTGTGAGCCACCAGGCCTGGCCTGAAATTGCTATCAAAATCGTAACACCCTTTTCTGCAGAAATGGAAAAGCTAATCATAAATTTCACATAGAATTTCAAGGTTCCTTGAACAGCCAAAACAATATTAAAGAAGAACAAAGTTCATAGACTCATATTTCCTCATTTTAACAAGGAAACAAGATGGCCCATCCGCATGTAGGCAGTCTTGGCAACCTTAGGCTCCCCTTTGGTGACTGCCCCTTACCAGTGACAGGGAACATAACAGGAGGGCTGTCTGGGAGGGTGCCATCCCTTTAGGGATGCCAACCTAAAGGGAAGAAGAGGAGAAAAAATATAGAGCATTTGTTTGGGCCAAGGTTGAGGATGGCAGCTCAGGACACATTTCATACTTAAAGGTTGCCTTTGGAGACTGCTCCAGAAAACAAAAGAGGTCTGATTACAAAAGTTGTTCCTCAGGTATTCTTGTAGGTTTACAGAAATAACATTGGTTAGTGATTGGTTGTACATTGTTGAACTATAGGGTGCATGACGTTTTATGGCCACTTGGTGTCAGTCTAGAGCCTGCATAGCAAGTGGCCTCAAGAGGTAATTACTTATCTCAAGTGGGAGTGAGATGTGACTGCTGTTATTTTATTTTATTTATTTATTATACTTTAAGTTCTGGGGTACATGTGCACCACGTGCAGGTTTGTCACATAGGTATACATGTGCTATGTTGGTTTGCTGCACCCATTAACTCATCATTTACATAGGTATTTCTCCTAATGCTATCCCTCCCCCTGCCCCGCCACCCCACTGTGTCCGGAATTGGTTCCTTCTGGTGGGTTCTTGGTCTCGCTGACTTCAAGCATGAAGCCACAGACCCCCGCGGAGAGTGTTACAGCTCTTAAAGATGGTGTGTCTGGAGTTTGTTCCTTCCAATGTTCAGATATGTCTGGAGTTTCCTTCTTCCAGTGGGTTCGTGGTCTTGCTGACATCAGGAGTGAAGCTGCAGACCTTTGCAGTGAGTGTTACAGCTCTTAAAGATGGTGTGTCTGGAGTTGTTTCTTCCTTCCGGCGGGTTTGTGGTCTTGCTGACTTCAGGAATGAAGCTGCAGACCCTCGTGGTGAGTGTTACAGCTCATAAAGGTAGCGTGGACCCAAAGAGTGAGCAGCAGCAAGACTTATTGTGAAGAGCGGAAGAACAAAGCTTCCACAGCATGGAAGGGGACTGAGCGGGTTGCCACTGCTGCCTGGGGTGACCAGCTTTTATTCCCTTATTTGGCCTCTTCCACGTCCTGCTGATTGGTCCACTTTACAGAGCACTGATTGGTCCATTTTCCAGAGTGCTGATTGGTCCATTTTGCTGATTGGTCCCTTTTACAGAGTGATGATTGGTGCATTTACAATCCTTTAGCTAGACAAAAAAGTTCTCCAAGTCCCCACCGAACCCAGAAGCTCAGCTGGCTTCACCTCTCACCACGACAGGCCCCAGTGTGTGATGTTCCCCGCCCTGTGTCCAAGTGTTCTCAATGTTCAATTCCCACCTATGAGTGAGAACATGCAGTGTTTGGTTTTCTGTCCTTGTGATAGTTTGCTCAGAATGATGGTTTCCAGCTTCATCCATGTCCCTGCAAAGGACATGAATGCATCCTTTTTCATGGCTGCATAGTATTCCATGGTGTATATGTGCCACATTTTCTTAATCCAGTCTATCATTGATGGACATTTGGGTTGGTTCCAAGACTTTGCTATTGTGAATAGTGCCACAATAAACATATGTGTGCATGTGTCTTTATAGTAGCATGATTTATAATCCTTTGGGTATATACCCAGTAATGGGATGGCTGGGTCAAATGATATTTCTAGTTCTAGATCCTTGAGGAATCACCACACTATCTTCCACAGTGGTTGGATTAATTTACATTCCCATCAACAATGCAAAAGCGTTCCTATTTCTCCACATCCTCTCCAACATCTGTTGTTTCCTGACTTTTTAATGATTGCCATTCTAACTGGTGTGAGATGGTACCTCATTGTGGTTTTAATTTGCATTTCTCTGATGGTCAGTGATGAGCATTTTTTCATGTGTCTGTTGGCTGCATAAATGTCTTCTTTTGAGAAGTGTCTGTTCATATCCTTTGCCCACTTTTTGATGGGGTTGTTTTTTTCTTGTAAATTTGTTTAAGTTCTTTGTAGATTCTAGATATTAGCCCTTTGTTAGATGGGTAGATTGCAAAACTTTTCTCCCATTCTGTAGGTGGCCTGTTCACTCTGATGATAGTTTCTTTTGCTGCACAAAAGCTCTTTAGTTTAGTTACATCCCATTTGTCTATTTTGGCTTTTGTTGCCATCGCTTTTGGTGTTTTAGTCATGAAGTCCTTGCCCCTGCCTATGTCCTGAATAGTATTGCCTAGGTTTTCTTCTAGGGTTTTTATGGTTTTAGGTCTAACATTTAAGTCTTTAATCCATCTCAAATTAATTTTTGTATAAGGTGTAAGGAAGGGATCCAGTTTCAGCTTTCTGCATATGGCTAGCCAGTTTTCCCAGCACCATTTATTAAATAGGGAATCCTTTCCCCATTGCTTGTTTTTGTCAGGTTTGTCAAAGATCAGATGGTTGTAGATGTGTGGTGTTATTTATGAGGCCTCTGCTCTGTTCCACTGGTCTATATATCTGTTTTGGTACCAGTACCATGCCATTTTGGTTACTGTAGCCTTGTAATATAGTTTGAAGTCAGGTAGCATGATGCCTCCAGCTTTGTTCTTTTGGCTTAGGATTGTCTTGGCAATGCGGGCTGTCTTTTGGTTCCATATGAACTTGAAAGTAGTTTTTTCCAATTCTGTGAAGAAAGACATTGGTAACTTGATGGGAATGGCATTGAATCTATAAATTACCTTGGACAGTATGGCCATTTTCATGATACTGATTCTTCCTATCCATGAGCATGGAATGTTTTTCCATTTGTTTGTGTCATCTTTTATTTCGTTGAACAGTGGTTTGTAGTTCTTCTTGAAGAGTTCCTTGACATCCCTTGTAAGTTGGATTCCTAGGTGTTTTACTCCCTTTGTAGCAATTGTGAATGGAAGTTCACTCATGATTTGGCTGTCTCTTTGTCTGTTATTGGTGTATAGGAATGCTTGTGATTTTTGCACATTGATTTTGTATCCTGAGACTTTGCTGAAGTTGCTTATCAGCTTAAGGAGGTTTTGGGCTGAGATGATGGGGTTTTCTAAATATACAATCATGTCATCTGCAAACAGGGACAAATTGACTTCCTCATTTCCTAGTTGAATACCCTTTATTTCTTTCTTTTGCCTGATTTCCCTGGCCAGAACTTCCAACACTATGTTTAATACGAGTGGTGAGAGAGGGCATCCCTGTCTTGTTACATTTTAAATGCCTCTCTGGGCCTGACAATTTAAAGGGACTAGCATTCCTCAGATGAAAAGTTATTTCCTTTCTTGGGGCCTAAGTTGGCATACCCAGCTCCTTCTTTCAAAGTCAATTACTAGGTTACAAAGGATGCTAAGTCTCTTTATAAATATTGCCACATCTCTTTCCAGAAGTTATACCAGTTTTCACTGTCATCAGTGTTGCATGAGTCTCAGACTCACTACACTCTTGCCATTAAAGTAGAAATAATAACAAATACATAAGCTTGTATATGTACTTGAAACAAATAAATGCACACTTATTTAAATTTGGAAAGTAAGGCTAAGGTTTTTTTGCATAAAGCATAACTAGTTAATGGGGCTGTACACTCTACCCACTTTTGTTTGTGACATAGTTTTCTATTCACTTGGCATCCCCTTTCACTCTCAGTGGTGCCCTAATGACAGTCGATTATACAGTCACCATATCTCTAATACATACTTTTTAAGTTTCTAGTTCCAGTTTCAACTAAAGTGAAGTGACAATTTAAAGAGAATTATTTCATAGGGAATATAGCTTCTTAAATCTTCTTTGCGCTTTCAAGACAAACTTCTAAATTTTAAAAATTACTGCTTCAGTAAATAATTTGTATGGTGTGTTGAAGAGGGTAATACCTTTTTTCCCTTTGCTTCAACTTAAAAAAATATTATTGTGCTGGTTGTTCTCTAATTCCCTTTGAATAGATAAAAATATAGCCAATTTCAATACCTGCCACCTGTGTAAATTTTCTTTGGTCTCCTTACCTATCTCCTTGGTACTAATGGAATTCCAGTTCCTCTCTGAGGTCATTGCTAATAGTTAATCTACATAATTTTAGGCCCTATTTCTAGTGAATATCTGGTGATGATTAGCTGCAGTTCTTGTCTCTGTCTGGTTCTCTGTACTTGGTTCTAATTAAGAATTTGAAAAAAGGTTTATTAGTGTATAACACTAACCATACACTGGCCACTTTTTCTACTGCCCAGTTCTTACCACATCTTAACTATACTTCTCTGAAATCAAACCCCTCTGTTTTCTGAGCAGAGTTTGAAAGACCTCCTTTGTTTTAGATTGGAAATGGATGTGCTCTAAATTGGGTATTGTCTGGTTCAGCCCCCTCTACTGATAACTTCAATCCCTAAATAGAGAAAGAAACCTTGGGGAGAGGAGATGTCAGGGGAGTAGAGAATTCTGGATGTCTTGGAAATACAAGTACATATTAATAGTAGGGGAATGGCTGCTGATTTTTTCTGGGATGTATACTGTAACTCTCTGACTTAAGTATATAGTATGAAGTGTAGCACCTTTACTGAGCTGCAGCAAATCAGGGCTATTTGTATCGAATTGCTGAATTTCTCAATTCAGAATCTCGCAAGAGATCTAACGTTAGTTTCAAGTGTTGTACTGCATGTGGTTGCAACAGGGAGTGTTTAAGCTTATGTTTTACTCTAGAAGTTGTAAAACAAGTTTTAAACATTTTCCCCCACCACTACAACCATAATCACCTCATGTTAAAAGCAGTCTGCTAGGAACCCAAAGCTGTCAACTGCATTTGGTAATTTAAACCTTTACTCTTCCATGGCTACTCTTTGCCTATTACAAAAGGCTCTGGGAGAGAAGTTGCATGCCCAAAATCAGCTTCCTTTATTCCCTCCTGGTTGAGAGATAGCCACGAATGGATTTGAAGTAGAGTAGAAACACTTTGGCAGCTAAGTGGAGGCCAGATTTGAGGCATATGGAGGAAGATTAGAGAAGGAAAGACCAGTCAGTAGGTTTTTGTAATATGTCAAGCAAAAGGTGATGAGAACTTTGAGTACTTCAGTGGGAGTATTCATTGAGAAGAAAGAAAAATTTGAAGAATTTCTAGCAAGCAAAATTGGCAGGGCTTGGTGATATATTGGAAAAGGAATGTTAAGGGAAAAGGATTACTCTAAGGTTTCTGCGTTGGGTAATTGAGTTATTCATTGAGTCACTAACTGAAGTAATAAATCTAGAAGGATTTAGAAGGATTAGATTTGAAAGCTAGGAATGTGTGGAAAATTATGAGTTCTAGTTTGTGCATACTAAGTTTGAAGTGTTCATGAAACATCCAGTTGTTTACATGCAAAAGTATATGAACCTGATGCTGAGTGAGAGATGAGTGGAGATACAGGTTTAGAATTTCTCAATTTATAGATTATTAAAGCAGACTTCCCAGGGAGCGAGAAGAAGAGGCATGAGAACGGTAGTCATTTAAAGATAGAACCCTAGGAACACCTTTGAGTGAAGAGCATGTAGGGGCCAAGGGAAAACTTCCCCTTTTCCTTGTGAAGATTCACTAAAAATCACTGATAAAATGCAGATTAATATGGGGAAAAGCATACAAATATATATATATTTTTCAAGGTCTCTGGCTTTTTATTTTTATTTTATTTTATTATTATTATACTTTAAGTTTTAGGGTACATGTGCACAATGTGCAGGTTTGTTACATATGTATACATGTGCCATGTTGGTGTACTGCACCCATTAACTCGTCATTTAGCATTAGGTATATCTCCTAATGCTATCCCTCCCTCCTCCCCCCACCCTACAACAGTCCCCGGAGTGTGATGTTCCCCTTCCTGTGTCCATGTGTTCTCGTTGTTCAATTCCCACCTGTGAGTGAGAATATGCGGTGTTTGGTTTTTTGTCCTTGTGATAATTTGCTGAGAATGATGACTTCTAATTTCATCCATGTCCCTACAAAGGACATGAACTCATCGTTTTTTGTGGCTGCATAGTGTTCCATGGTGTATATGTGCCACATTTTCTTAATCCAGTCTATCGTTGTTGGACATTTGGGTTGGTTCCAAGTCTTTGCTATTGTGAATAGTGCCACAATAAACATACGTGTGCATGTGTCTTTATAGCAGCATGATTTATAGTCCTTTGGGTATATACCCAGTAATAGGATGGCTGGGTCAAATGGTATTTCTAGTTCTAGATCACGGAGGAATCGCCACACTGACTTCCACAATGGTGAAACTAGTTTACAGTCCCACCAACAATGTGAAAGTGTGCCTATTTCTCCACATCCTCTGCAGCACCTGTTGTTTCCTGACTTTTTAATGATTGCCATTCTAACTGGTGTGAGATGGTAGCTCACTGTGGTTTTGATTTGCATTTCTCTGATGGCCAGTGATGATGAGCATTTTTTCATGTGTTTTTCGGCTGCATAAATGTCTTCTTTTGAGAAGTGTCTGTTCATGTCCTTTGCCCACTTTTTGATGGGGTTGTTTGTTTTTTTCTTGTAAATTTGTTTGAGTTCATTGTAGATTCTGGATATTAGCCCTTTGTCAGATGAGTAGGTTGCGAAAATTTTCTCCCATTTTGTAGGTTGCCTGTTCGCTCTGATGGTAGTTTCTTTTGCTGTGCAGAAGCTCTTTAGTTTAATTAGATCCCATTTGACAATTTTGGCTTTTGTTGCCATTGCTTTTGGTGTTTTAGACATGAAATGCTTGCCCATGCCTATGTCCTGAATAGTAATGCCTAGGTTTTCTTCTAGGGTTTTTATGGTTTTAGGTCTAACATTTAAGTCTGTAATCCATCTTGAATTAATTTTTGTATAAGGTGTAAGGAAGGGATCCAGTTTCAGCTTTCTACATGTGGCCAGCCAGTTTTCCCAGCACCGTTTATTAAATAGGGAATCCTTTCCCCATTGCTTGTTTTTGTCAGGTTTGTCAAAGATCAGATAGTTGTAGATATGTGGCATTATTTCTGAGGGCTCTGTTCTGTTCCATTGGTCTATATCTCTGTTTTGGTACCAGTACCATGCCATTTTGGTTACTGTAGCCTTGTAGTATAGTTTGAAGTCAGGTAGCGTGATGCCTCCAGCTTTGTTCTTTTGGCTTAGGATTGACTTGGTGATGCGGGCTCTTTTTTGGTTCCATATGAACTTGAAAGTAGTTTTTTCCAATTCTGTGAAGAAAGTCATTGGCAGCTTGATGGGGATGGCCTTGAATCTATAAAATACCTTGGACAGTATGGCCATTTTCACGATATTGATTCTTCCTACCTATGAGCATGGAATGCTCTTCAATTTGTTTGTATCCTCTTTTATTTCATTGAGCAGTGGTTTGTAGTTCTCCTTGAAGAGGTCCTTCCCATCCCTTGTAAGTTGGATTCCTAAATATTTTATTCTCTTTGAAGCAATTGTGAATGGGAGTTCACTCATGATTTGGCTCTCTGTTTGTCTGTTATTGGTATATAAGAATGCTTGTGATTTTTGTACATTGATTTTGTATCCTGAGACTTTGCTGATGTTGTTTATCAGCTTCAGGAAATTTTTGGCTGAGACAATGGGGTTTTCTAGATATACAATCATGTCACCTGCAAACAGGGACAATTTGACTTCCTCTTTTCCTAATTGAATACCCTTTATTTCCTTCTCCTGCCTAATTGCCCTGGCCAGAACTTCCAACACTATGTTGAATAGGAGTGGTGAGAGAGGGCATCCCTGTCTTGTGCCAGTTTTCAAAGGGAATGCTTCCAGTTTTTGCCCATTCAGTATGATACTGGCTGTGGGTTTGTCATAGATAGCTCTTATTATTTTGAGATACATCCTATCAATACCTAATTTATTGAGAGTTTTTAGCATGAAGGGTTGTTGAATTTTGCCAAAGGCCTTTTCTGCATTTACTGAGATAATCATGTGGTTTTTGTCTTTGGTTCTGTTTATATGCTGGATTACATTTATTGATTTGCATATTTTGAACCAGCCTTGCATCCCAGGGATGAAGCCCACTTGATCATAGTGGATAAGCTTTTTGATGTGCTGCTGGATTCGGTTTGCCAGTATTTTATTGAGGATTTTTGCATCAATGTTCATCAAGGATATTGGTCTAAAATTCTCTTTTTTGGTTGTGTCTCTGCCCGGCTTTGGTATCAGGATGATGCTGGCCTCATAAAATGAGTTAGGGAGGATTCTCTCTTTTTCTATTGATTGGAATAGTTTCAGAAGGAATGGTACCAGCTCCTCCTTGTACCTCTGGTAGAATTCAGCTGTGAATCCATCTGGTCCTGGACTCTTTTTGGTTGGTAAGCTATTGATTATTGCCACAATTTCGGAGCCTATTATTGGTCTATTCAGAGATTCAACTTCTTCCTGGTTTAGTCTTGGGAGAGTGTATGTGTCGAGGAATTTATCCATTTCTTCTAGACTTTCTAGTTTATTTGCGTAGAGGTGTTTGTAGTATTCTCTGATGGTAGTTTGTATTTCTGTGGGATCAGTGGTGATATCCCCTTTATTATTTTTTATTGCATCTATTTGATTGTTCTCTTTTTTCTTCTTTATTAGTCTTGCTAGCGGTCTGTCAATTTTGTTGATCTTTTCAAAAAACCAGCTCCTGGATTTATTAATTTTTTTAGGGTTTTTTGTATGTCTATTTCCTTCAGTTCTTCTCTGATTTTAGTTATTTCTTGCCTTCTGCTAGCTTTTGAATGTGTTTGCTCTTGCTTTTCTAGTTCTTTTAATTGTGATGTTAGGATGTCAATTTTGGATCTTTCCTGCTTTCTCTTGTGGGCATTTAGTGCTATAAATTTCCCTCTACACACTGCTTTGAATGTGTCCCAGAGATTCTGGTATGTTGTGTCTTTGTTCTCATTGGTTTCAAAGAACATCTTTATTTCTGCCTTCATTTCGTTATGTACCCAGTAGTCATTCAGGAGCAGATTGTTCAGTTTCCATGTAGTTGAGCAGTTTTGAGTGAGTTTCTTAATCCTGAGTTCTAGTTTCATTGCACTGTGGTCTGAGAGACAGTTTGTTATAATTTCTGTTCTTTTGCATTTGCTGAGGAATGCTTTACTTCCAACTATGTGGTCAATTTTGGAATAGGTGTGGTGTGGTGCTGAAAAGAATGTATATACTGTTGATTTGGGGTGGAGAGTTCTGTAGATGTCTATTAGATCTGCTTGGTGCAGAGCTGAGTTCAATTCCTGGGTATCCTTGTTAACTTTCTGTTTAGTTGATCTGTCTAATGTTGACAGTGGGGTGTTAAAGTCTCCCATTATTATTGTGTGGGAGTCTAAGTCTCTTTGTAGGTCACTCAGGACTTGCTTTATGAATCTTGGTGCTCCTGTATTGGGTGCATATATATTTAGGATAGTTAGCTCTTCTTGTTGAATTGATCCCTTTACCATTATGTAATGGCCTTCTTTGTCTCTTTTGATCTTTGTTGGTTTAAAGTCTGTTTTATCAGAGACTAGGATTGCAACCCCTGCCTTTTTTTGTTTTCCATTTGCTTGATAGATCTTCCTCCATTCCTTTATTTTGAGCCTATGTGTGTCTCTGCACGTGAGATGGGTTTCCTGAATACAGCACACTGATGGGTCTTGACTCTCTATCCAATTTGCCAGTCTGTGTCTTTTAATTGGAGCATTTAGCTCATTTCCATTTAAGGTTAATATTTTTATGTGTGAATTTGATCCTGTCATTATAATGTTAGCTGGTTATTTTGCTCGTTAGTTGATGCAGTTTCTTCCTAGCCTTGATGGTCTTTACAATTTGGCATGTTTTTGCAGTGGCTGATGCTGTTTGTTCCTTTCCATGTTTAGTGCTTCCTTCAGGAGCTCTTTTAGGGCAGGCCTGGTGGTGACAAAATCTCTCAGCATTTGCTTGTCTGTAAAGGATTTTATTTCTCCTTCACTTATGAAGCTTAGTTTGGCTGGATATGAAATTCTGGGTTGAAAACTCTTTTCTTTAAGAATGTTGAATGTTGGCCCCCACTCTCTTCTGGCTTGTAGAGTTTCTGCCGAGAGATCCGCTGTTATTCTGATGGGCTTCCCTTTGTGAGTAAGCTGACCTTTCTCTCTGGCTGCCCTTAACATTTTTTCCTTCATTTCAACTTTGGTGAATCTGACAATTACATGCCTTGGAGTTGCTCTTCTTGAAGAGTATCTTTGTGGAGTTCTCTGTATTTCCTGAATCTGAATGTTGGCCTGCCTTGCTAGATTGGGGAAGTTCTCCTGGATAATATCCTGCGGAGTGTTTTCCAACTTGGTTCCATTCTCCCCGTCACTTTCAGGTACACCAATCAGGCATAGATTTGGTCTTTTCACATAGTCCCATATTTCTTGGAGACTTTGTTCATTTCTTTTTATTCTTTTTTCTCTAAACTTCCCTTCTAGCTTCATTTCATTCATTTCTTCTTCCATCACTGATACCCTTTCTTCCAGTTGATTGCATGGGCTCCTGAGCCTTCTGCATTCTTCACATAGTTCTCGAGCCTTGGCTTTCAGCTCCATCAGCTCCTTTAAGCACTTCTCTGCATTGGTTATTCTAGTTATACATTTGTCTAATTTTTTTCAAGGTTTTTAACTTCTTCGCCATTGGTTTGAATGTCCTGCTGTAGCTTGGAGTAGTTTGATCGTCTGAAGCCTTCTTCTCTCAACTCGTCAAAGTCATTCTCCGTCCACCTTTGTTCCTTTGCTGGTCAGGAGCTGCGTTCCTTTGGAGGAGGAGAGGCGCTCTTCTTTTTAGAATTTCCAGTTTTTCTGTTCTGTTTTTTCCCCATCTTTGTGGTTTTATCTACTTTTGGTCTTTGATGATGGTGACGTACAGATGGGTTTTTGGTGTGGATGTGCTTTCTGTTTGTTAGTTTTCCTTCTAACAGTCAGGACCCTCAGCTGCAGGTCTGTTAGAGTTTGCTAGAGGTCCACTCCAGACTCTGTTTGCCTGGGTTACAGCAGTGGTGGTGCAGGACAGCAGATTTTTGTGAACCGCAAATGCTGCTGCCTGATCGGTCCTCTGGAAGTTTTGTCTCAGAGGAGTACCCGGTTGTTTGAGGTCAGTCTGCCCCTACTGGGGGGTGCCTCACAGTTAGGCTGCTTGGGGGTCAGGGACCCACTTTAGGAGACAGTCTGCCCGTTCTCAGATCTCCAGCTGCGTGCTGGGAGAACCACTACTCTCTTCAAAGCTGTCAGACAGGGACGTTTAAATCTGCAGAAGTTACTGCTGTCTTTTTGTTTTTCTGTGCCCTGCCACCAGAGGTGGAGCCTACAGAGGCAGGCAGGCCTCCTTGAGCTGTGGTGGGCTCCACCCACCACACCCGGCTGCTTTGTTTACCTAAGCAAGCCTGGGCAATGGCAGATGCCCCTCCTCTAGCCTCGATGCCACCTTGCAGTTTGATCTCAGACTGCTGTGCTAAAAATCAGCGAGACTCCATGGGCACAGGACCCTCCAAGCCAGGTGCAGGATACCATCTCCTGGTGTGCCGTTCCTTAAGCCCGCTGGAAAGGTGCAGTATTAAGGTGGGAGTGACCCAATTCTCCAGGTGCTTTCTGTCACCCCTTTCTTTGACTAGGAAAGGGAACTCCCTGACCCCTTGCGCTTCCCGAGTGAGGCAATGCCTCGCCCTGCTTCGGCTCCCTCACGGTGCGCTGCACCCACTGTCCTGCACCCACTTTCTGGCACTCCCTAGTGAGATGAACCTGGTACCTCAGATGGAAATGCAGAAATCACCCATCTTCTGCGTTGCTCATGCTGGGAGCTATATAGACCGGAGCTGTTCCTATTCGGCCATCTTGGTCTCTGACAAATATTTTGTATTAAAAAGCATGCAAGTGGCCAGGCACGGTGGCTCACGCCTGTAATCCCAGCACTTTGAGAGGCTGAGGCGGGTGGATCATGAGGTCAGGAGATCAAGAGCATCCTGGCTAACACGGTGAAACCCCATCTCTACTAAAAATACAAAAAATTAGCCAGGCATCGTGGCGGGTGTCTTTAGTCCCAGCTACTCAGGAGGCTGAGGCAGGAGAATGGCTTGAACCCAGGAGGTGGAGCTTGCAGTGAGCCAAGATCGCCCCACTGAACTCCAGCCTGGGCAAGAGAGCGAGACTCCATCTCAAAAAAAAAAAAAAAAAAAAAAAAAGCATGCATGTAAAAAGGTAAAAAGCATACAAGTTTTACATAACACAAGAGCCTTCAGAATGAAGACCCACAGATACAGGGGAAGCTCTCCATTTTTTAAAATTATATTTAACAAAGTATGGACAACCATGTAGAAATAGGACTGGACAAAAAAGGTATAAACTAGTGCCAACAGACTGAGTGGGGAAACCCAGCAAGGCCTGTCTGTCTAGATTCTTCTTGGCCTCTCTGTGCCACATTCCTTCCTTCTGGGTGTGGGACAGGACCCTCTCTGGTTAGGGGTCTTATGACCTACAATCAAGGCAGGTCAGATCATTTCTTCATGGCCAGTTTTTCCATTGAAAGGGAGGGAGAATGTTAGATAAATATTTTTAGGTTTCATGACTGGCTTTGGGGAGATGGGGCTCTGGTTTCTATGACCTGCCTTGGAGAAGAGAGATTCTAGCTTCTGTGGCTAGCCTCCAGGGAGAATGAGGGGCCAGGTGAAGGTCAGAAAAAACTTGTGCTTCTGAGACCACTTCTGAGGTCTTCATTTTGGGGTGTCGTTTTTTGGGACCCTACAATAGAACAAAGAATGAGTTGGGAGACCAAGAAGGAAGGTAGTGAGGTGGAGGATTGTGGAGTTTCAAACGGCATCCACAGGTTCAAACCTAGTAAAGAGGCAAAGTGTGATAAGGATTGAAATGCTTCTGTTGGATTTGGCCAATTCAAGTTTATTTTGGTGAATGTGACTAGATCCAATGGATGTTTGTATTAGCTGGGAACTTTAAGATTATGTAGCCTTAACCCTTATTTTTAAAAATCAGAACATTTTAGAGATAAGAAATTTGATAATTTTTATCTAGGTCATAACTAAAAATATTCCTTGCACATAGGTGTTCAATAAATGATGGTTGAATGAGTGATTGAACTCTTTATTGGCAGAGCCAGAACTAGAAATCATACATCCAGATTCATGTTGTAGAGAAAGCTTTTTCTCTATTGTTTTAGGTTTGAATGGTTGGTAGCCTGAGAAATAACTGACAATAGACATGTATCAGGAGAAAATACAAGGTTTATTTACATGTGCACACCATAGGTAAGGTGGAAGTACTTAGTAATGAGTAACTTACTGAATAGTTAGAGGTAAAGGTTTGTATACCAACTTCACAACAAAAAAGGGAGCATGTTTAGGGCTTCCATGGGAAAGTATGGAATGTTCTATTGGACTTCCCATAATGTGGGGGTCAATGGCACCTGTATTTTCAGGAAGGCGGTGAATCCAGCTGTAGTTCCTGGAGTATCTGCCTAAGTGTAGATAATGTTTCTTTCTGTTGCTGCTGATTGCTCAGATGTTTTCAGCTTAATTTTAATACCTTCCTTCACATGGTAGTGCTCTTTCCCTTATTATTTTCCTCCAAACTATGCTCCATGGAATACCAGAGGTCCACCAAGGTATTTTAAAGTTCTTTAAAAATGGTGTATTTTTCCTACTGAAAAGTTTTAAATTCTGAAGATCTCATTTATCACACTGACTTGATTATAATTTTACTGGAAAATATTGTTTCTATATATTTTTTCATTAAAACTCACTAAATGAAGCTTCCAGATTCAAAGACATTCCGTATTGCGTTGCGATTCTTAAAATCGGGACCCTTAATTTTTTTTTCTCAGCAGAAATAACTGATTTATTCAACAAATATTTATAAAATACTTAACTGTTGATGAGATAGTCTTACGCATGGGACTAACAGCAATGACAGTAAGATAAATAGCCATCTCTTTATAGAACTTGTAGTTGATATTCTTGATAAACTTTAAAATAAAGAAATTTTTATAACAAAATATGTAAATTTTTATTATTTTAATTATTGAGTTCTTACTGAAAAAAATAAAATAATACCTTTATAGTTTTATGAATTTAGATTCTGGTATTTATGAAATCATTAGAACAATAAGAAGATTAAATTAAACCAGAAAATTATTCTTAGAACATTTTCAGGAACACCTTTAGTTTTCAGATTCTTTCATTGTGAACTCATTAGTTTGCACAATTAATGAATCATCTGAACAAGTCATTTGAGAATTCTTGCCTTGATTTTATTGATGAGGAAATTGACAGAGAGAAGCACAGTGCTTTGTCCAAGGTTATCTAATGAGTTGTGTCAGACTCAAAGTCAGAATTCCTAGTTCTCGTTTCTTTCCTTATTTCAATAACACCCTGACCTCCAGGATTATCTGTATCAGAATTCCTAGTTCTTGTTTCTTTCCTTATTTCAATAACACCCTAACCCCCAGGATTATCTGTAAGTGCTTGTCAACATGGTTTAATTTTATGAGATCCTAATTCTTAAACATTAAGATGCATTTTATTATGTAGACAAAAATAAATTAGAAATTAATTAAGCAGGAAGATTTCCATTTGGAGTGGTCTATTGAACTAATCTGTGTCTTTCATTTTTAGAAATATGACTTTAAATGAATATAAAATCATATAAATGTATAGTAAAATCCTTTTAAAAATTGAAATTCTGTAGTTAACCTCTGCATCAGACCTTATTCTTAACTAAAAGTGTTTGCCTCTGTGGTTAACTGGAATAAAATTATAAAGGTAGAATTAATTTATTGCATTTACCAATGCTAGATGAATATACACATATAATAAAGCAGGTAATTAAATAATTCCATGCTAAAAATTGGGATTTGGGACTATAAATTACCCAGTAACTACCATAATCCTCCTTCATTTGGTATATATTGACTAAGCTCAAAATTTTTAGTTAATACAAAATGGGCTGTGCTATCAATAGTAAGAAATGAAGGATTGGTTCATTTTAGAAAATCTAACTTTGTGCAACACTAGAAAGATGGCGGAGCAAGAGCAAAGAAAAAATCCCTTTGTTTCAGAAAGTCTCCTGAAAAAGAGGAAAGCTTATCAAGCCCTCAAAGCCACCCAGGCAAAGCAGGCACTTTTGGCAGAGAAGGAGCAGAGGAAAGGAAAAGGGCTCAGGTTTAATTATTCCTACATGACTCCTGGCAGCAGAAACGTGACAAAGTACGTCTCAGATGACCAGAAGTGAAACCTCACGCCTTAGAATTGCCAGATAAACATTCCTTGGCCTTTGTTGTACGCATCAAAAGGATTGATGGTGTGATTTTACTGATGCAGAGAACCACTTCAAGACTTCGCCTAAAGAAAATGTTTAGTGGTGTCTTGGTAAAAGTCACCCCCCAGAACCTAAAAATGCCACGTATAGTGGAAGCTTATGTGACCTGGGGATTTCCAAATCTGAAGTCTGTCCGGGAACTCATTTTGAAACGTGGACAAGCCAAGGTCAAGAATAAGATCGTTCTTCTGACAGACAACACAGTGACTGAGGAGCACCTGGGGAAGTTTGACATCATTTGCTTGGAAGACCTCATTCATGAAATTGCCTTCCCAGGGAATCATTTCAGGAGATCTCATGGTTCTTGCACCCTTTCCACCTCTCAGTGGCCCGTCACGCTACCAAAAATAGAGTGGGCTTCCTCAAGGAGATGGGCACACCTGGCTATCGGGGTGAACGCATCAATCAGCTCATCTGCCAGCTGAACTAGACCTAGGTGCCGAACAGCACTACATTTTTATCAATGAAGTGGAAGCATGTGTTTCCTTTTTTTGGGGGAATTTTTATCAAGTATCTTCAGAGAAGATTATTTCCTGCGTTATCTTCAAAAACTGGAAAGGAAGGGTCAAAAAAAAGACAGTACCTGGCTGGGCGTGATGGCTCATGCCTGTAATCCCAGAACTTTGGTAGGCTGAGGCAGGTGGATCACCTGAGGTCGGGAGTTCGAGACCAGCCTGACCAACATGGAGAAACCCCGTCTCTATGAAAAATACAAAAATTAGCTGGGCATGGTGGCGCATGCCTGTGATCCCAACTACTCGGGAGGCTGAGGCAGAATCACTTGAACCTGGGAGGCGGATGTTGCAGTGAGCCAAGATTGTGCCATTGCACTCCAGCCGGGGCAACAAGAGCGAAACTCCATCTCAAAAAAAGAAAAGAAAAGACAGTAGCTTATGTTCATGGCAAGCACCTCTCATCACAGTCCAGTTCCAAGGAAAAAATTCCAGCGTTTTCTCAAGGCTACAGAAACCAAAACAGCATGGTACTGATACCCAAACATATATGTAGACCAATGGAACAGAACAGAGCCGTCAGAAATAACACCACACATCTACAACCAACTGGTCTTTGACAAACCTGACAAAAACAAGCAATGGGGAGAGGATTCCCTATTTAATAAATGGTGCTGGGAAAACTGGCTAGCCATATGTAGAAAGCCGAAACTGGATCCCTTCATTACACCTGATACAAAAATTAACTCAAGATGGATTAAAGACTTAAACGTAAGACCTAAAACCATAAAAACCCTAGAAGAAAACCTAGGCAATACCATTCAGGACATAAGCATGGAAAAAGACTTCATGACTAAAACACCAATAGCAAGGGCAACAAAAGAAAAAACTGACAAATGGGATCTAATTCAGCTAAAGAGCTTCTGCACAGCAAAAGAAACTATCATCAGAGTGAACAGGCCACCTACAGAATGGGAGAAAAGTTTTGCAATCTACCCATCTGACAAAGGGCTAATATCCAGAATCTACAAAGAACTTAAACAAATTTACAAGAAAAAAACAACCCCATCAAAAAATGGGCAAAGGATATGAACAAACACTTCTCAAAAGAGACATTTATGCAGCCAACAAACTTATGAAAAAATGCTCATCATCACTGGTCATCGGAGATATGCAAATCAAAACCACAATGAGATACCACCTCCAGCCAGTTAGAATGACGATCATTAAAATGTCAGGAAACAACAGATACTGGAGAGGATGTGGAGAAATAGGAACACTTTTACACTGTTGGTGGGACTGTAAACTAGTTCAACCATTGTGGAAGACAGTGTGGCGATTCCTCAAGGATCTAGAACTAGAAATACCATTTGACCCAGCAATCCCATTCCTGGGTATATACCCAAAGGATTATAAATCATTCTGCTATAAAGACACATGCACATGTATGTTTATTGCAGCACTGTTCACAATAGCAAAGTCTTGGAACCAACACGAATGTCCATCAATGATAGACTGGATAAAGAAAATGTGGCACATAAACACCATGGAATACTCTGCAGCCATAAAAAAAGGATGAGTTCATGTCCTTTGCAGGGACATGGATGAAACTGGAAACCATCATTCTCAGCAAAGTAAAACAAGAAGAGAAAACCAAACACCGCATGTTTTCACTCATAAGTGGGAGTTGAACAATGAGAACACATGGACATAGGGAGGGGAACATCACACATCAAGGCCTATCGGGGGTTGGGGTCCTGGGGGAGGGATAGCATTAGGAGAAATACCTAATGTAAATAATGTGTTGATGGGTGCAGCAAACCAACACGGCACATGTATACCTATATTAGAAACCTGCACGTTGTGCACATGTACCCCACAACTTAAAGTATAATAAAATAAAAGAAAGTTTAACTTTGTTATCATGAAATCATTTTGTAAATATTATATAATATACATCACATGTTATATATTTAATATATTTAATATATTAGTATATTGTATATGTATATAGATATAGCTGTGTATATACATACATACTCAAGTACGTACAACACACAGACTAGGAAATGAAATAGGTCATGGATCAAGGAATCACCAGTTTTTAAAATCATTTTATTCACATACATATAGATGAGAAAAGTGCATACATTATACTATGAATTTTCACAAACTGAACATACTGTGGAGATGCATTTTACCTTTGACTGAAAACATTTAATTGAGAAGTTTAAAATATATTATTAAGAGATTTCAGTATATATTGAATGAAAAAAGTTTTAAAAGCAAAACTTGCTTTCTAATACTTTAAAAATGTTTTCCAGGTGTCTTTGATGTTATTTTCAACAAAAGAAATATATGCATTTTCCAAAGTCATGAGATGAGGCATCTTTCTCTTGCTCTTGACAATGGCATTGTCACTGGAATGGTGTGTAGTAAATTTTCTTTTTGCCATATATCAATAGTATTATGTCTGTATATTTTTTTGTATAAGATACATTTATAAGATTACCATTTCCTTTTGGCTTGTACTAGCACTTTTTTCATTCTGTTTTGTTTCACTAATTGTTGAGATTGTGATGCATAAATGGTTCTAAATTTCAGCAATTGGAATTTAGACAAGAAAAAGTAGACCAATTCTCTAATAACATTCAAAATTTTAATGAGCTTTCAAAAGAAGACTGACTTCTCAATGGCCCTTTTAGGGACCATATTGTTGGAGAAAAAACAATAATTTTTTATAGTTATACCTTGTGTTGCTTAGTTTAGATTTGAAAAGTAGCATTTAATGTAATGCATGCATGTTATTTATTTTTTAAAATAATACAATGTACGATAACTTTAATGCACTGTTTTAAGTGCTTAATATGTATTACAATATTTCATTCTTAAATCTACTAGATGAGATAATCCATTATTATTTGTATTTGACAGAAGAGGAACATGAAAAATAGGATTAAGTGAGTTGCACAGTCACAAGCTAGTAAGTGTGGAAGCAGGAATTTAATATAGGCAGTCTGACACTAACACTAATGCTACAGCTTCCTCATATAATGCTATACAATAATTTTTTTTTTTTTGAGACAAGGTCTTGCTCTGTTACCCAGGCTAGAGGGCAGTTGGCATGATCAGAACTCACTGCAGCCTTGAATTCCTGGGCTCAAGCATTCTTCCTGCCTCAGCCTCCCAAAATACTGGCATTACAGGCTGATTTCAACTCATGGGATGTTATTTAACTTAAGGGAAAATAATACTTATTGAAAAAAAAACCCACCTTGTGTAATTTGTATGCCTGAAATTCTGACTAAGTGATCAGTCAGTCAGATTTTTCCATGAAGCCTTTTCTTCTCTGCTCTGGACTTCATAAGGTACCCTACACTGTAGTTCATAGCACATTCTGATCAGCATGGAGCCTGGTCATAGTATATGCTTAAGAAATATGAATATGGATATGGAATCTAGTCCATTGAATTAAGAGTTGAAGAAATATCTCTTCAACTACTATATTTTTCTAAAATCAAATTAAGGCTACCTTAAAGCCCTTATTCCACTAGGTTGCAGTAGGTTGGTGGGAGATTTCATTTTAGTTACTATGGGACTCATCTTGTTTCACAGAAGATTTCATCTGGTATGGTGGGCCTCAGAATATCTGGTGACAGCTATCATAGCTTTGAACCACACTGGTTACTGAGATGTACTCATCCAGTGTCAGATGGTTTCTTGCAGATCAATAGCTCTGCCGCCTCCCTGCCATACTTGGGCAATGGAACTTTGCTGAGGTTGATAGACTTAGTGTTTTGGATCTAGCCATTCAAGAGGCACCAATGACTTTTCCTCTTCACACCCTACTGCCTCCCTGGGGAACTAGAGGGAGATGGGGTGGGACCTAAAACGCTGTCCTGAACAATAGTCATGTCTCAATGTAGCATAACCTTCTCAATTTGTTTCGTTTTTGAAAGCAAAATTTAGGAATGAGATAAAATTTCTATCGATTTCAGTTTTTAGTCCCAAATACTCTTAAATTAGGAGGACACAAATGAGAAAATGAAAAAAAAAGATAAGATACATATTAGGATCTTATTAAATTATCCTGCCAATGAAGTTATTTTTCCAACATTCTTCCATGGATTCTGAGAAATCAAGAGAAGGAAGTCATTGGAGCAAGTCATTGGAATTGTCTGGGGAATAAAACCTATTGAATTTCAAAATCATGAGATTTTATAAATAGTACAAAGTTTCCATAAAATGAAGTAGACACCTGTATATGTATATAATGTGATTACATTAAATTTTTTTTTCTGTTACTAATTTAGAGGGTTTTTTTTGTTTTTCCTTTTAGGTTAGTGGTGAAGCCACCACTGAGCTGCGGGTGCTTTATCAGCCTAACCGCTGTGCACTTCTTGAGTCGGCACTGGTTCCTGGTCACACAGTTGTTTTTGATCGTCATGGCAAAATAGCTGATGCATCATCAGCAGGCTATGCAAACCTTTCAAAAGAATTTGTGATTTTTGTCAAGGTAAAATGGAGAAAGTTATTAAAGTTTATATTGCTAAATCCCAACTTTCTTTTGCCCTATTGAGGAAAAGTCTTAAATTGAGTCATAATGCAGTAATCGAATCACTTCCCACTAGGTGGCATTGGTGCCTATTTCCATTCTGTTTGGCAGACTTTGAAAGGCAATAGAGATGACAGCTTTAGTAGCAATGACACTCTGAGGGGATTAATATCCTGTATGTAATCGAAGTTGGAGATTTAACTATGGATGTGGGAATTCTTAATAAAAAGTTAGAGAACCTTGCATTTGGGAGTCAAATGTGTATATTGAACTTTTCTAACAATTAGAATTTATACTCTTTGAGTGTTGTATACATTTGATCCTTTCATAATGCTTATTCTTTTTTCTTTATGTGTTTGTGAATCTATCTTAAAATGATATTATATAAATACAATAGCAATTATTTATGAGGTTTCCCATTTTATTCCAGGCATTTATTGAGAATTTCACCACACGGTGAGACTAAATTTAATCATCACAAAAACACTGACAAATCCTATCTGTATTTGAAAGGCGAAGGAAAAGATTTTCAGTGAAAATAATTATCTTAACTAGTATAGCATAGTTATTAAATCAATATTCAGCTAAAGTCTACTTATATTTAAAACCTCAAAGATATTGTAGGTTCATTTCTAGACCATTGCAATAAAGCAGATTTCTCAATAAAGCTAGTCACACAAATTCCTGAGTTTTCCAGTGCCTGTAAAAGTTATGTTTACTACACTGTAGTCTATTAAGTGTACAACAGCATTATGTCTAAAAAATGTACATACCTTAATTTAAAAATATTTTAGTGCTAAAAAATGTTAATGATCATCTGAGCCTTCAGCAAGTTGTAATCTTTTTGCTGTAGTGGGGGGTCTTGCCTCGATATTGACAGTTGCTGATGAATCAGGGTGGTGGTTGCTGCAGATTGGGGTGGCTGTGTCAGTTTCTTAAAATAAGACAACAATGAAGTTTGCCACAGTGATTGACTCATTCTTTCATGAAAGATTTCTCTATAGCATGCAATGTTGTTTGATAGCATTTTATCCATAGTAGAACTTTTCAAAATTAGTATAAATCCTCTTGAGCTGCTGCTGCTTTATCAACTGAGTTTATTTAATAGTCTGAATTATTTGTTGTCATTTTAACAATGTTCACAGTATCTTCATCAGGAGTTTATTCTGTTTCAACAAATTACATTCTTTGCTCATCCATAAGAACTAATCTTTCATCTGTTCAAGTTTTATCATGAGATTGCAGCAATTCAGTCACAACTTCAAGCTCCACTTCTCATTCTAGCTCCTTTGCTATTTCTACCACATCTGCAGTTATTTCCTCCTCCAAAGTCTTGAACCACTCAAAATTGTTCATGAGGTTTCAAATCAAATTCTTTCAAACTCCTGTTAATGTTGATATTTTGACCTCCTATCCCCATGAATCATAGTTGTTCTTAATGGCATCTAGAATGGTGAATCTTTTCCAAAAGGTATTCAGTGTACTTTGCCCACAGCCATCAGTGAAATCACTGTCTATGGCAGCTATAGTATTAGGAAATGTATTTCTTAAATAATAAGGCTTGAAAGTTGAAATTACTTCTTGATCCATAGGCTACAGAATGGATATTGTGTTAGCAGGCATGAAAATAACATTAATCTCCTTGTACGTGTCCATCAGAGCTCTTGGGTGACCAGGTACATTGTCAATGAATAGTTATATTTTAAATTGTTTTTCTTCTGAGCAGTAGGTCTCAACAGTGAGCTGAAAATACTCAGTAAACGATGTTGTAAATAGATATGCTGTCCTTCAGGCTTCATTTTTCCATTTCTAGAGCACAGGTAGAGTAGATTTAGTATAATTCCAAAGGGCCCTTGGGTTTTTGGAATGGTAAATGGGCACTGGCTTCAACTGAAAGTCACCAACTGCATTAGCCCTTAACAAGAGAGTCAACTTATCCTTTGAAGCTTTGAAGCCAGGCAATGAATTCTCCTCTCTAGCTATGAAAGTCATGTGTGGCATCTTCTTCTAATAGAAGGCTGTTTTATTTACACTGAAAATCTGTTGATAATCTCATCAATTATCTTAACTAGATCTTCTGGGTAACTTGCTACAGCTTCTCCATCAGTACTTGCTGCTTTACCTTGCACTGTTATGTTACGAAGATGGCTTCTTTCCTTAAACTTCATCAACCAACCTCTGCTAGCTTCAACCTTTTCTCCTGAAGCTTCCTCACCTCTCTCAGCCTTCATAGAATTGTAGAGAGTTAGGGCCTTGCTCTTGGGGTTAGGCTTTGGCTAAGGGAACATTGTGGTTGGTTTTGGTCTTATATCCAGGCCACTAAAACTTTCCCCATAGAGGCGGAGCTTGCAGTGAGCTGAGATTGCGCCACTGCACTCCAGCCTGGGCGACAGAGCCAGACTCCGTCTCAAAAAAAAAAAAAAAAAAAAAAAAACTTTCCCCATATCAGCAATAAGGCTGTTTAAGTTTCTTATTATTCATGTGTTCACTGGAGTAGCATTTCTGATCTGCTTCAAGAACTTTTCCTTTGCATTCACAACATGGCTACCTTACACAAGGGGCCTAGCTTTAGATCTGCCTCAGCTTTTGACAGATCTTCCTCGCTAAGCTCAGTCATTTCTAGCTTTTGATTTAAAGCAGGAGATATGTGACTCTTCCTTTCATTTGAACATTTAGAGGCCATTATATGGTTATTGATTAGACTAATTTCAATATTGTTGTGTCTGAGGGAATAGGGAGGCAAGAGAGAGAGATAGGGGAATGACTGGTTAGTGGAGCCATTCAGAACACACACAGCATTTGTTGATTAAGTTCACTGTCTTATATGAGCATAGTTTACGTCCCCCTAAAATAATTACGATAGTTAACATCAAAGATCACTGATCACAGATCACCATAACAGATATCATAATAATGAAAAGCTTGAAATATTGTGATAATTACCAAAATGTGGCACAGAGACATGAAGTGAACACATGCTGTTGGAAAAATAGTACTGATAGACTTGCTTGATGTAGGGTTCTCACAAACCTTCAATTTAAAAAAAAATTATCTGTGAAGCAAATAAAGTGAAGCACAATTAAGTGAAGTGCAAATAAACAAGGTATGTCTGTACTTACAGTATAATAAACACTTTCTCACATTACTATTTCTCCCAAAGCAACATAATTTTAACTCATACATCTCATGTTATTTAGCTTAAGGTTGAACTTAAGGTTAATGGTTTCATAATACTCAAATGTAACTATTACATGTATACACACACACACATGTCTTTTTTGTTGTTGAATATTTAATCTTTCTCTTTTCCCACTTCTGCATATGATACTGTAATATATACTTTGACATATGCCTTTGACCACATCATTTATTATTTTCTTAGCTTAGAAAATTAAAAATTGAACTTAAGGGTTAGAACGTGAAACTTTTAAGGCTCTGGGAACATACTGCCAAATTTATTTCTTGAAATGTCCCAATTTTTACTCCTGTGAAAGTTAAGCCAACTATAAAGTTAGGGGGAACAGTCTATAATACTATCCTCACTTCTGACATCAACCACAGAGTTTGGGGGAGCCCGAGACCACTATCAAGGCTTGATAATTCACCGGAAGAACTCACAGAACCCATTGAAAATTGTTATACTCAAAGTTACAGTTTATTATAGAGAAAGGATACAGATTAAAATTGGCTAAGCAAAGAGACACATAAGGCAGAATCTAGGAAAAGCACCAAACATGGAATGTGCACTGGTTCTCTCCCCATGGAGTCAAGGCAGAGGTACTTTCTCAGCACTGGTGTGTGACAGTATGCATGGAGTATTGCCAGCCAAGGAAGCTTCCCGAGCCTTGGTATTCAGAGTCTTTATTGGGCTTCCATCCTGTAGTGAGTCCATGTGGCTGGTCTCAGTCTCCAGCCTCTCAGGAGGTCACTTAACACTTTCTGACTCAAAGCCCCCTACCCTAAGTCACATTATTACTATCTGGGTGACCCAAGCTCTGCAGGCAAACAACAACACTCCTCTCAGGCATGACACTCCAAGGGTAAAGAGATTACCACTCAGAAGCTGAGGCGAAGGTCAGACTTCTCTGGGTAAAGTTAAATTCTTAGTACCCAACTAGTTTCAGCAGTGTAGGAAAACACCCACCTCACTGACCTCAGTGTTGTTGAGTATGGTCCTTAAGGAGAAGAACTTTGACAATTTTCTAGAGGAACAGATATCCAATTTTAGCTTTTTCTTTTTTTGTATTACTAGCATGGATTACCTTTCCTTATGTTTATTCACCATTTGTATTTTATCTTTTGTGATTTGTGTATTTATCTATTATCAGTTTTACTGTGTTAGTGTATTTCTAATTAACTCTCAAGAGTCTTTTATATCTTCCTCTTAAATTAATGATTACATAGGATTTTCTTAAATATATCTTATTTGTATTTGATATCTTTTTACATTCATTCCTATATGCATACATTTAAATATCCATAGAGAGTATTCCATAATTCAGTTACTCTTATAGCATACTTTTTATTGTGCTTTATATTAATATTAACATTATTTGTTTAAGGTGATAGTAAATTCCTTAAGAAAAATATGTGTGTTTTGTATCTTTTAAAAATCTCTGTAGCATCTCATGCTGGCCTTTATACTGTCAACAAATGATAACTGAAGTAAACCAACCTCCTTTTGTTTACTTTTGCATAGCAGTTACATTGTTTACTTCTTTTGCTCATTTTCAGCCACCAAGCCTCCTGGTCACTATGGCTTCAGTAAGAGAATTGCCTCTATAGTTGTCTCCCTCTAGCAAAACACGAGCCTGTTATTGACTGCCTTTCTGTTCTGTTTGTTGCTCTGAAGGGGGTGTTCCTCAACAGTGCTGTGGTTCTGCTTGCTACAAGCCTGTGTCAGGCCCTGTGTCTCCAGCCTGATGGAAGCTGCACTGGAGTGGGAAGCCAGTCTGAAAAATCCTACTGGAAAGTGCATAAAATCAGCTCTGGGATTTGCATGTTTGAAAGTGTGAAAAATGCACAAATGTATCTAAGAATCAAGGATGGCCGATGCGATGGAACAGTAAGCATCTGCTCTTGTTTCTCTCAGCAAATGTTTAAGACATTTGCCAGTTGTAGACATGAGAATAGCACTTTCTGAGTGGGTTTTGGAAGTTGAATGTTACATGTGGTGGTCTCCCTTGACTGGTATTTTTAATAAGTGAGGAGAGCAGCCACATGCCTGGTATGATAAGAGAGGAATCCTGACCCTCTAGATAGGGCCTCTGAAATGTAATGTATGTACAAATCACCTGGGAATTGTGTTAGGAAGTAGATTCTGATTCAGGAAGGCTGGCGTGGGACCTGAGTGTTTACGTTTCTAACAAGCTCTCAGCTGTGGCTGCTGATGCTGGTCCATGAATGATGCTTTGAGAACCAAGGTTCTAGAAAGGCCAGCTCAACAGTGTCTCCTTACTGCTCCTTTTGGTGCCTGAATTTCCACCACTGGAAACCCAGTACTTGACTAAGGAAGCTATTTTAAATTCTAAATATTAGGGGTTTTTCTTTTTGTATTTTTATTTTTAGAGACAGAGTCTCACTCTGTCACCCAGGCTGGAGTGCAGTCGTGCAATCTCGGCTCACAGCAGCTCAGGTGATCCTCCTGCCTCAGTCTCCTGAGTAGCTGTGACTACAGGCGCATGCCACCATGCCCTGCTGATTTTTGTACTTTTTGTAGAGAGAGGGTCTCGCCATGTTGCCCAGGCTGGTCTCCAATGTCTAGGCTCAAGAGATCCACTGCCTTGGCCTCCCAAAGTGCTGGAATTATAGGCCTAAGACACTGTGCCCAGACAGGGGTTTTTCTTTAACACCTTGAGCCTTAGGAGGGGATGTGGAAGACAACTAACATAACAGTTTATATATATTCATAATTCTTCTGTGGGGTAAGGAACAAGTAAGATTGCACATTTAACCTTCCTGTTAATGCTCTCCATCTATTATTGTTTAAAATAGTTTAGTTTAAATTAGATCTTTTGAATAAATTCTGAGGTCCGCCCTCTCCCTTCTTACCAGTCATGATGTCTAGCTATAAGGGAGAACTTGCATGAGCTTGCTGGGGTATGAGGAGGGAGGACTTTGACCTTTCATGGTTCCCAGGGTCCCTGTCGGTGCTGCAGACTGGTGAGTTTGTGTCAGGTGAGCTGCACTGATGCTCACAATGCAAAGGCGAAGCACATGCACATACACACGTGTAGTTAATATCCCTGATCTACCCACAAGTGCATAATGAAGTAGATTTTATCACCATTTCACAGAAGAGGAAGCCAAGCTTAAGAGACAAACTCGTGCTTGTAGTCTTTACACTGGTAAGTGGACTAATTGGGATAAAAATGAGTAACATTATTACTATGACTAGACTAGTTAGAAGTACAATTTCATCTAATGTTCAGTCACCCCCTAGGACAGGGTGTCCTGGGAGGAACATCAGTAAGTAGCCTTCCTATCCTCAACATTCACAAGTTATACAAGCCTTTCCCTTCTGGGGCTCGCAGGAGTGTTCAGAACCATGAGATAATGTGTTACTATGTAATACATGCTTTTGTGTTTGTGTTTGGAAGTTGCTGGGCAGAGTTTCTAGACGCACAGGTAAGTGTCACTCCAAAGTGGGAAATGGGTCAACATTGGAAATGTTTATCTTCCTCGGGTAGTAACCAAAGGGATAGCTCAGTGGTTGCTCACTTTCTATTTAGCTGCCTCATACTCTAGCTGAATGGTGATTTCTGGTTTTTTTTTTTTTTTCTTTTTTGAGACATAGTCTCACTCTGTTGCCCAGGCTAGAGTGCAGTGGTGCAATCTCGGCTCACTGCAAGCTCCGCCTCCTGGGTTCATGCCATTCTCCTGCCTCAACCTCCAGAGTAGGGACTACAGGTACCTGCCACCATGCCCAGCTAATTTTTTTTTTGTTTGTATTTTTAGTAGAGACGGTGTTTCACCGTGTTAGCCAGGATGGTCTCGATCTTCTGACCTCGTGATCCACCTGCCTCGGCCTCCCAAAGTGCTGGGATTACAGGCGTGAGCCACTTAGCCCAGCTGAATGGTGATTTCTTGGTTCTTCACTTCCGGCCTGTATGCCTCTCTCTGACTCTTCCATTTTTTTTTTTTTTTTCTCAGTGTGCTGGTTATCTTATTCTTCCCAGTGAGTAAACTTCCTCTGTAAGTTTTTAGCAGAATCTTTTTGTCCTACACTTAATATTCATGCTTTTTCTTCCTATTTGTGCTATGGGTGACTCAGCTCTATCTGATGGGGCTGAGGGACTGGAAGAAGTCCTTGGCATTCAATTGAAAGAATCTGGTGATCACAGGAAGTTGGATGGAGTTGTACAGATTAAAACACAGAAGTATTATCCTGCCACAGAGAAACTATTGGCATGCTCATTCTTCAGATGCTGAAGCTGAGTGTGAGCCTGGTTAAGTATCTCACCCAGAGTCCCCAGGTAGCCTTAGAGCTGAGGCTTCGTCCAGGTTTGCCCACTTCCTAAGGCCCCATTGTGGAGGACTGAGAATAACAGGATGGAGAAACTGGTTTTCCCCCATGAGGAGACCAGAGTCAGGATACATGAGGCAGAGGCGATTCTAAACACAAAACCAAAGTTTTCTTTAGAAATTTCCCAAGAACCAGCCTTGTTGACAGCATGTCAGGTGAGTGAGTGGCTCTGAAATAGGTGGGAGAACACTCTGTGCCATGCCAGCCTACGTTGTGCTGCTTTGCATCAATGTTGGAAGCCCCTTCTGTTTTCCCTTCCTGAAGGGCTTCTCAGGATGAAATGCCAGGTTCAGGACTTCTGTGTATGTTGGAAGGCAATCATGCTGAGCTGAGCTGAGCTGAGGCAGGCAATCATGCACTGGAGTTTCAAACCCAAGTATCACTTCTTCTTAGAGATATTTCACAATTTGAAAAAAGCCAGAGGCATTTATTCTGTTTGCTTTGGGGAAGAGATAGCCAAAATGGAGAACCCAGTGAAATTGATTGATAAAGGTGAAAGAGCATAAATGAGTTGGTTACACAGAATTTGATATACAGAACATTAAAATAAGAAATATTGGACATAAGGCAGAGATTCTCTAGGCCTTTTGGAGATAAGCACACCATAGCTAGGTTACATGAGGCTTGTCCAGAGGGTTAAGGTCACTCCTCTGAGGCCTCTGAAGGCAACACATGTGTGTAAAGTAGTAGCTAAATGCAAAAAACACTGGTAAGGGGAGCTGTGTAAAGGGGCAAACCAGAAATAACAGGTCCATATATGCTGGGGTGTTACTCAAAATACTGTATTTAACAAGCAGTTTAGTACACTGAAACTCCTGGAGTGCAACCTTCAGGACAAGCAAGGAGCAAGGATCCTTGAAGGTCCAAGATGTGGATGAGGCATTGGCTGGCCATGCCATTAGGGCCCCATGTTTTTGTGCTGGGATCCAGGCCCTGACGCCTAACCCTGGCAGTGGGCTGTGACCTCTAGGGGTTCTCCCATTCTAGGGCAACCAGAACATGAGGGAGACACAAGGGGGCTCAGACGATGACTATTCATCATCCAATATGAAAATATTGATGCAGGATATTTTCTTGACCCCTTTGCAGGTCTTGCAACAGGGGTGCCCATTTTACTTAGCCTGCCCCGCTCAACCCTTCATGGGAGGGAGCACGTGAGCAAACAAGTGCAGGCACTGGAGCAAGTGAGTGCAAAAACTGGCCAGCTGCTTTAGCACCAGCAGGAGCAAACTCTGTGCAGGCCCCATGGCAGCATCCAGATGGGGGTGCCTGCAACCCCAACGTCCCAGAAGGGGTGTGTTACAATGCTCTGTTAGTCCCACCATCTGTAGACAGCAGTGTGTTATCAGTTCTGTGGGCCCTTTGCCTCGTTGTGTAGGGCAGCTGCCCTTCACCGGTGAGGGCAAAGGGCCAGTGTGACAGCCTTTTTGGCTACCCGCACTTGGTGCATCCTGAATTTTTGTCCACCACCCAAGAAGAATGAGGTCACATGGACAAATTGAAGGATGGTGAATGTGGAGAATTGTATTGAGCAATGAAAGTCGCTGTCAGCAGAGAGGGGAGCTGGAAAAATGATGGGAAGGGCAGGTCACTCTACCCTGAAGTTAAGCCAACTCTGCCTCATCCAGCCGCTGTCTCTGAAGTCAAGTTGCCTCTCTCTGATGTCCAGCTGCTTATCCTCTCTACCGGCTGAGTCTGGGTCTTTATAGGCACAGGATGGGGAGGTGGGGCAGGCCATAGGTAGTTTTGGAAAAGGCAACATTCGACTGGTAAAAAGACATTATTCAGAAAGAAACAATCAGGAGAGAGCCGACACACAAGGATGGAAGTTTTCACTTTGGGCTGTGGGTTTCAGGCTTTTCACCTCAAAGGTGGAGTTTTGCCAGGGGCCACTCCTGTCTGCCTAGCGTTTCTCTTGACTCCTGTTGCTGTCAATGTTACAGTATTTAAAAAATGTATCTGGCTCTACCAATGTGTATCAGTTCAGTGTCAATCCCCAGAATAAGGTGAGGTGAGTGTAATCCTTGAGGATTACAGAGAAAATACTGTTACTATGTTTTTTTAATAGACATTTGTAAAAATCTTTAGCTTAATGTTAAGGTTTTGAAGATCTTCCTGGCCTACATCATACTGTACATCGGTAACTTTTGCCCTTCTGCCTCCTAAACTCAGAGGCTCAGAGGCTCAAACATTCTCTAGAGGTTTCTAGCTTCCTATTATTTCTGTTAAAAATTCCAATCCTGTTCTTGGAAGATTATTGCATTGGAAAGTTATTGCTAAAAGATTTGAAATTTTACACAGCCTGTCCATAAAGCCAGAAGCTCTTGAATACTCTGTAAATCATAGGAAAGTGTGGCACTGCTTTGGCCAATGGCGAATTCCCTGATACTATAACCAGATCAGCAAGACAAAGGGAGGAGGCTGACTGTATTTTTAGTGTCTACTGCATTCCAAGGCTGAGGGAGCACTCTTAGGTTTGTAGTAACGCCTCCTAACCCTAAGCTCACACAACAACCAATTAGGAAAGCAAACACCCACAGCAGGTCTTCACCTAAAACTGACCCATGTAAATGATCTTATGACTCCTTTTGTGTAGTTATTAAAAGATTTGCCAGGGATGGAGAGTTTCTGTTCTAAATTTAATGATTGTAAATGTAGGAGACAAAACATGATTTTTTTTTTTTCACCCATTGCAAGCTTCCCGGCTGAGACCCATAACAAAAAGATTAATAAGAGAAAAGCATACAAATTCACTTCAGTAAGTTCTGTGTAGCTCAGGAGGCTTAAGAAATGATCCAAAGACCTAGGGAAAACTTTGTATTTTTATAGATACTTATGCAGAAGTATAATTGGAGAACCAAAGGGTATGATCTAATGGTAATGAACTGTGGGGAACTTAGTAAGGCCTGTCCAGGTTTTTCTTGGAGTCACTGTGTGATATTTCTTTCCTCCAGGTATAAAGTAAGACACCTGTCACATGAAGATCTTTAGGGGAAACAAGGAGAGGGAAGGTCAGAGAGGTGACCTTTCCAGGTTTTGTGGGCTGGTTCCTGGGAGAAGAAGCAAGAGGAATTCTAGTTTCTGTGGCCTACATCGGGAGAGACAGGGGTGAGGGAATTTCAGTTTCTATGGCCCACTTCAGGAGAGAGTGGGCTGGAGAGGGTCTGGGAGACCATCCTGCTTCCACAGTTTTCTCATTTCCTTCAGCTTAAAATACTCACTGTGCCAAGATGCCATATTTTAGGGTAGTGTTTCCTGCATTCCATCATAAGTATCAGGCCTGGTCCAGAGCTGTGGTGTCCTAGCTCTTCACTGGGATTGGCCCCTTGAGTGTGGCTTCTCACACATGCTGTCACTGAACATCAGGGTTCTCCTGTGGGTCACCAGTTGTTTTGTGCATTAACAATATGTCATTAGCAGAGGCCTAAAGGAGCACTCTGATGCTACCTCCTGATGGTGTCTGCCACTCAGAAAATATTGATTTTTAACCTTTACTCTGGTACTTTTATAGAGAAGAGCCTCCACAGAAAACTCCTCATTTATGTTTTACTTCTGCTACTTCCATTGTAGTGTTTTCTTTGACTTGTTTAATGACTCATTGATTTCGTTGTCTTACTTTACAATTCTCCATCTGAAATTTTGGTAGTGAGTCATTTTACTCAAAATGCCTGTGCTTCCTTGTTCTTAAGAAATAGTATTGATACATAACAACGAAGCATATTATTTTTCACTTTCATTATATCTGACTAAGAACCACTAGACTGGAATGACATTACCTTTGAAAACAGAATGAAAACAGTCCTCTTAATTACCCTAGTTTGCATATGTTTAGAGGCTATGGTAAGGCATGCTTATAATCTCCAAAGGGATTTAAGATGCATTCAAAGGTAAATGGTAATGCATGGTCATGTTACTATACCTTAAAAACCCAACAGTGCCTCAGTCCTGGTAGCTACTCAAGAAATGCTTTTTTTTTTTTTTGTACTAAATTGAATTGAATAAAAACATTAATGGTTCCAACATGTCTGCTGTTGTAAATTTGGAAACATTTTTATAGGCAAATACACTTACATTTAAATCAAGTGACACTGATCCTATAACAAATATTTGTGTTTCTGTTACCATGAAATTTTTATCTTGTATAAGTAAATCACCTTAATAGATTTGATGTAATCGAAATTCAGGTTAGTAACAAACAGCAGGCAGTTCATAGGGACATTTGTAAGGGTGTTAATTTAAAGAAGAAAAATAAACTTTAAAATAACATGGGTGGAACTCACTAAGCATGAATACAAAGGAAAAAAAGATGTAGGAATTGTAGGAAAAATAAGCTCAAGTGTGATCACTGTAACCAAGATATGCACACAGACATACCCCACACTGGCAGGATACTTGTCTATGGGCAAGAGTTTAGTTTGTAGAAACTGGGAAAGATTCTCTCATTGTGGATTTGTCTAATTTTGCCTCTTCATTCAAAGTATATTCTACGCATGCAAATTAAAAAATTAAAGGTAATTCATATTTATAAGAAGTTGAAATATAAAAACACATGAAAGCATATAGATGAAGTTAGGTTTACACGGTGCTAGACCAGTGGGTTGGAAAGTACAAAATTCAGTGAAAGTCTTAGTTTTATGTAAAAATTATAAATCATGTTTTACCTAATCAAAAAATTTAAAAAACTTGATCTGAATAAAATTGTGTTTACATACATAGCTACATGCAAGATAAATTATTTTGTTTGAATTTTCTAAAAAATGGTCTTACATTTCACTATTACTGAAATTGCCTTTGCAAAAATTATGTTAGTGGGAAAAATCTGATGTAGGAAAATTATGGCAGTGAAAGAAATTTGACCTAACAGACTCCATCTTGCTTCTAACCTGCAAGCTGTCTTCCTCCATGTCCTGGGTTCAGGTGATTCTCCTGCCTCAGCTTCCCGAGTAGCTGGGATTACGGATGCCCACCACCACACCCAGCTAATTTTTGTATTTTTAGTAGAGACGGGGTTTCACCATGTTGTCCAGGATGGTCTCAAACTGCTGATCTCAGGTGATCCACCTGCCTCAGCCTCCCAAAGTGCTGGGATTACAGGCGTGAGCCACCGCGCCCAGCCTGTAGTTTAACTTAGAAACAAAGATAATAACAGTCCCTCTCTGTAACAAACCCCTTCCTTGTTTAGGCACCAGACAGACTTGGTAAAACTAACAAATTAGCCACAAGATTAAAAATTATGGCTCAGGAGTCATGCAGCCAGACTCCAGACCTTTCCAATTGCTCCTATGGATAACATCACTATTGTAAAATCTAAGATTGGAGTTTGGGGTATTTTTCAGACCCTGCATTCTGATGGACCAGCTGGTGCCACCCACACTAGTAAACTGGCTCAACTAATTATGTGTCACCCACCCAGGAACTGAAGACAGCAAGAAGACAGCTTCAGCTCCCTGTGATTTCATCCCTGACCCAACCAATCAGCATTCCCCACTCTCTAGCCTCGTGCCTGCCAAACTGTCTTTAAAAACCCTGGCCTCCAAAAATTTGGGGGAGGTTAATCTGAGTAATAATAAAACTCCAGTCTCCCATTTAGCCTGCTCTGCATGCATTAAACTCATTCTCTGTTGCAATTCCTCCATCTTCATAAACTAGCTGTATCTGGGCAGCTGGCAAGATGAACTTGTCAGTGGTTACTTTGTTGTAGATCACAGTCTATGTGTTTAATCTTTACAGCATGAAAGAGATTTGAAGAATATACAGTGGGCCTTAAGGACAGCAACAAAGATTTCCCCTATCAGGGGCAAATAGCCTTTAAGAAACGAATAAATTGCTGAGTGATTCATCTTGGAAAAGAGAAGGCATAATAATACTCCAGTGTGTAGAATGTATACTACTAGGATGCAGGCACCACAGTGGGGAGAGTTTTGTTTGATTTGTTTATTGAAATATCCCAAACTGTACAGCAAGAACTGACGTTTGGTAAGTGCTTAACAAATATTAAGTATGAGAAGTTAAAATATCACTTGGGTGATGGTAACTAGGAGTTGTTCTACTGCAACAGAGCCAAATAGAGGGAAATGGGCATTAGATGTTATGGTAGCTTGCAGTGGTGTGAGCATGCATCAGATATTCTAACCTGGCTATGTCTAGTTGCTGTTTGCTGCAGATGTGTAGGAAGGCGCACCTTTTGCATTCAGAACTCACGTTTTATTTCCCATCTACATCTCTTTAATCAGTTTGTATTTGAGTTAGGGATGAAGCAGAGATTTTTAAATGAAAGCAGGAAAGAGGAAATAAAGGAAACTAAAGGTTTATTGTTTTGAAATGTAGTTATATTCAATTTTTATTATTTTCACTAATTATACTTAGTGGAGGTTAAAAATACCATTCCTTCAGGCACCGTTAGAGGGGACAAATACGCATATAACATTGATCTGGAGAACAATAGTTAATTGGTAATCCCTTTCAAGTTGTGGTTCAAGTGTTTCTGCGAAGGCTCAGGAGAGGCAGGTTGATTTGAGCAGAGTGGGTGAGTAGGAGAAGTTTCCTAGAATGGTGAATTTTAGAGCAAGAGAATAATTCCACTTTTATTTATCAAAGAGAGGAGAGGACATTTCATGAACAAATTATGAGATTAGAAATTAGTAAAAAGAAATTTAGAGTTAACAGATACTGAGTTTCTACTGAAAGGCAGAAACTGCTTGTCACTAGTGCTACAGTAGATATACTAAGACATGCTCCCTGCTCTCAGGAAACTTGTGATTTAAAAGGGGAAAAGAAGAACATAAACAGACAAATACGCCATAGTGTGCAAAGTTCAATACCAGAAGTAAGTACCAAGTTCAGTGTTGGTTTGGAAATTTTCTGTTGTGTGAGTCATGAGCAATTCCTTGAGATATTTAATGTAAAATGACATTGATTTTTAATACGTTATCTGTTCTAAGTTTGGGGAGATAGTGGTTTGGGAATAATATTCAAGTTCATAAATCTGGCCTCACTGTGGAAGATGTGCTAGTTTATTGAGAACCAGAAGTTTGGAAGAGTAGCTATGAGATTACTATAATGAAACACAGTTTGGCTGAAAAGCCCATAATTTATCTAAAGTGCACTAGTAATTCTAGTATGTTCCAGTGTGCTTAGTTTGACTGATGGATTTCTTTTTTTCTGTCAGAATACGCTTGTATATCTTGGTTTCTATCTAGTTGAAAGATTAGTCCTTTACAGGTCAATAATAATTTTTTTTAAATTATTTATTCTTTTTTTCTCCTTTCCCTCATCCTTGTTTGATATCTTGGTACAAAGACTTAAAAAAAAATCATGGAAAAAGGCCATGGGACATAGACCATTCTTGAGGTCCACACTGGTCTTTACTGAAGTGTGGCTGATTTGGTTTGTCCCTGAATGTGGATATACCAATTGTGTTTAATTTCAAATATGACTGATATTATAATCAGAGCATTTTGGGCAACATAGGGCTTGAGAGTCTTGCATAACCTCTGGTCTTAACGGTCCTAACTCGGTGGGCAGCTTGTAGCAAATCCAGCCCTCTCCCAGATCGCCAGTCCTCTCAATAATTGAGTCTGCCATTAAGGCATGGGATAATTTCTAGATCCCCTGATGTCTCCATGTGAGCTGCGGAGAAGCTAGGAAGCTGTATCAGTGTTACTTTCTCAGACTCCCTCCTTGAGCATTTCTAATCCATCTTCTGGATGTCCCCATGTTGCTCTAGTACTATGCTAAACACTGGGATACTCTAAGGGGAGTGTGTAAGTTTCCTGGGATAGCCCCTCAGCTGTTGAGATTCTCTCCCAAAATATATGGATGATTCTAATGCCCCTTATTTCTTTGCTACACCAAGAATCAACTCCAAGTGGAGTTGTCTCTCTTCTAGTCATTTGTCCCAGGCCCCTCCTTTCAGAATCGGATGCACCTCTCTTCCTGTGGGGTGGCAGTTTTCTCTATGTAATATACGGTATCTACCTTTTCAGTGGCTTCATCATTTAAACTCTCAGGTGTCCCGTCCTCCAGGTTCTAGGAATATTAAGTTCAATTTTGGAATTTCTTTTGTCAACCATTTTCTCTCTCAATAAAGCTTGCTTTTACAAATAAAAAGCACCTTTTTAAATCTTAATTTACTACAGATTTGTTAAAACCCTTCCATTTGGAAGCTCAAAGCTGAGCAAAGATGTTTTTGCTCTAGGCTGGATTCTTCTTACACCAACACAATGAGTATTGTTGATTTAGTAGGTAAGAGAGCCTTGGAAGAATTAGCAATGAGAATATATTAGTTAAAGAATTCACAAATATTATCCTTACTTGAGTTAGATTTAGGAATGAGGTGATGGGGCCTAAAATCTGGGAAGTAATGACAAAACTGGAGAGTTTGAGTCAAATTTGATAGATCATGTGGATTACTGAATATTAATGGCTGATTGAATATTGGTGGTGAAATAAAAAGACTAACTCTCAGTAAACTATGAATAGATGGGAACTTTCTCAACTTGATTAAGAATACCTACAAAAAAACTTGCAGCTAATATTATACTTAATAGTGAGAAACTGGATGCTTTTTCTTTAAGATCAAGAACAAAGCAAGGACATCTTTCACCACTCCAATATTATATAGGAAGTCTTAGGTAATCAATAAGACAGAAAAAGGAAATAAAATGTATACAGATTGGGAAGGAAGAAATAAAACTCTCTTGGCTCACAGATGATATTAGTCTTTATGTAGGTAATCCCAAAGAATCAACAAAAAAATTTCAGAATCAGTAAGTGTTTATAGTGAGGTTGCAATGTACGAGGCTAATATACAAATTTTAATTGCATTCCTATATACTAGCAATGAACAATTGGAATTTAAAATTAAAAACATAATTCCAGTTATATTAGTATAAAAATGTACAAATCTAACAAAATATATTCTGGATCTCTATGTGGAAAACTAGAAAATGCTGATGAAAAAAATCAAAGAAAATGTAAATAAATGGACAGATATTCCTTGTTTATATATTGGAAGACTCAAGGTTGTTGTCAGTTCTTACCAACTTTATCATAGATTCAATACAATTCCAGTCAAAATTCCAGCAAGCTATTTTGTGGCTATCTATAAGCTGGTCCTGAGTTTATATGAAAAGGCAACAGACCCAGAATAGCCAACATAATACTGAAGAAGAACAAAGTTAGAATACTGAAACTACCTACATTTAATATTTACTATAAAGCTATAGAAATCAAGACAGTGTGTTATTGATGAAAGAAAAGGCACAGAGATCAATGGAGCAGAATAGAGAGCCTAGAAATAGACCCACACAAATACAGTGAAGTGATCTTTGACAAAGGAGCAAAGGGAACTCAATGGAGAAAGGGTAGACTTTTCAACAAATGGTGCTGGAACAATTGGATGTCCATATGCCTACAAACGAATCTAGACCCAGAGCTTAAACATGTCCATGAATGTTTATAGCAGCTTTTTTCATAATCACCCCAAACTGGAAACAACCAAGATGTCCTTCAGTAGGTGAATGTGTAAATTTTGGTACATTGGTACAATGGAGTATTATTCATCAGTAAAAAGAAATGAGCCATGAAAAGACATTGAGGAAACTTAAATGCATATTGCAAGAAGCCAGTATGATAAGATTACATATTATACCATTCCAATTATAGGACATTCTGGAAAATGCAAAGCTATAGACACAGTAAAATAATCAGTGGTTGCTAGGGGTTTGAGGGAAGTATGGAAAGGATAAATAGATGAAGCATAGGGGATCTTTAGGGCAGTACAGTTATTCTGTATGCCATTGTAATAACAGATACAAGACATTATAGATTTGTTAAAACCCACAGAATTGTATAGCACAAAGAGTAAACCTTAATGTATGCAAATACATCATTTAGGAGGTTTGGGAATCTCAGGAAAGAACACAGATGGTCTGTGGTAAGGCCCAAACTTCCTATGCTGCAACAAACTGAAGCTGCTTTTCTGTACTTACCTTCTGTACTGTTCAGCATCATTAAGGTGCTTGTTCATCCATACACCATGCTGCCTATGGCCCCTCTGTCTTAGTTTATGGTGCCCCTCCACCTGAAATTTCCTATCCCTATCCCCAGCTCACCTTCCCCTACTTATTATCTGTATATGTGGTTGTCTTCTCTACTCGATCATGAACAATGCAAGGCCAGAATCTTATTGAATTTAGAACAAGAACAGAAGATAGAAATTGCTTACTTTATAAAAAGCGAGAGAGAAAGAGAGAGAGACTCCCTTGGTTCTTACTGAAAGAAGCTCACATTTGAGGGGAGACCAGAATATAATTTGTATCACAAATAAAATACTAGTTGCTACTGGAAATTTTAATCCATCCTTACAAAAGTCATTAGTTGGGACTGAAATCCTATAAAGAAACTTTTAAAACAGTGAAAGGCAAAATATTTTCTAATATTAGATTATAAATGGCTTAAAGAATGGAGAAGTGTTATAGTAATCTGAGGGTGTATAGATTACTGCTATGCATTCGATTCTTGAATATTTTCCTCTACAGTCTTTGCATCATTTGTGTGCATGCTGTTTATGAAAATTCAATCTGGAAAATGCAGAATAGCACAGAAAATTGGTTTACATTTAAATGTAAATTGACTTATGGTAAGAATAGCACTTTTCCCACCATTTTAGAGTATTTTCTAAAAGAAAAGTTCCACATTTTAATGTTCTACATTCACCCATAGAGGTGAGCAACTCTAAAATGAAATACAGCATATACAACACTCTCCTTAGTTGAAGCTCTTATGCTATTCAGAGCTTTTTGTCCAAAGGCATGTGTCCTTGCCTCACCCATCATGTGGTCTCTGTTTCTGGATCTTGTGAAATAGGATGAAGCACACAGGGCAATTTACGTAAAAAGGCTCTAGATTTATCATAGTGATTCGAAACGAGACAAAATTATATTCTTTTAAAACGACTGGTTTTAAATTCTGTCTTTTAGGACTTGCTCACATTTATTGAATCATTTTGTATTGATTGTAGGGTACAGGAGATGTTGACTGTCATTTTAAAATTAAGAAGAACTTGAAGAATGCATCCATAAGCCTGGAATCTACGAAGAGCCCAGGATTGTTTGTTGGACTTCAGTCAGATGGGCAGGCAAAACCAATGATTTATACCAAGGATGAGAATGTTTGCTTCTATCCACAAGTCATCCAATGTATGTTTACTCTGAAATACTTTGATTTTTGGTTTGCTTTATGATGGTTTGTGTACAGTGTCTGAAAATTTCATCACATTTTTACTAAGCAAATCTCTGCTGCTAGGCTTTTTTGTTTGTTGTCATTCCAGAAGCAATGGAAGGAAAACATAATGAAGACCAGTTGCCTCAAGTTTTCAGATAATTAATATTAGGTATAGAGTTTTTGCTACATTGAACTTCTTTGTAACTTTGAAAGTTATGTGTGTGCATTCGTGTGTCTGTGTACATGTGCATGTTTGAATCTTTGTTTTTTAAGGATAGCTTCATGTACCCTGAGAGGGATGAGGCTGTTAGAAATATTCTCAGATTCATTGCTATTAATTTTTAATGGTTGCAGTATGAAAAGAGATGGAATAAAGATCAACACAATTGGGATTTGGATTAAAAATAGGATTTCAAAAAAATTTCAAGATAGGACAGAAATGTGAATATTTTGAAACTGGTTTCTCTCATATCTAAGTTCCTGTTCTCTAGCAAATTGAAATGAAGATATGAGGACATTATTTAAACATGTATTTGTGTTCAAACCTTAAAATGTGTTTGAACACAAAGGCTAATAAAGTAACTCTATTGTATTTTTCAATTACCTTGAAGTTTATCTTGCTATCTAATTTTTGCTTGATATGGTTCCCTGAATTTTGGCTTACTCAATATCTGTGTCACTTTCTTAGTTTGACTTTTGTTTAGCTTCTATTGGCTTATGAGAGTCCATGTTTACTGTATGTGTATATATAATATCCCACAGAAGATAGCTTAGAATAGGAATAAAATGAGCCTGATGTAACATGATGGTATATTTGGTCCTGTTCTTCACTCTATCTGCATCAACTTCTTTTCAGCCTTTAGTTGCTTTTTTAAAAATTTTGCAAACTGTTGGGCTAGTATACCTGAGTTTACTGCCATCCATACCACCACTCCCTCCACCCTTCATTTTCCTACAGGCTGTCACAGAGTGGCATTCTGCCTTGACACAGTGAGTATGCCATCTGCCTCTGGAGCTCTGAAGGGAAACAGGTGACTTCAAAGCTAGCAGAAGAATACAGGAGTAGAAAAGGAGCAGTGGGAAATAGCTAGCAGGGGTCAGCTGCCATGCTGGAAGAGCACAGGGAGAAAACAGAAATGACCAGAAAGCAGGTAGAGATGAAAAGGTGAAAAAGAAGAGATTGAAATAATAAAAAAAGAAATGAGAAGAAGAAAAGTAATTTGTGGCAAGACATAAGAGAGAAATAATAAAAGGCCACATTTGTCAACCTTAGGGTATTAGTACTAAAAGAACGAATAGAAACAAAGCCATTCTTCTTTACAGCCCCTAAAATTTAGTTCTGTTACTATAGCATGGATGGTTTATGTTTTCTTCTCTATTTACTAGAGGCAACCTCCTGCTTTAACAAGGGCAAGAATGCAGGAGACATTGCTTTAGAAATTTTATTGAAGATTCATGAATCCTAGGAATTCTGAGGAAGGGTTTGAAAGCATCAACATTTCTTCAAAATACAAAATAATACTTTCCAGTTTCACAAGAAGAGCATTCCATTGGGATTTCTGAGTGTTAAAAACTCTGTCTTAGGAGATTTTGTGAAGAGTGACAGAATGTTTATGTAAAAGTTTGTAGGGCCGGGCACGGTGGCTCACGCTTATAATCCCAGCACTTTGGGAGGCCAAGATGGGTGGATCACTTGAGGCCAGGAATTTGAGACCGGCCTGGCCAACATGGTGAAACCCTGTCTCTACTAAAAATACAAAAATTAGCTGGTCGTGGTGGTGCACGCCTGTAATCCCAGCTACTGGGAGAAGAATCACTTGAACCTGTGAGGCGGAGGGTGCAGTGAGCTGAGAACGCTCCCCTGCACTCTAGCTCCAAAAAAAAAAAAAAAAAAAAAAAAAGTTTATAGTAATTCTCCAAGTCATTTTATTATTTTAGAATTTTTTTTATTTTTCTTTTTTTTTGTGACGGAGTCTCATTCTGTCCCCAGGCTGGAGTGCAGTGGCGCTATCTCGGCTCACTGCAAGCTCCACCTCCCGGGTTCACGCCATTCCCCTGCCTCAGCCTCCCGAGTATCTGGGACTACAGGCGCCCGCCACCGCGCCCAGCTAATTTTTTGTATTTTTCGTACAGACGGGGTTTCACCGTGTTAGCCAGGATGGTCTCAATCTCCTGACCTCGTGATCCGCCCGCCTCGGCCTCCCAATAGAATATTTTCTAACTAGACTATCTACATATGATAGATTGAGCCTACACTATGCCAAAAAAGTTCACTCCCCAAAACATTTGGGAGTTTTGAATTGTTTATATTTTAATACAGAGATAGAGCAGCCCCCGAAAAAGTTAAGCTGAAACTTTTTTTTTCAGCTTAAACTTTTCCTCATAGTTGTCTAGAAAGCAGAGTTAAAGTTGTGAGGCACCCTGACTGATAAGGGGACTTGGATAGGGTAAGAGATTGTGGTAGGAAGAGAATCTAAGTTTACATCTCAAGAGACTCCACCTGTTGCCCCCAGGCATGCAACCTGAATAAGTGTGTACCTCAGGTAAATGTCTACACGCTGCCTGGTCTGACATGGCACACCATCACGTGGAGGGCACAGCTCTGCTCAGCCTACAACGAGGGCAGTCTCATTGACAGGTTCCACCCACCAAACAGCAAGAGGCTCAGAAGTATAGCAGGGTAGAGGGACAAGGGTGGGATTTCAGCACACAGGCTCTGAGAGCCAGACTGCCAGTGTCCAGGTCCTGGGTGGGGGGAGCTTTTGCCAGTGGTATGCTTTCACAGCTCTTGGACCACCTGCCTCTGTTCTGTCAAATTGAGGACCAAGAGTACCTTCACTCAGTTGTGGTGTGAGAATTACGTGAATTAACATATGTAAGATGCTTAGAATCGTGTCTGGTACTCAGCAAGTGCTGTGCAAGTATTTGCTGTTATGATTATTAAAGAGAGGAAGAGCACTTCATGGCATATTTTTTTATCACTTAAATAGAGTCGATAGATTTCTGAAAGACAAGAGATTCCGTCTCATCACCTCTTTTAATCACTTTGCATATTTCCTTTCTCTGTGATTGATTTTTTTCATCTACAGTTTGGTAAGGATTTGGTTTAATTTACTGTGTATTGGGAATTTATAATACAAGTCATTTATCCCACTACCATTTAACTGTTCTTGCTAGCTTGTGCAGTAAAACCTCTTCACTCTCTATTTTCATGAATTTATATTCGCAGTGTATACAGGAGAAAGTGTGAAAAGATCTGACCCCTTGGGCTTATGTGATTAGTTATTATACTGAGCCCATGGAGAAGATTCTCCATTGATTATCCGGATATGTGGGTGATTTGAAAGTTTTCTTCATTCTATTCCTCCAGATAATAAGCCTGCATTTATAATTCCGTAGAGTAAGACCACACTGCTAGGTATTGTTTTAAAAAACTATAGATCAATATAACACGTAACTTTTTGCTAACTTCAGTGTACTATTACTTTTATAGCATACTTAGGAAAGAGTGAACCTATCTACGTTTTTAGAAATATTTTAAGAGAGACTTGACTTTTGCACAGAAATTTGCCTCCTCTTGCTCTAATTCCAGCCCAGTTTTATGGTATGAGCCATCCTCTGTATATAAATCATGAGACTCTGGCTATTAGTAACCCCTCAAAAATGCAGGACTGAAGATATGGTTCAGATGTTACTTTTTTATTACAATAAGAATTTCTTTCAGGTTCAAGTCTTATGGAAGTTTGCATTAAAATATGTTTGGAAATTTTATTTTTGCTTCATTCTAGTCTGCTAAGATCATTCAAGCATAAAAATCTAAATGAAATACTGTCATATATCCAATTCATAAAATTCTGACTATGTATATTACGGTCTTAGAAAGATATGACAAAATATGTTTCAGATGATAAAATAGACTATATGGGTTTAAAACATATATGCACTAATATGACACTATAATAATTGCTATTATGTAAGTTTTCACTTGTTTTACTTTTAAAATAGAAGGTATTCAATAAAACAAAAGACTTTTCCTAGTTGATTTTGTAGATTTACTGCCTTTATAGTCTGGTAGATCTTGATATAGCTTAAATTTTGGATATAATGAGGTACTACCTGAAGTGAGTCACTAATCATCCAAATCCAGCTGTATATGTAACATACACCTTTTGATAACATCTCTACCTAGACAGCTCTGGTTCTTTCACCTTCACCACAGGTTTTGTTTTACATTGCTAGTGATACAGTTTTCACTTTTTTTTTTAAATTGTAAAAGTCAGACAAAGGGCTACTAAGGGTTGCTACAATTCAGAGTATTGTATTATTGGAGGGTCACTTTGGTACTTGGCTTTTGAACATCTTTCTGTAACCCACCTGGCCTAAAGACAAAATGGGAAGCCTTCTCTACAGAGCGATAGGAACTTGCTGGATGACATTTCCAGAAAATGTCTTCCACTTTCTGAATTCCATACTACTGTGTTGTATAAAGAGATATTGGTGTACTTTTTGAGAAGTGGAGGTAGAATTAATGAGAAGCCAGTGTGGGGAGGATAGAGAGGTAAAATGCTCATTCTTGTTTCACAGTTCTGCATAGACTGGCCCTGTTGTGCAACGCTTTTTGGGCTTGTTTCTAATGGACTGGCACATTAATTGTTTTCTCCTCTGTGCTCCCTATGCACGTTGTGCTTGTGTCAGTTAAAGCGCTCATCAGTATCTATCAGAGGTCATGTTTATGTGTTCTCTCTCTGGGCTGTAACCCCATCAATGTCAGAAGCCATTTCTTATACATTGATTTGTTCCTCATGCTATACAGTGACTGGAAGATAGTTTATCTCTTTGTAGATCCTGGATTTCTATATTACATTGGTAAATGAACTCTTAGTTATATATAAGAATCTTAAATTTTTTTCCTCTACAATTATTTATTTATTCTCCATGAACATATTTCTAGTTATTTCTATCTTCTTTTTAATGTTTTAAAGTTCCTTTATTATCGATTTTTAGTGTCTCAGCATTGCATTGTATATAAACCATATGGAAAAACTATGTTTTAAAAGGATTAGTATTTAAAAGCTTATTATTGTCTGAAATGATATCTTATAACACCTGAAGGATATAAATAACAATGTAATCATGGGCAGTTCTTCAGCCACCAGTATTGTATAGTCTGCACCATCATTCTGTGTGATAAGTGTCGCTAATTTCTTCTAAGCATACCTTTGAGGTTGTTATGCTTTCTTACTGTGTGAGTCATCTTACATCATTGACTGCAATTGTGGTATTAAGAAGTAGTTGTTCTTACTCTTTATCTTATAGAATCAGAAATTTACATAATTTTTTGTTGCTGATGAGAACTCTAAAGCCATTCATAGTGTGAATTACCACCATTTAAAAACTCAATATGCCTATGCCTGATCCTAGAAAATGAACACAAACAACTTGAATTTGAAATCCTGAATATAAATAGCACTTAGGAGCATATACCATAAAGTTGAAGTCATTATTTAACTTAGAGATACCTATTTCTAAACAAGACTCCAAAACAACTTGCTTCTAAGTAAAAGGTAGAAAAGTAGCTAATGTTTTCCATTACTTATAGATATGTGTATATTTTGTTGATTCACGTATTTCAGTAAGGTCACATGAAATCCTGTTTGAATGACGGTTTAGTTTCCCCTTTTGAGGAAGGCAAAGAACAAGATTGTTAAAGAAGTTCCCATTTAGAATCTATAAGAAAAACATTTTGAATAAGTTGTTTGATTCATATTGCGATGTTAACTATCGTTCGGATTGGCAAAGCAATGAGTAGGTTTTATAGGGATGCCATCCATGCACAGCCTGCTGGTAAGAATAAGAAGTCATTTTCTGTTAACTACGTAATTCTGAGTAAAGAGATTTGACTAGGCATTGAAATGGAAACAATAGCAAAACTTAAACTTGCATAGCTGAACATATGGTGAGTATTCTGAGAAGAAACAAGTGATTTTGAAAGGATGGCATCTTTTAAAATCTTAATTTCAGTTGGCAGAGAAAACCCAATGGGAATGTCTGCAACACCCAGCCAAGAAGAAGAAAAGATCCATGAGTCAAAAAAACAGAAAAAAATACCCCCAGAATCTGAGGCTAGGAGTCCCTTACCTTCTTCAACTGCAAGTAAGCCACAGCTTTTGCTTTCATACTTTCGGTTTGTTTGCTGCATTATTTCTTCCTGTGGCCATCGCAGGAAGACTATTAAATTATTTTTACAGCATATATTATGTTATACCACATGGACTGCTTGTAAGCTGTTATCTTGTTATCTTGCTTTTTTATGCCTTAAGTTTTGTATTATAAAGAATACGTATATTTTTAAATGTGTTTCTTTGTCTTAAATTTAATGTTCACCCAGAACAATGAGTTGAAAAGAAGATAGTATTAAATTATAACATCAATTGGACTATCATCTACAAAATATTTTATGAATATATTTTATGAAAAACAGTAAATTCTCATTAAAGTCTAAGCAACGAAAAAAATAATATCTATTTCTCTGGTATAGAAACTGAAGCTTGAAAAAAAGTGCTCTCGGTCCCAGAGGCTTAAATTCCTAGTTTCTATATTGGTCCATTTGATAATTTTTGTTGCTCTTAAATGTATTAACTTTTATCTGACGGGAAAGTATAATATATGATATCTGACAAATTCCGTGTATCAGAATCTAGTCATCTTTGGATAAAATGAAATAGGGGACCATCTCTGGGGGACCATTTTTTTAAAACCCGTCTTGGGAGACAGATAAATTATAATGTTACCTTTAAAAAAGTGATTTTTAAAAATTAGTTATTGGGTATGCTAGCTTTTCTTTTAGATAGTAATATAATAGACATCTCTTGTTGACCATCCTAAGCTATTAGCACATGAACATAGGGAAGAGAAATTAGCCTTTTGATTTTTGCTGCAAAGGACTAGTCTCAGTTTTTTATTTCCATGTCATGTCTTGAATCCATGGAGCAGTGTGAAGAATCACACTGAATGAGAAATATGTGCTTAGTTAAAATTTCTCACAGCAGAATTCAGTCTTGTGTCAGGAAGTAATGGTGTCTAAATCAGGGATGGCCACCTCAAGTAAAATTTGAATTGGTTGAAAATAGCATGCTAGCCGAAATCCCTGGGGGATAGATACTTTTTTAATGAGTGGCAAAATGCTTATGAGAAAACCTTCTATATGTCTTATGAAAATTTGTTCTGGCAAAAATATTTTTTACATGTTACCATTGTGAAATTTTTAAGGATTTTTTTTATTGAAGCTGGCCAAGTAATTTGTAAAAATGACAAAATTAGGCTTCATGATAAACATAGACCTTTTCAAATAATTATTTCATTTAATTCAACATTAAATATGAATTGTGTGCCCATTAAATGTCAGATGTTATTGGTAAAACAGACTTGGTCTCTACCCTCTTGAATTTGATAGGTGAGCTGTTCAGATAAACATTAAACAATCACACAAAAATGGAAGGCTAAAACCTGATAATTGAGATGAAGGAAATATCCAGGGCATACGAGACACAAAATAAAATTTAAGTCATTAATTAATTGTAAAAAGACTTATAAGTTCTTCATTGTGGTTAATGGCAATACAGCAGAAATGGAGAGTGGGCCAAAGACTGAGAAAATGGAGACTGAGCTCAGTTTCTTCATGAACTTTTTAAAACTTTGACCTGTCACAGATTTTGGCCCTGGATATGAAATCTGGGAAGTCCAGATGATGAAGCTTCTCTAAGGCAAATGCCACCTATAAAATGCCCATGATATGGTTAAATTTTGCCTTCTCTGATTGCAGTGGGAGTGGTTTTATAAGCACCCACGATTTTAAGTGAGGAAAAAATGTCTTTATGTATGAATATTTCCCTAGAAGGCTCTCTCTCATCTGTTACTGAGTAATTAGATCATGATTCCCTTTAGTTGTCTTTTTTCTACCTCTATCAAAGGACTGCAATAGTTAAAAAGTTGCTTCTTTCAAGAAATACCTTCCTCTTGGTTTTGCAGCTTAGCTGTCAAGACAGATTTGGGTTGCATTGGCCATTCATATTAAAATATGTTAGTTGAAAAACACTTTAGAAAACTTATTTTCTACTTTTAAAGATATCTAAAACCAAATATCAGTTCCTTAAGAATGAGACTATGTTTGTCCATCCACTTTTGGGATAGGGCAAGATGTATAGTTTTGGGAATGAGAAATTATAGACAAAATAAAACTGTTCTGTCTTCATTCAAAATGCTTATTTATTAAGAATAAAGATGGAACTTTTCTCATCTACATCAAAGGGGCAAGAGGATTTAGAACTTAAAATAGCACATATATGATAAATAGTTATTTTTTAGTAGTTAGGTAGAGATATAGTGTCATTAAATTTGCAAGGCTTTCATTTAGGTCTAAACTGCATTATGATATTAATTTTGTTAGGGTGGGGGGGTTGAGGAAGGAATCTTATTTTTTTAGAATAATCTTTTTATTATGGAAAATTTTAAACACATACAAATGTAGAGATAATGGACAAATGAACCCCCATGTACCCATCACTCAGCTTCAACACTGATCAACATAGACGTAGTCCTGTCTTAGTTATGGTCCTTCCTGCTATGCCCTACAATGTCCTCATTTAATTATTTTAAAGCAAATATAAGACACCATATTATTCATAAATACTTCAGAAATGCCATATTTTAAAAATTATTTAAGTGAGAATATACATTACTTCTGCATAATTTTAAGTTTGGGAACACTGCATTTAAACACATTCAAACCGAATATAAAAAGAGAAGACTTATGATTTGATGCTCTGAACTGAAAGTGCCCTTAGATATCTTTCCGGCAACTACCTATTTCTATAAATGAGAAAATCAAGACCCAGGAAGATGAATGTTATGCAGGTCTCAGCTCCAGTCGCTTGTCTCTGTGCATGGGCACTTGAACACTGCAGTGCAGCCATCCTGCCAGTCCATCATCTGTTTGTGGTGGCATGTTCCACAGTGTTGCCAGGCAAATCCTAATCTGTGCCAAAGCCTCAGCCATGGCATTTTCTTTCCTAAATGTGTTTAGGTGCCAATACTTTAAAAACAAATAAACCTGGGCAGAAAAAAATCTATTATTAAGTTGAAGTCTTCCTTAAAAACAGCAGTCAGTAAATTCTGAAAAATCTTGGGTAGTCATCTTTGACTAAAAATAATTTCATTCTGAAAAAAAGTAGAACACATAAAGCATACAGGAAAATCTTAAAATTATATCAACTTACTACTCCCCCAAAGAGCACTTTAAAATCTATTTATACTTGTGCATATATGTATGTATATACACTTGTAGATTATATTAAATATATCATTTTGTAACCTTCTCAGTTAATGGAAGGTACTAATCATTAAAGAATTTTTCATAATAAATATTTTAAATAAAATTTAATAACTACAAATAATTCATTGTGTTGATGTAGCATAACATATTTACCTATTTTCTTATTATAATTTGTAATGGATGCTCATCTATATATTATTTCATTAGAATAATTCCCATAAATGGAATTACAAGATAATGAATTATATTAATGGTTATTCTTCTTGTAATTTTTGTGTCCTTTTTAATATAAAAAATAGAACTTGGCATCCAGAGTGAAGTATAGTTTTATTTTTTTTAATGCTTGTGCTGTTGTAAATTATATTGTAAAGGTAGTGTAAGTTTTCGTTCATCATAGATTGAGGATTTGAAGGGACCTCTGACACATCATAAGCAACATAGAGGTTCATAGGAAGAGTGCAGAAATAAGCCATTCCATTTCAGATAATCCTAATCACTTGAAAGTACCTCCCTATGTTGAGCAGAAAAACTACCCATAAATTCTTTTGGCCTATAAAAAAGTCAATATCTTCTTCTATAAAATAACCATTGTTGTTTTTTCTTAGTATATTCTCATTTCCTCTTAGTATATTCTTCTTATATGTATATAAATATACCAAAAGTGGATTCTTAGTATTTCTTTTCAGTATATTCTCATCTGTGTCAAATATATTGCTTTAATAATTTCTTCTTATATATGGTTTTAGACTCTTCACCTTTATGAATATTTCTCTTAAAGTGTGAATCTCCAAGTAAGAACCTGTCTTCTCATATAATCTGAACGGTTTAGAATAATGGTATTCCTTTTATGTGACCTTATACATCAGTTAATACAGTCTCAGCTTGGAATACATGTTTTGGGCATTTTTGTTGCATTTCTGGTTTATATTAAGATCATTAGGATATTTTATTCATAATATCCTTTCAGTGTAAAACATATAACTGATCTTTCAACCAAGACACAGACTTTTACCTTGATTCTGGTTAGTTTTTATCTCCTTGGTATTAATCCAATAGACAAGCATGTTAGGATGCCTTTGATTATTTGATCCTGTTTTCTGTGTTAGTTATCTCTACCAGCTTGGTGCATCCTGTGCTTTGTATCCCTTAATTGAGAAACTGCAAATTTATGAATAAAACAAGACTATGTTAATTTTGTAGAAATAGATTTCATCCATTGCAAGATAACTATAGGGGAATGCTTTCACTGTCTTATTTTTTTCAGATTATATATTTTGAAATTAGGGTTTAAATATCTGATATTACACTATCAGATATTAGGACACATTTGTTTTCAGTTGTTTTCAATGACATGTTAGAATAAATCAGCTTTCTCAAATACTATCTTGGAATAGCATATAGAGGCTATAAAAGCTGTCCTTTTATGGCCACACTCTGATGGTAATTCATGCTTTATGCTGACCTCAACTTTAATCAACCCATGAACTATTAGAATCAGCTAATTTATTATTTATTTCTACAAGTAATTTATTTTTTTCCACTAGAGCTTCAGTGGACTAGCAGCAACACAAAGTAGATTAACATTTTTTTGTTTTTTTTTTTGGTCTGAGTCAACCTGATTGGTGTTTAATTAAATTGTTCAGTCACCCTCACAGGGCATGTTTTTGAGTCATCTGAATAATCTTAGGTACGACAGATTTTATTAAGGGTGACCGTGAAGGAGTCTATTGACTAATCCAGGGTCCCCATTAAATATTCTCCTGGCTTAGAGTATTTTAAACTTCTGGTCAACAAAAGCAACTGCTTTTATGGTTCTCAGTTCTCAGCAGAAATTTATAGTCTGAGACTAATGGACGTTGGTTCATTTCCAAAAGATCATGGTATTATATTGTGTTCATATTTAATTGATAACAGTACAAACTTTAATACATCATTCTGCGTTATAGATTATATCATATTTAGCCATCAATTTTTATAATATGAGTGTACCCTGACAATGTGTTATTTTTGTGCAAATGATGCAAGAACATGTTAATGCAGGAATAAGGGGCCTTAGAGACTGTCAACTCATTTGCAGATTAAATCAAACAAACAAGCTGAACACATACACACATAGATTTGTGTTCATTCATGCACAGACATGGAAAAAAATTCAGACTAAATAACCGTGGTCTCTTGATTTCATTTCAGGTTTGTTTCTTTGTATGTTTGTTCACTGTCTAGTGCCTATTGTTTGTTCACTGGCCTTCCTACCTCAGTCTGTCCCTGCTACAGTTCACCCTGTTTCAGACCGATCTCTTTAATACTTAGCTCAGACCACCACCATACTTTAAAATTGTGACTGGCTCTCTGTTGCTTGCAAAAGGATGTGCCAACTCCCTTCCAGCTTGGCCAGTGCCTTCCATGATCCTCACATTTCTGTCTCTCCCCTTCACACATAATATCTTATGTTCAACTGAACATTGGCACCTGCAGTTCTTCCAGCATGCCTGCTGCTTCAAGCCATGCACATGCTGGGAATGCTGTCCCCTCTGTTTAGAATGCTCTTCCTGTTTTTCTGCGAAATTCGGAGCCATCTTCCTACATCCAGCACTAAGATTTCCTCTGTGAAGCCTTTTCTGCCCACTCCTCAATTACTCACTTCCTGCCCTCCGCTACACCTGAACTTTTCAGTAGTTTTTTATTTGTTTGTTTGTTTTCCATGAAGGTATTTGAATGTTTGAAATCCAGATATTTATATGTCCGTTTTCACCACTGGATAGCATGTGTCTCCAGGGTGAGACTCTCATTAGTTATCTTTCAAACTTTTCATCAGTTCTGTTATTATGAGAGCAATGAGCCTAACATAATGCCCAGCAAATAATAGGAACTAAACTTTTCTTGAATTGAGTAAAAGTGATTCTTTTAGATGAATAAGATATCCATAAGATAGTAAGTAAGTGAATGATTGACATCCTAAAATGTCCGCCATTGACCTAGGATCACCAGTTTCTCTCTGGAACTCATGGATGTGCTGTGGAGTCTTTGTCAGTAGAGATCTGGTGATGCAATTGCCTGGGCCTGAGGAAATTCCAAGTGTGTTTGACTAGAAATGTCAGGCACAGTGGCCGAATGTTCACATGTAACACTGAGTTTTGAAAATTAGATCATGTCATAAAATTTTGTTGGACCAATTTTTGTGATCATTTCTGGGTCAGCTACTTCTGATGTAAATGGCATGGGATTCACACTTGCTCTGCCTGGGTTTGAAGTTTAGTTCCCTGTTACTTCCTGTGTAACTCTGGGCAAGTCACTTCACTTCTGAGTCCCAGTCTGTCCATCTGCTTAATAGGGGACAGCACCTCACAGGAGTAGTATGAGGGTTGAGTGAGAGTGACATGATGATGAATGTTAAGTGCTTAGGGTAGTGTGCAGCGCAGAAGAAAACCTCAGATGCTAGCAGCACTGCTGCATCCTGGTGAATTATGTTTAGGTGAACACGGAATGCCTATCAAGCTTGTTTAAGTGCAGGTGCGTTGCAGTTAAACATCCCATAGTTTACTTATTATGTGACTTGGCTATATTATTTAACTTCCCTGCTTCTTTTCCTCTTCTTAAAATGAGCATCATAATTTGACTCACCTTATGAGTTTGGAATGAGGATTGAATGAGAAATGCATATGAAACATGCAACACAGAACCCTGCATATAATAGGAGCTTAAAAACAATTAAATTGTTCAGTCACTCCCACAGACAGAGATTACCCAGAGCTGTTATACTGACAGAGATTACTCAGCACATTCTAGAGAAAAAAACTTTTAAAAATGAATGTCAGTTCTTTCATAGCATTTGTTTTTATTTATATATTTTTGCATGGTTTTTATTTTAAAATTAGTTCATTATAGCTTAGCAGGAAGAATTTCTTATTTTCTAGACTTGTCATCATTGTTGGTAAGATCCTAAGTGCTGCCGAGGGCTGCCTATAGTTTCAAGCTACAGAATTAAAGGAAGGAGATCAGCTCTGGCTACCTTTTAACCATTTGACATGAAGAACTTTTACCTCATCATCTTGGGTATATAAGATTTCAAAGTGGAAATATCAGTTAAGAATTAAAGTGCATTTGGGGTACTTTCAGACAACCCGTGCAGAGTAGCATGGGAGATGCCCTCAGCATTGTCTGGCCCAGTATCTCCTCAGATGAGACCACAGGTGAAAGGGAGTGTGAAGAAGACAGCCATTCTAGCTTGGGATGTCATGGCATTCTTTACAAACAGGAGTGACTGTGTTTGGGCACTGCTGGTTGCTAGAGGATGCATTCTGAAACACAAGTGCTTTGCATCCCTGCTCTCATGGACAACTGCTCTGATCACCTCAGGAACCATTTGTATGTATGAAAATTCTCTCTTTAGTTCCAAATCCTTTTCATTGCCCACGCCAGTAAGGTATTTTTTAATTTTTTCAGAAATATTTCAGAAAATTTTTCTTTTCCCTCAATTTGCCACTTACCTATCTTATGTGAAAACATGTTTTAATTCCCCTTTTTTGTTACTTTATATGGTGGTAGTTCTATATAAAATATGTAGGTCAAGCAGGCAGCTTTATGAAAAATCTGTGGACATGGGACAGAAACTCCAGTTTGCCTTCCTGTGCTATAGCATTGAGGATAAGTGAAAGATTGCCACGTAGGTCAGATGTTTATTGTTCGAATCCAGTTTACTTTGGTGGTTGAGTTTCAGTTGACCAGAACCTTGCTGTGAGGAGACAAGCGCAAATCAGCTCCCTGGAGTCTTCACAGTGCAGTGCCTCCTGCTTGCCTCACCCTACCCTGCCCAGTTTTCATGTCCTTTGGCTCCAGTGTGACAAAGGATTCTGTCAGCCTGATGTTGTATCTGATCTGCCACTAATGCTTTTTTCCCCCATAGAAGAAATCAGACATTTCCAAAGTAGTGAGACTCTTCTGTCAGAAGGTGAATGGAAGGTGTTAGTGCTGACAGGAAATACAGGAACTCAAGCCAATGTCACTCTCTGGGTGTATGGAGATAAAGGAGTCACTGGGCCAATAAGTCTTTGCAAGGACAGCTCAGAGCAGCTCTTCCTTCCAGGACACGAGGATGAGTTTCAGGTAAACAACGCTGGCAGTAATATTTTCCTGTGAACATTTCAAAGACATTTCTGTAATGTAGAAGTGTGTGTGTGTGTGTGTCTCCTATATAAAATGAACCTCTGGTCTTTTAGAATGCCTGTAAGTTAATAATGCTTATTGTAACAATCAAAGGAAATATTTTTGCTCACATATCTTATTCAAGCAAGGAAAGTTGTAGAAAAATTTGATTTCTTTAAAGACAGTTTATTTTAGGCCATGGGTTTGAAACTGGCCCTATAAACTGTCAACTTCAACTCAATTTATAACCGGCTTATAAGCTGTATAGAGATTCTTCTGGTAATGAAAACTCTTCTTTTATATACTTGCATATACTTATAGATGTTGCTCAGCTGAGCTATACAGGTGTGAAATTATTTTCTTTTTATAAAATTATTTTTCATCTTTTTAATTAAAAAAGTCTTGAGAATGAAATCATTTCCTTGGCATCTTCACAGGCCATTTTTTGAAGCTTTGCCCATGCCCATTTCTAATTTCTCTCTCCTTTACTTCTTAGAGTCAGAGAACACTGGGCTGCTTAAGTTTGCATGTGGCTGGTTGCCTCTCCTTGTTCCTCAGAGCTTTGGCCAAGTTTCAATTAGGACAATTACATTCCACTTCACTAATCCACCCTTCCAGCCCCACTGCCTGTGAAAGCTGTGTGGCTCTTTGGTGTACTGTTAAACAGCAGTCATTTTCTCTGGAGGGTATTCCTTTTGCATCCTAAGGCTGGCTAGAGAATAGAGAATGATTGAGGACAACTTGTGTCGCCAGGAACCCAAGGCTATTTGGGGCTACAGCACCTGGCAATCACTAATACTCAAATGGTTTCTAGATTCTTAGACCTGAGCCTGTCATTCTACTTTTGTAATCATTAAAGTTAATTTTCGCTGAAGAAAAGCAGTTGTCTGCAGTTGTGGAGGAGCACTTTGGCTCCTTGCACAGGCAGCCATACCTTATACAAATACATATTTCAAAAGATTATTTGAAGATAATTGTTTAGAATTCAGAATGTGTATGTATGGTTAGATCCTTAAGTCACCCCACAAGTCTAATTTTCTCATAATATACCTTGTGGTATATGTATTTATATGCTGATAAATCCTATCAATGTTTTTCTGAAAAATTTACTTAGGGTCAAATCTTGGAATGGATGGTACAGATTCTCAGTCTTGATTGCACATTGGAATTACCCAGGGAGCTTTAAAAACTACTGATGCCTGATTCCACCTCCAGAAATTCTAGTTTAATTTGCCTGAGGTACAGTCTGGGTATTTAGGTTTTTAGATGTTCCCCAAGTGATTCTAAAGTGCAATCAAGGTTGAGAATCCTGGATATAGCACTAGACTGCAAATCGGGTGAGCTAGATTGGAGTCTTTGCTTCCCACATGTTAGTTATGTGACCTTGAATATGCCACTTAATTTCTCCAGGCCAGCACTATCTTTATGTATAGAATACAGGCAATAATATCTTTTCTTTCTAAATTTTAAGGTAGTGTGATGACAAAAAGAGAAAATGTGTATAAATTAAAAAAGGAATCCTATTGACATATGGTAAAACTCATAAAATGGTTAAGAACAGAAGCCTTGGAGTCAGAGACCAGGTTCAAATCACCCTCTCACTAGTTCTGTGACGTTAAATAGACTGATTATCCTTACTAATCCTCAGTATCCTACTTAGTACAAGGTGGGTAATAATACTCACTTAAAAGCCTTGCTGTGTAGTTTAAAGAATGCCTGGGAAGGTGTGTGCCGTGCGCTGCACCTGGTAGATGTGAAGTGCGCTACAGATGACAGATTACAGGCACCAAGGACTCCCTCTGCTAGTAAATGGCTCAGGATATGTTTTCTACTGGCCTCTGTCATTTACTGTGAAGTGTGAATAGCTCTAGATTATTACCTCAGTGGTGGAGATTGGGTCTACACATGGAAGCCCCCAGGAGTGTAGAGTCTTGTGGACTCCAGGCCAGCAGGATGGGCATTGCCTGGGATCTTTTTAAACACACAGAATTTGGGTTCCCATCCCAGACCTACTGCATCAGAATCTGCATTTTAACCAGATCTCCAGGTAATCTGTGTGTGCACTAAAGTTTGAGAAGCACTGGCCTAGGGGTTAATGGGCACTCATAAGACTGGGGTCTTATGATAGTTTGAGAATCCTAAATTAGAATGAATTGACACATTTCTACACTCTCTCCTCTGTGGGTATTGATTCCCTTGTTCCTTTTCATTGGCATCATTTGCCACTTATAAGTTTGTCTTTCATTCTCTTTTCCTTCTTTCCAGTCCTGAAGTGAGCATATAGCCATTTCTGAGGACAATGTGGGATATTTTATTAAACTTGGGTTCAAATTTTACTTTTGGAACTTTCTGTGTATCCAGCTGTGTATCCTTAGACAAATGACTTAACCTGTTTGAATTTCTTCATCTTTTAAAGTAGACACTTAAAAGAGCCTTACCCTTCACAGGGTGACTGTGGATTGGAAGGGACAAGCATGTCAAGTCTTTCCCCCCTGGCTGGCACAGACCTGAGTGGCAGTTAGTTCTGCTCTTCTGCCGTAACAGACAGATAGGTATCAAGTCACATATGCTTGGTAACCAGACTGTTCAGATATCCCTTTATTGTTTTCACTTAAATTGTGGAGAAAGGAAGTTTACACTTAAGTGCTAATAGATTCTTGGGACAATGAAAGGATATTTAAAGTGTGGTTTACCTTTTAGTGACAAACTAGCCTCAAACTGGAGGATAACTTCCTGCTTCCTCTGGGAGGAAGAGCTATTCTCTGAGTTCTGCCACTGAAACCAGCTCTGGGAATAAGGAAGTGGGGGGAAATTGGCTGTTGGGGATTAACATCCCTATTTTCCTTCTTCCCAGTTGAGAACAGCATAATTTCTCTTGACCTGGTATTGAAACAGGCCCAGGTCTGTTCTAGCTGCTGCAGTCTGTAGGGGAAAGTGGTGGTGGGCACTTAAAAAAAAGAATTCTAAGCATGGGAACTGGGTATGAAAAAGGAGTTCTGATAGTTTCTGGGTGATTTGACTGTCCCAGCTCTTTCAGGGTCTAGTCCATAGGTAGGCAATGTCTAGTCAGACATAATATGCAAGTGCCTGCCTCTTTATATCTCTAGTCTGCAGAGGTAGATTGGTGCCTGTAGTAGAAATAATAACAATGGCTATTATTGAAGCCATTAAGCAATAAGGTGCTATATTACATTAAAAAAAATCCTCACAGTTCAGTGTCCTGGACATATTTTATTATACTAAAAATATCTGCTTATAAGTCTGTCTCCCTTGCTAGTCTGTATATTTCTCCAAGTTAGAGATTGTGCCGTCATTTTCATCTTCGCATACCTGTGGACTTGCACATTGTTTATTGTTTTAATATACATTTATTTAGTTGAACTGAAAATTTTATGCAGAAAGCATTATGTGACCATTCAACAGATAAAGAAATTGAAGAAAAGAGAAGTAAAAAAAACATACTTTACTCAGTTTACAAAAACATATTTTACTCCGTTTGCAAACAGCCAGGCTTCCAGTTGAGCTAAAAGTGATTCCCAAAGCCAATTCTCCACAATGCTACCTGGATTAACAAATACTCTTGGGTCACATCAAAAACTAAATCAGCACCCATATTCCGTGGGCAGGTTTGCTTCTCTTCCTTGAACGTAGAACATCTATATCTTAACCTAGGTATCATCAAAGACAACAGGATTTTCAGAGTACAAGGAAGTTCTAGACTCACACTTTTCTTAAGCTTGTAGAAATCACCATATTTAGCTTTTCTTTGGTGAAAATTGTTTTTTTTTAATTTCTTAAAATACAAGCCCATCTTTCTGTCATTGGAACTCAGAAAGTGTTGGCTTCCAGTGAGAAATGTGTGGTAGTCAGAGAACTGAGCATATGTGTGTTCTTCATCCTGTTCTCTCATTTGACTCCTTCTGCATATTTTTAGTCAAGTCTCATGATATTTCTGTCTCATACTCTGTGTCTGTGAGGTTCACTGATTGTTTCTTGAGGGCATTTCATTTCTAGACTCTGAAAGAGTTTCTGAGAGCTTTTTAACTATTAGGAACAAAAAATGCATTTAGTGTAAAAAGAAAGAATTTTTTAATGTGCTTAATTTAAAAAATTCTGATAATTTTTTTCTCCTTTGCATTTCATTCAGGTTGAAATAAGAAACATTGGAAACATATATAAGATAAGGATAGGACATGATGGAACCAGTGAGCAACCCGAGTGGAACTTGCAGAGGGTAATCATGTCACTTATTTTTTTCTTCATAGTTATTCTCTGATGAAAAGAAGCAAGCTGGCTATGTAAAGCAGTGAAAACGGTATTTTCCTAATTACAGGTGCTCCTTGACTTACAGTGGGGTTATGTCTCTGTAAACTCATGGTAAATAAAAAATATCCTAAGTCAAAAATGAATTTAATGCCACTGACATAGCAGATAGTTCTCTACTTACTATGGTTTGACTTAGGATTTTTCGACTTATGATGGCGTGAAAGCGACATCTATTCAATAAAAGCTGTAACCCATCATAGGTCATACAGAGCTCTCTGACTTATGATGGGTTACTTCCCAATAAACCCATCATAACCTCAAGAAATTGTAAGTTGAACTGTGGTAAGTTGAGGACCATCCGTATTGTAAATAATGTGAACAAAATTTTTGTGGACATAACACTCTAAACAAATATGGTTCATTCTTGTGAAAGGTTTTTTTTAATAGCATATTTATGGTTATATTTGCAAAGATAATCTGTTCATAGAAATCTGAAGAATACGCTGAAGTGTAAGAACAAAAATGAATTGTTATTCATTGATCATTAGATGACCACTCGGTGGTGCATTTTTTTTTTCATATCTTTTTTCTATGAATCTCTTTCATGGTTCCTTGCAGGCTCATGTGCTTTCTCTCTCTCGGTATAGATATAGATACATACACACACACATAGCACATATATATGTGTAAATATCAATGTAAAATATATGTGCCACATAGTGATGTTTTGATTAGCAATGTACTGCATATACAATGGTGGTCCCATAAGATTATAATGGAGCTGAAAAATTCTTACTGCCTAGTGATGTCACAGCTGTTGTAATGTCCTATTGTAATGAATTACTCATGTATTTGTGGTGATGCAGGTGTAAACAAACCTACTGTGCTGCCAGTTGTGTAGCAGAATAGCATATTCAATTATGTACAGTACATAATACTTGCTAATGTAAGCAACTGTTACTGGGATGTGTGTTTTATATATATGTAATTTAATATATATAAAAATATATTTTTTATATATACATATAATGCCATATACTTTTAATCACTTAGAGTGTACTCATTCTACTTAGTAACAAAAAGTTAACTGTAAAACAGCCTCAGGCAGGCTTTCAAGAAGTGTTCCAGAAGAAGGCATTGTTATCATAGGAGATGACAGCTTCATGCATGTTGTTCCCCTGAATATCTTCCAATGGGTCAAGATGTGGAGGTGTAAGGCAGTGATATGGGTGAACCTGACATTGTGCAGGCCTAGGCGAATGTGTATGTTCATGTCTTTATTTTTAACAAGAAAGCTTAAAAAGTAAAAAAAAAAAAAAAATTTAAGTAGAGAGCCAGGCGCAGTAGCTCACACCTATAATCCTAGCACTCTGGGAGGCCAAGGCGGGTGGATCATGAGGTCAGGAGTTCAAGACCAGCCTGACCAACATGGTGAAATCCCATCTCTACTAAAAATACAAGAATTAGCTGGGTGTGGTGATATGCACCTGTAATCCCAGCTACTCAGGAGGCTGAGGCAGGAGAATTGCTTGAACCTGGGAGGTGGAGGTTACAGTGAGCCAAGATCACACCACTGCATTCCAGCCTGGGTGACAAAGCGAGACTCTGTCTCAAAAAAAATAATAATAAAATAAGTAGAAAAAAAGCTTATGGGCCGGGTGCGGTGGATCATGCCTGTCATCTCAGCACTTTGGGAGGCCGAAGTGGAATGGATCACCTGAGGTCAGGAGTTGGAGACCAGCCTGGCTACCATGGTGAAACCCCATCTCTACTAAAAATACAAAAATTAGCCAGGCGTGATGGCAGGCGGCTGTCGTCCCAGATAGTCGGGAGGCTGAGGCAGGAGAATCGCTTGAACCCCAGAGGCAGAGGTTGCAGTGAGCTGAGATTGCACCATTGCACTCCAGTCTGGGGGACAAGAGTGAGACTTTGTCCCAAAAAAAACAAAAAAAAAAGCTTATGGAATAAGGATATAAAGAAAGAAAATATTTTTGTATGACTGTACAGTGTGTTTGTGTTCTAAGCTAAGTGTTATTACAAAAGAGTCAAAAAGTTTTTAAAAAATTAAATGTTTAATTTATTATGGAAAAAAGAAAAATATTTTTTATGAATTTAGTGTAGCCTAAGTATACATTGTTAATGAAGCCTACAGTAGTATACAGTAATGTCCTAGGCCTTCACATTCACTCACCACTTACTCACTGACTCACCCGGAGCAACTTCCATCCTGCAAACTCCATTCATGGCAAATGCCCTATACAAGTGTACCATTTTTAATCTTTCATGCTCTATTTTTAGTTTACCTTTTCTCTGTTTAATATGTTTAGATTCGTAAATACTTACCATTGTGTTACAATTTCCTGTAGTACAGTAATATGCTACACAGGTGTGTAGCCTGTGATCAATAAGCTATACCATATAGCCTAGGTATGTAGTAGGCTATTCCATCTAGCTTTGTGTAAGTGCACTCTGTGATGTTTACACAATAATGAAATTGCCTAACAATGCATTTCTTGGAAAGTATCCCCATTGTTAAACAACACATGAATATATATAAAAACATATGTATAAATAAATACCTTAAATATGTACATATAAATACGTGTGTGTGTATATATATATATATATATATATATATATATATATATATATATGTTTATATGTGCTTTGCCCTTTTAGTGAAATTGAATCATGCTATGTATGCACTTTGAGATCCTGGTTTTTTTATTTTTTATTTTTATTTAATCACGGCAGTAATAGCAATAATAATAATAATGAGTATTTGTTGAGTGCTTAACATATGCCACCTACCTTACAAATACCACTGTATTTCTGCCTAATAGCAGCTCTTTGATTTAGGTACCATTAATATCCTATTTTACATATGAGAAAACTGAGGCTCGATCAAGTTAAGTAATTTGCCTGAGGTTCCTCAGTAAATGGTCTTATTGTATGTTGGACTCCAGAGACTGAGATCTTAAGCACTATCATTGGGCCTTAAGTTTATTTTCAAAAATAGATGGTAATTAAACTCTTAAAAGCCTTGAGATTTCTGTATGGAAGCACTAGATTATAGTGGAGTAAGATGAAATGGTTTGAATCATAGAACATCTTTGCTTTCTGGCTTTAAATACTATATCTGTCACTGGTTTCTTTACAGTACAAGATATGTTATTCCAAAATGCTTCAGGTTTAAAATTTGGAATACCACTGATAGAGTCTAGCAAAATATTTCTTTCTTTTTAAGTGTTTCTTAATTTTATCTGTGATTTTTATTATTGTATCTTTGGTTGTATAATAAAAGTAATTGAGAAAAATGTTAATTTTGCTGAGGTGTTTATTGTAGTATTTCTTAGGACATGCCTATATAATGAAATGTTTTCTAATAGTTCAGGAACAGGTAAATATGTTCCAGTCAGTAAGTCAAGAAATATCTACTTAGCACCTAATACATGCCCTGCATTATGCTAGATGATATGGAGGATTTGAGGAAACCATTTGGTGACTTTAAAGTTTTCTATTTAGAAGCATTGAAAGAATTCTAAGATGAGAAAAGCAATGACCTTTTAAGAAGATGCAAAAACCATGGAACCTGCAAAGTGTAGTAAAATCAGAAGCTCTGTGCTTGTGAATTACTGGGAAAGGTGAGTCAGAACTAAAATTTTAGAAGAAACTTACCCATGAGTTAAGTGGGCCTGAAGTCAACAGCATGGCTTGTGCTTTCTCTGGGGCCTGTGAGTGAGAAAGTGGTCGAGGGGTATAGCAACATCACTACGTAGTGATTCTTTAACTGGAGGAAAAAACATCCCCAGAAGAAGCTGTCCGAGGAATGAGCAAGGGAGGCATCATCCATTCCTCTGGTCAGTGGTAAAGGCTTCTGTGAAGAGTAAAGTGGGTAGAACACTAATTAATTGATTGAATTGAGCAGCTAGAAACTGTCATTACCAAAGCAATGTAAGAGAAGGGACTTTTCCTACAGCTTACTTTACTTTTTATTGTGAAGTGATTTCAAATTTATTTTAAAAATTGCAAGAATGGAAGAAAGAACTCAAATTTCACTCAGATTCCCAGTTGTTAAGGTTGCACCCCATCTACTTTACCATTCCTGTTAAAATATATTTATATGTTTGTGTGTTTATATGTATGTTTTAATCGTTTGACAAATATTTACTGACATGAAGTCCATTGATTCTTTGGCTATGTAAATATCGTATTCACCATAAAATTTTTACCCACTAATTTTAGGATCCATGATGATTTTTGCCTTAGTCAGTTATTACTGTGATGGTGGCCAAATGGTGATTTTTATATTCTATTGTTATTTCTCTATTTATTAATTGGCATTCTACTACAAGGTAGAACTTTTTCCTTCTCTCCATTTCAAAATTTCATTTATTTATTCATACCAGCGTGTACTTGCAGATTCTTACTTTATTTGATGGGTTAATCTTTATTAACATAATTTACTTTGATGCTGAAATCATCCTTCATTTTTTCCTGTAAGCCCCTATATTTTTTTCACATGTCACTGTCCGTTCTACGAGGACTTCTTTACTTTCTGATTTGAAAAGATGTTTCAGGCTTATCTAGCACTTTCTTTTCCCTAGCCCTGGAATTACCTATTTCTCAAGGAGCCCTAGTTTAATTTAGTGGAAAATGGTTTTTAGACACCAGCATTTACGTGAGCCATTCAAAGAAGTTACTTTCCCCACTAATGCCCATTCACCTCAGCCCTGAGGCCACTTCCCGTGATGTAAAAAGCCAGCCATGCTTCTGCTTTCCCAAGATGCTCCCCAATAAATGTTTCCAGTGTGGAAAACACTGAGTTTCCCACATGAGTTTTGGAAACACTGAGTTTTTCATTCCTCTCTTGGAGAGTCACAATGCAAATAAATATAGTAAAGGCTCTGGGATGCCCTGTGGTAGGGAAATCTGTTTAACAGCATTTCCAAAACTAAATTCACCATGGGGTCATATTTTTCAGGTAAAATCTATTAACATTCTATGAAAGGAATATTGTGCATTACTGTAGGGGTTTGAGGCATTTGGGGTTTGATTTAGGAAAAAGATATGACCATGGTGCAGAGGCAGTAGCACACATATTTTATTAGGTGATGTTGTGACAAGATTGCGCATGGAGGAAGTTCCCTCCAGCAGTAATCTGTCCAGAAGCCACAGCGCAGGCCTATACTCAAAAGGGGAAGAGGGCAAGGGAGCTCCCTAGGGAGCCTAGGTGATGCCTCTGAGTGCACAGTGGGGACATGGGTCAGAAGAGCCCCGAAGGGAAGGTTATGAAATATTTCATCCTAAATATGTAAAATAATTTGTTCCCCAATGAAAGGCAAAGTGTCTATTTGCAAAGCTGAAATAGTTTCCTTGTGTTCAAAGGATGATTACATAGACTGGAATTTGTCAGACACAAGCCATTTGACCTTGTTTAGGTAGAGTCACTTGATAAATACATAGACCTACAAATATTTTATTACCATCTCTTGCAGCCCTATTCAAGCATATAGAAAAAATTCTGTATAGGTGACTACCATCTTCTGTCTGATAATTAAACTCCAGTCATTATTTCTTCTCTCAGTATTTCACAAATACACTGGAAGTTTATTGCTATACAGTACAAAATTTTATTCCTCCACATGCATTTGCTCTGTGGCAAAATTCAGTAATCTTTATGTCTTTTATATAGTCTTCTTAATCAGTATTTCCCTTTTCTTATATTGCATGGACCATGCTAGTCAAATTAACTTTATATTTTAGGACAGGTTAGGACCAAGGCAATTTTTAAATACATAGATTTCAGTGTGTCAGGGTGGGAGAGAGCACATCAAGTCTCTCCTTGGACTTTGGTACTAAAATAAACAATAGCACAGATGTATAAAAGTATACATTTGTACTCATATTCAGAAAACAATTGTACTCGTATTCAAAGCGTTTTATCAAGTATTACTAGAAGACTTAATAAGAGTTGGAAAAGTTCTGTTGGTCGTTTGAGCATGCCAACATGACTAAGATGCAGTTCTTGTCTTCAAAGAACACAATCCACCATTAACCTGACTATAAACCAGATTGTGCTTAGTTATCCATAAAGTTGTCATTGTAATTGTCCCATTGAAAATGGCACATGCTGTCTCTACATCTGTCTTCCAAAAGATTTATGGAGAGAATTAAATTGATTTCTCCCTTTTCTCAGGTTCTGAGCAGAAAGGTTGGGTAACCTGACCTAGATGTTATATTCTCATTACTGAATTCTAACATGTTAATTCAGACATTGTAAGTACCATCATATGTCTGTTCCAGTCAACTATTTTTAGGATATGTATTTAACGACTTGGTTGAAATTTTTAAAAGTAATCCAGGAATTTTAAGTTTCTAAGAAACAAGAATGAGTTTTTATGGTAATGTTCTCTTGTGAAACAACTAATATTTGCTGTTGTAAATCAGCAGGGGGAGCTCAGCAAATGAATTTTAGTTTCTACTGAAGGCATTCCTAAAATTGTTCCTATTCATTTAGGAAATTAAAACAAAATGCTGAATATTTTATGTGATAAAGGCACTGCTGTTTCTTTTTCCTTTTTTTTTTTTCCAAGCACTGTGTTTATTTGTTTGTTTTCAAGGAAAATGAATGCGTGTTTCAGTGAAAAAATGGTTTTGGAAATTAACCCTTTTTCTATTTCTCATCTACCTCAACATAAAGTTTGGCTTTGAAGCTTAATATCAGTGCACTTTTTCTCAGCCATATCAACTCTTTCATAGTACTCACATTTGGCAGTTCTGCATCAGAGCTAAAGCAAAAGTCAAGGCTTTGGGTCTTTTTAGTATTGATAGAAAAATACTAGACGATGCTTCAGTCTGAAAGCCAAAAGAAAATACTATTTCCAAAAAAGAAAATGATTGGTTTCACAATGACCAAAGGCTGCCTTTTGTGGACTTGGAAAATCTGAAAGTCTGTCATTATTAGGACATATGCCATGAGGGTTTCCCCCATTAATGATCAACCATTTATAGCCAATAGCTATTGTTCATCTTGTGATAAACAATGCAAGCGCTTATGGAATGCTTTTTTTTGGGGGAAGCCGTTGTTTCTAAACAAGTGTTTGTTGAAATCATTCCCAGTGTCCCAGATTAAAATGGGTGAAAACCTAGTTTTTGACATAGCATTTTGAGCAGGGAACACCTGCCCATTTCATGATACTCTGGTACTTTGGGGCTTTTGATCTAGTGGTGGGTCATGTGATGTCATTCAGAGTCTTAAACTTTTATTCCTTGATCATACTTTAGAGGCCTTTGTGAAGGTCTGACTTGCTCTTTCAGCCATATTAATGCACATTAACCAACTGTGCTGTCTAGCGTTCAAAACACTGTTGTAGAATATTAATCCAGGTCATCATACTGATTTCAGGTAATGGGTAGCTTCTACCCAAAACAAGATGGCTATAACTGAACATAGACAGATAGTAATTAACTTTGAATATTAAAAAAAGAAAGATAAGCATACATGTTAGCAAATGCTGTTAAATAAAACTAATAATTGGTTTTAAATCTTAGGTATTCTTTTTTTTATTCTCTGGAATTGACTTTGGCTCTTTCAAATTGAGGTAATAAACTTTAGAGTTGAAGTCGAAAAACTTGAAAGATGTTTAATTTCTAAAAAGTTAAAAAATCACTTTTTCTCTAGGTTTTTCTTACTGTAAAATAGGGCTCAATGGTACTTGGTATCTCACAAGTTGTGAATATCAAGTGAAAAAAATAAATGAAACATAATCAGACCTTTTTGATTCCCTCATCCAACCTGCTTCTCCTTTAGTCTTGTTCGTCTGAGAAGATGGTGCCAGTGTCTACCTAGTTATATAAGTCAGAACCCTATGAATTTTCCTAGATTGTTTTATTTCCCTTCCCTCCAAAATCCAATCCCTCAGGAATCTCCTGCTGACTCTATTGCTGAAACATACCTCAATTTTGTCTATTTTTCCTCCATCTTATTACCATCACTTCGCTCCAAGTTGCATTTTTTTCTCTTCTCTCTGCTGTAAAGATCTCCTATGATGGGCTTCCAGCTTCTTTTTCTCCCCCCTCAGTATCCAGATTTCAAAGAGCAGCCAGAGTGATCTCTTATTAACATCAGTCAGATCATGTCCCCTCATGTAATCTGTCCCCTGCCCACCTCTTTCTCGTCCCCTTCTCATGCTGTGGAAGCCACACTGGTCTTCTCCTGCTTTAGAGGTCCTTTGCTATGCAATCTAAAGGGAGCCCACATTTGCTCTTGATCACATCAGCATGGTTTATTTTCTTTATAACACATCCCTTATCTGATATTTTATATTTGTTTATAGTCCGACTTCCACTAGAAAGTGAGTGACTTGAGAACAGGAACTTTGTATTATTCAGTGTTATAATCCCAACTCCTAGAGTATTGCCTGTCATGTAGTAGATGTTAAACATTTGTGGAATGAATGAATAAATAAAACACATTTTGTTTATTTAACAAATATTTATAATATGTGAAGTACGGCTGGGTGCATTGGCTCATGCCTGTAATCCCAGCACTTTGGGAGCCCAAGGCCAGAGGATCTCTTGAGCCCAGGAGTTCAAGACCAGCCTGGGCAACATGGGAAGACCCCTGTCTCTACAGAAATGCAAAAATTAGCTGGGTGTGCTGCAGTGAGCTGAGATTGTACCACTGCACTCCAGCCTGGGTGACAGAGGGAGACCCTGTTTCAAATATATAGCCTGGAGAGTCTTGGAGGTTTGACCCATTCACACAGAATTAGCGGCGAGATAAGGCCAATGCCCCTTCTCTTGGCCCATGGCCTAATGCTCTCTCCGATGTCTGGGCTGCCTCTGCAGCACATGTTTGCTACACATTCTGGATAAATAGACTCAAATAGAATAGGAATTCTCTTGAAGCTTTTTGATTCTTCTAAGTCTTTGAATTGAAGTGGGTCATAGGTTTTGGTGAATTTGTTATTATTTTAACCTACTGCTGGTTAATATGATATGGTAACCTACCTGATATGAGCCCCAGGCAATCCTGAGATTAGCAAAATTAGGTAAGAAATGCCTTATTTTTTTGAAGTTTTAAAGTATCTCATAAATATTTCTAGTTCCTTTTCATTTCCAGTTACTTCTTCACTTCAGGGTTCTAGAAAGAACCACATAAAGGAAATAGCAAGTTCTGAAATGCGGTAAGAAAAATAGTTTGTTTTTGAAGATTTTCTAGTTCAGTGAACAGCAGGAAGCACCAGCTTCTTTTCACAAAATCTCCAGGCAAATGTTTAATCTCAAAAGACTCCAGTAGTTTATAGAAACATTCTCAAAGTTGTGCCAGCTTATTTGAACCAAAGATAAATTCATGTATTTGATAGTCCCTCAGTCAGTTGTAAATACCATAGTTGGTCCCCCTTGTACAGTCCTTGATAACAAATAGGGTATTATCACAAGGCACAGGAGGAGAAATAAGGACATTTAGAGTCAAGCTTTGACTTTTTGTCTGATTTGCAAGAACACTTAAAATGTTCCGTATGAACACATTTAAACCTTATTATATTTTCATATTTCTGGCTATACAAAGAAAATACTAATGACTGACATGAGTGCCCCATCCACCATCCCCAGTATCAGATCTTATAGAGTACTATAAATACTTTGTGTCCAACAAACGTGTTGGTGACTATTTGCCTTTATTTTTTCAGAAAAAGCTTTGTGTATATGGAATCTGCAATGAGAGTAGAAGTATTTTTTTTTGTTTTATAGAACAAAGGTTTATGATATTTCAGAGTAGGATTTCTAAAAGGATTTTTTTCTAAACCTTTCTCATCCTAATGTATTCTTTGTGTTCTATCCAGTGTTTATCTTACATCCAGTGTTCAGTAGACAAATGGTCACATGGGTAGCTCTCAGAAAGTATTTGTTGACTCTGGTTCTATATCATTTCTCCTCCAAGAAAAGATAAGATTATTTTATTTATTTTGTTTAGGATTAAATAAAATTTGTGAAGAGTATTTTATAAAAAAGGATCGAGACCATCCTGGCTAACATGGTGAAACCCTGTCTCTACTAAAAAATACAAAAAATTAGCCAGGCGTGGTGGTGGGCACCTGTAGTCCCAGCTACTTGGGAGGCTGAGGCAGGAGAATGGTGTGAACCTGGGAGGCGGAGTTTGCAGTGAGTCGAGATCACGCTACTGCGCTCCAGCCTGGGCAACAGAGCAAGACTCCGTCTCAAAAAAAAACCCAAAAAACAAAAAAAACAAGTAGAATACAAATATAGATGGTGGCAATTGCTGTTGGTTATTAATTGCATTTAATCAGGATGTGGAGTGAGGCTATGGCAGAGGGCAGTTGGCTCACTCTGCCCTCACAACCCCAAGTCTTCTGGCCGTAGTGATGACCCTCCTTCTGACCCACTGGACCTGATCCTTGCTCCATTGATATCTAGGTTGACATTAAAGGCAGGCATTAAGGACAGTTAGAGAAGGGGCTCAGGGAGGACATGAAAGAAAAGATAAAGCCTTCAAGAGGAGTTGGGACAGTGCCGGTCCCTATAGTTTAGAGAGGAATGGCCTCCTTTTTCTTAAAATTTCCTGCTTGAGGTACAAAGAACCAGAATAGGAGCCATTTTAGGGAAAGCAGACAAGGATTACACAGTGATCTAGGGGCCCAGGAGACTAGAAGTGCTGGAGAGCTTTCTTGGGAAGATGGGATGAGTGGGAGACCTGGCTTAGAGGACAGCTTTGGGATTCCAAAGCTTTGGAGGTTTCTTTTTCTTTTTTGAAGTTAGAGGTTTTGCCTTTTGTTTATGAACTTGACTGATGGGCTAGAGAATTCATGGAGGGGCCCAGGAGAGAGGAAGCAGGAGAAGCTACTTCAGATTGGCTAAGGGTAGGAGAGCCAAAGGAGACCGTTAGTTGTCTTCCCAGATGGTCGTGGTCAGCTCTCCCAAGTACAGTAGGAGTCAGGGAATTGGAATAGAATTTCTCATTCTGGTAATAGAAAACTGAACGTTTGGCTGAAGTTTTCCTTGGGCATTCTCTAGGAGGATGTTAAAGAGTGAGGAACCACAATCCCAAATAATTTTTAAGAATTCTGATCTCCAAACTCTGAGATTAATTTTGATACTATTATTACTAAAAACAATAAACATGTGTTGAGCACTCAGGGTATACCTGATCACTTTTAATGTTTATACCACAGAAAGGCAGATATTATCATAATCCTAATTGAGAACATTGAGGTTTTGAGAACTAGGCAATTCCCATATTACATAGCTAGCATGTGGATCTGGAAAGAAGTGATCTTACTTCTAGGCACAAAAACCGCCCTCTTACTGTTAACTTGGAAAATTTAGATGTTCTGGAATCAAGCTCTTTTACAATATTCCTAAGTATCACTGAGAGGTGAAGCCAGCTGGACTTCCTAGGTCAAGTGGGGACTTGGAGAACTTTTCTGTCTTACAAGAGGACTGTAAAACGCCCTAATCAGCACTCTGTAGCTAGGATTGTAAAACGCACCAATCAGTGCTCTGTAGCTAGCAAGGGGATTGTAAAATGCACCAATTAGTGCTCTATAAAAATGCACCAATCAGCGCTCTGTAGCTAACAAGAGGATTGTAAAATCCACCAATCAGTGCCCTGTACAACTCACCAATCAGTAAAACGCACCAATCAGTGCTCTGTAAAACGCACCAATCAGCAGGAGTCTAAAAGCCAATTGCAGGGAGGATTGAAAAAGGGCATTCTGATAGGACAGAAATGGAGCGTGGGAGGGGAAAAATAAGGGAATAAAAGCTGGCCACACCAGCCAGCGGTGGCAACCTGCTCCGGTACCCTTCCACTGTGTGGATACTTTGTTCTTTCGGTCTTCACAGTAAATCTTGCTGCTGCTCACTCTTTGGGTCCGTGCCATCTTCAAGAGCTGTAACACTCACTGTGAAGGTCCACAGTTCCATTCTTGAAGTCAGTGAGACCACTAACCCACCGGAAGGAACCGACTCCGGGCACATCGCCACCCATTCTTGAGAAAGTTCTGCTTTGGAAAATAACTTCCTATGGCTAATCATTTATAGTTTACAAACTGTTTTCCAAAAGGTGTTTTGATCTCATTTTATTACATAAGGCACTTATCAACTTGGTGAGATACCATGGCAGTTTTGCAAATGAGGGCCTGAAGATGAGAGGTCCTCTTGTGGAACTTTTATAAAAATGCTTGGTGAGCTGCCATGTTTGCGATGGTTTGTTTTTGAACTGTGTGGTGGGAGGAAGTGCTTCTGACAATTTGTACTTTGCAAACATTTAATCTTTGATTTAACTCACCATTACAAGACTGCTGTTACTCACTGATCCACCAAAAAATGAGGTAAGATAAACTTTCTTACTTGTTTTCATTAATCTATCTTAATGTATGCATAGCTCACATTTATTTCAGTGGTTAATGGTCAAGGCCATACATCTGGTAAGTAGCAGTGCAAAGACATAAACCAAGGTCTTTTAATTCAAATCCATGTTTGTTTCACTTGCCCACATGCCTTTCACTGAGTCCTGCATTAGCTATCATGTAACGGGGCTTAAACATTGTGGTCGTCCTGGAATTTTGCCCTTCTTACTAATTTAAGAGTTGAAAAAATATTTTGTGAAAATAAAAACAAACATTGCTGGAGATTACCTAGATTCTTTGTTTTTCTGTTTCGAGCCATCATGACTTTGAAGGTAAACGGAACTCACTTAGAGCCCTCACTGTGGAGGCTTTTCAGTGGTGTTAGTGGGGTTGCACTTAAGTCAAATCAGTGAGGCTGTCTTATCAGTGGGCTCTTCTAAGGTTGAAGGGATGGCGGGGCCTCAGAAACCAGAGGCTTCTTGCCAATTTGCATGGAGAGGTTAATGTAGAGGAAGAACCTGTTGAAGTTTTAGGTAGTATGACCTTGTAATCGCTTAACATTGTCTTAGGTTCTTGGAAACTGTGACTTCAAGCAATACTTGGGGTAACAAAACTAATTTACCATTGGCTAACTGAAATAAACAAGAGTTAAATTTCTAGAGCATATTTCTGGTCCCAAAAACATCTCCAATCTTCTGAAGTCCAAGACACTTCAAATATTAACCATTGAAATAAATGTGAGCTATACATAAATGTAATAAAGATTAATGAAAAGAAGTAAGAAAGTTTTACCCTATGTTTGGTCAATCAGTGAGTGACAGCAGTCGTAGTTATGGTGAGTTAAACCAAGGAATAGATGTTTGCAAAGGGAAATTGTCAGGACCACCTCCTTCCACCATGCAGTTCAAAAACCATCACAACCATGGCAACTCGGTGAGTGCTTTCATCCCCTAATTGTTTATTTTTGTACATTTGTATGATTATTATAGACGTTACAGATTTTTATTTGACAATCATTTGTATTCATTCCTCCATTTTTCAACCTGCTTATTCCAGTTCAGAGTTGTGGGTTGGCAGAGCCTGTCCTGGCAGCTCAGGGTGCAAGGCGGGAACTGACCTGGCCAGGACGCCATGCCATCATCCCATTGCAGGGCACACTCATACCCACACACTTGCGTACCCCCCACACTCTCACACTGGGACCATGTAGACACACCAGTTTCTCTAACATGCAGAGCTTCTGGATGTTGGAGGAAACTGGAGGACCTGGAGAAAACCCATACAGACTTAGGGAGAACGTGCAAATTCCACACAGACACTGGCCTCTGTCTAAATAAAGAATGATATAATCCAAAGAGAACATTTCCAAGTTCAGTAGAATATATTATATTAACCTTTTTAATATTAATGTATGTATACATATATACATTTCACTAATGTTAATATGAAGTATTTGTATAGTTTATATAAAGTTTTACACATTACATATAATCTCACTTAATAGCCACAGTAACCATATGAGATAGTCATTATTTCTATTTTAAAGACCACAAAAGTGGCATTCAAAGTGGTTACATGATTTCTTATGGTCAGTTGGAAATGCCAGAGCTAGACTTTGGTCACAGTTTTTCTAGCTGTCCAGTGTTCTTTTCAAGACCTCTTGCCTGGAGCAAGTAAAGATACAGTCGTCACTCATTAATGATGAGGCGTGCTGAGTTAGTCTGTAACCTGTGTTGACAAATACCCATTTCACGTAGTTATTCATTTAATCATTCGTTCAACAAACGACCCAAGGACTGCCTTGTGAAAGCTTGTGGTAGTATCGAGATGGGTAGGACATGGTTCCTTCCCTCGAGTCTGTCAAATATTAGCTGTTAAATCATCAATGGGGAGGCTTCCGTGGATCACAAAGTAGGGTTACTGAACCAAACTGAGGGCTCACAAAAACTCCTTAGAAGAGGTTATGTGTAAGCTATGAAGGATGGGCAGACTCATCACGGTAATGAGTCAGGATGAAAACTGTTCTAAGCAGAGCTACGAGTGTATGTGAAAACTGGTATGAGAGGGAATGTGGCCAGGTTGAGGAACCATGAACAGATCAGTACAACTAGAACATAGCATGTGAGGGAGAAGTATCTAGCAAGATTATGACCCAACCATGAACTGCTCATTGTATTGAGGATTTGGGATTTTATACTGTAGGAAGGACTGTTGAAAAAAAAGTTGTGTGCAGTGTGCAAAATGATCAGATTTCTGTTTTAAAATAGTCTCTCTTGAAACAGGCTAAAGGCAGGATTGGAAGAGAGCAAGAACAGCAGACAGTGGGTTATGGCAGCAAGCTCAAAGAATAAGCCATCTGAGAAATGGTGGCACCTGCTCCTAAGGCCAGGAAGCAGAGGAAATTGAGGAGGGACAGGGACTTATTTAGAAGGTTAGCTGGAATCTTAAAAGGATGAGGACATTTTTATCTATTGTGATAGGAGGCAAGGCAAACAATTGTGGGCTTATTCCTGGAAGTCCTCTGCTAGTCTGTTGGCATGTGAAGGGGAAGATAAAGGGAAGGGGCCTTTGTGTGGAACAGCCACCAAAGGGGCTGACGAGGGGTCTGTGGAGGATTCACTGGGTTGGGGGGAAAGGCAGCTGCCTGCATGTTGGAAGGTGTAGGCATTTGGTCTGTGGCAACTGGGGGTTTATTTAGAGCCTACAGATGTTATAAATACACTTAAAAGGCATTCACTTTTTTTTTTCAAGTTCTGATGTATTCTTGCTTTGGTGACTAATATGAACACAAGATCTCCTTTCGAGTTCTCTTAGATTGTTTTTTTTTTAAATCACTACCACAGGTGAAATTGAGAGCTTTAAATCTGCTAGAGTCCATTTCAAATCCTCATGCCTCCATTTTCTTATCTATAAGATTGAAAGAATTTTACAAGTCTGATTGATTAAGGTTAAAAGATAGTTAAACTAAAGTACTTAGCATAATACGTGGCAAATAAAAATTGCCTAATAAACAACTGATGGCACTTCTACTACTGCTACTACTGCTACTGCTACTAGTAAGTTGGTGCAAAAGTAATTGTGGTTTTGTCATTAAAAGTAATAGCAAAATGGCAATTACTTTTGCACCAACCTACTTCTACTACTACTACTAACAACCATCACCACTATCACCATCATCAGAGTATGCAGTACATTTTTGAAATCCCTGGGATGCATTGTGAATTCCAAGTTCTTTGAGAAATTGGAGATGACACAATTTGGTCACTTTTTCTTCTAATTCCAGGTGACCATGCAACATACGAAAAGCAAGAAGATCCTAGATTTTGCAGCAAACGTATGGCTCTCTCGGATTCAAGCAGATGGGGATGTTGTCTGTGAGCTTCCTGTAGTAAAAGGAGGACAAGCTATTTTTCCATGTGTGTTATTAATCTTCAGTAGCATCTATTCTATAGACAAATTGTTTGGTAGTTGTGCTTAAATTTGCTTCTAAGCTATTTAGTTACAGAATATTTTTCCTGCTTCTAAGAGGGTTGTTTTACCCTTGAGAAGTGACGTTTTTAATGTCACAGCATGAGTTGCTGGTGGATCTTAGATTAAATGTAATCTCAAAATTGTTCTTGTGGCCCAGCTACAGTCACAAAGGCTGAGGCTGTGAGAGACAAGAAATGCCATGGCTGCAACTCACCTTAGCTTTGCCTGGGGTCAGCTTACCTCCTCGCTTGATTTATTTCCTCATCAAACCTTACGTCATTTTAAACTTTATACATAATGTGCAATAACAGTCACCTTTACCACTAAAATACTAAGCATAAAATGTCCTCTTATGTCATACATAGAAGAACAACCTTTTAAAAAATCTTTTATTTCTCTTTCTGAAAATGCAATAAGCCTTCTGGCCTTTTGCAAAAATGCCCATGTATGATTAAAAATAATTAAAGCTCAAAAGTCTCTCAATAGACACAGAAAATCCAGATTACAGGAATTCTCATATATGTTTTTCTTTTTTTACTATAGCCTGAAAACCTATGGATCTGGGTTCTGTTTGTATGGATTTCAAGGTAATGTATTTCCTCTTGTTTTCTCTCCCTGTTGCTTTGCCAGTAGTGAGATACCAGGTTGACGTCTACACTGGGCAGCTGAAGCATGCAGAGACGGAGTCTGAGGTTTTCCTCTGTCTCTTTGGGGAGAGGGGAGACTCTGGCCTCAGACAGCTGTACAAATCTAACATGCAAGTAAAATTTCAAAGAGGACAGGTGAGTCTATACAAATAATTTCCCAGATTCTTAACAATCTCTCTGAAGATGGCCACATATGATTTAAAATTTAAAAGGTGTTTGGCACTCTTCAAATTTTAGTTTTAAGACATCTTTAACACATTTTCCTGACCTGACTTCCTAATGTGCTTTGTTTTGGAAGTTGTTCTTGCAAGAAAAATGGGACATACTAAACCAACGGTATATAATAGAACAAAGAAAAGATATTAAAAATTAGTGATCATGTGAGGAAAAGAAAAAAATGAACTCAAAAGACAAGGAAAGTATTTATGAATGTGCTCTCTCAGGCTTGAAAGATACAAGGTGTTATTTTAAAAGATAAGGCCATAGAAATGCCATTATACTATATTTCATATAATAACACAATGACCTTTAATCTATAAAACATCTTGAATGGGGCCAACTGTGTTATTTTCACACCTAAGCCCCTCCTTATTTCCTTTTGTCCTTATAGACAAACATAAGTCTTTCTATATAGTAGATCTTTGAGAAGTTGCAGTAGGATATTGTTAATGTTATTTTGTTGTATATGGAGAGAAGGTACTATTTGAGGGCCTGAAATTAAGTTTGGGGATTATGTAATCTAAAGGCATATTTTTAAGAGAGAAGACTCCTTAAACCAGTTAGAGAGTGCTGTTTCTCAGACTGCTTGTTGTAGTTTGTGAAATATTTTGAAACATTGGATATCTTAAAGCTCACCTATACGTTTCTCACTGTTGATTACACAAAAGCTTTCATCAGAATGAATAGGAAAGCCAGTTCTGCTTTGAGTGAGTCAAAAGCAAAATTAGGCCTAACTTTTGCTATCAGGAATGAATTATTAATTTTAAGCAGAAACAAAATTTTAGATACCGTGGTATTATTATTAATATTATGCTAAGTGATCAGTGAAGTGATCTCCTACAGAACCCTGCTAGCTTTGCATCAGCCCCAGACTCTTTCACCTGACCACTTGAGGATAAATGGCAGAGGCTCCATGTCCCCTGGCTGCCTGCTAGTTGGCTGCCAGCATGTATCATTTTGCAGCAGTGCTGTATCATGGGACGTTACCTGCTGAGATTTTGCAAGTCATCTTCATGATTGATCTTCCTCAGTTCATCACTGTGTTTAGCATTTTCCAAACAGTAGGGAGGGTGTATTGTGGATTGAAATTAAAATTGGGTAGGAGATATAGTTGCAATCAGTGTATAAAGAAGAGTACAGTGAGGGCTTAGTGGTATCTGCTTTTAAGTTTAGAATCAGAGATGTAAAAGTGATTTTCTTCCCTGGTTCATTTTAGATTTTACATTTTCTGTTATTTTCCTCAGTGCTTGGGATATAATGGAAATGCCAAATAATTTCATGAGTTTTGTAGTCAAGAAACTGTGGTAAGAGTCTGAGAGTTTTATTATCAGAATTTGTGCATACCTGCCACATCTCACATCATAAACCACTCATTGGGCTAGTTGTCATTTTCTCTACAAGGGGCCCTGGCACGATAATAAAACATAGCCATATATGTAACAGACCAAATTTAATTCTGTCTTCAAACCTAAAATTACTTTAAGATAAAAGAAGAGACCAGAAAGCTGACTCAGCCTATCTTTCCAGACCTCAAAGTATTGTAGTTTGGGTTTATCCCAAAGCCAACTGAGGGACAAAGACTTCAGTGAGGGTAATTTATCTGGGAGATAATCCCAGTAAGCACTGGAGAAGTGAAGGAGTGGGAACAGTGAGGCAGGAAAGGAGAAAAGCCAATATAGGATATTAGTGAGTTGGTTAATGCTGTGGCTACCTCTTCTTGCTGGAGAACTTCAGAGAAACTCTGTGAAACATCTCTCAGATTTGTCCCACCAGGGGAAGCCCTCAGACACAGAAGCAGGAGACAGGGGATTGAGATAGAAAGCTATGAGCACACCGAAACTGTTTATCAAAGCAGCAGATGCACCTAGAAAGTCCTAGAAATGGATCCAGAGGACATGGGATGGGGCATCACTTGCATTTGCTACAACAGGTGACGTGCCTCATGAAACGTCCCTTGTAAAGCCATGCTGAGAATGCAGGACAGTGACAATGAGATGATCTGTGCACACATGAGAAGATGCACAAATACTCATCATCTGGTTTACAGAACCATCATTACTGGACTAGTAATGGTTTTGGTCTGGACTCCACAGGAGGTTTCCATCAACAGCATGGAGCCAATAGTTGAGACAGCATGGAGCCAATAGTTGTAGTGTGTCTTCAAATATGAAATTGAAATTTAACCTGGTAACAATGCAGGGAGCAGTTAAGAC